>NW_028277166.1:24081875-24407500 GCF_051122295.1 Plectrocnemia conspersa
CTAAAGGTGCTATAAAACTTTGTTTTATTTTTGTATAATTTAAGGTTGAAAAACGTTTTAATTTATTGAAATAATATTTAAGTAACTTATGGCAGAAATAGGTGCTCCCCCACATATTAGCAAATTTCGAAATGCCGCACAGGAATATCAGCCGCAGTGAAAGTGTTAAAGCTTTCAAATAAAAATCTTAATGGTAATACCATTGACCATTGCTTCCAGAGCGACCACGCCACTAGCATTGCTTTCACGAACATTTAAAACTTTTTATATTAATTACATGTTTTGGTGACTATTGCTCCCAGGGCTATTGTGCCCACGAACATTAACGAACGAAAACTGCTCCCCTGGAATTACCCACACGGAACATCGCTCTCATTGAATATTGCCCACACAGAACATTGCTCACATTTTTTTTTAATTTGCTGTTTGTACATCGGGAGTATAAATTTTAAACTAAATTAGCATGTCAGAATTAAAAGAAACGCCAATCAGGATCTTTGGATTTGAAAAAAATATTTTATATCGATGTTTCGTGTACATATTCTATTGTAAAACCTAGGCACATATTTCTAACTTCAGAGAATTACTAGGCTAATCTTAAGTAAATGTTTGTTTGCCGCAAAAGCGATTGGAATTTGAACAAAATAGACATTGGAAAGACAGTTATGGTATAAGCACCGGGTAGTAAGCGTTTTAACTATCACAACCGCAAACAACGCAATCCCTATATTTGAAACTTATTAGATTTATACCCAAACTTATTTAAATCTTTTTAATTTTGTTTTGTGTTATAGTTTACAAATCTTTTCATTTAACTGCAGAATATTTTTAATATTGCAGTATCGATTGCAAGTTGTGAGCGATCATTCAAAAAGTTAAAGCTTATTTTGACATATTTGCGAACTTCAATGGGACAAGATCGTCTTAGTAATTTAACTCTTCTTAGAATTATAAAATATTCAATACGTTTGTGATTATTTTTTTTAAATTTATGATTTTCCTTATTATACTTATTGTATTTAGTGTTGAAAGTATTTAACAATAATCGAGTTTTGCTGTCGTTAAAATTGATGTCAATAACATTTGAGAAATTTTCATATAATGGACGTATTCAAAAAAAAATGAGAAAAAAGTGTGGGGGGGGATCAAATAGCATTTTCACCCCTGAGCGCAAACTATTCTAGCTACGGCACTGTTATGGGTTCATTAATTGTAGAGAGACCGAAATATTTTTATTCGAGCGTAGAACGAGACCAATCTATGCCTTTTTGTCACTGTTTATGCATGCACATAAACGCATTTCCTGCTTAGACCCGATGACGTCAAGCACGTGTGTCTTCTCAAACGTTCGCAATAAAAGACAATATATTTTTTAACACTTTTACCTAAATTACTTAAAATAAAACATACAACTTTAAACATACAACATAAAAAAAATAGTAAATGTTACATTAAAAAATAGTAAATTATTACCAGAAGAAAGTTACACGTAGGTTTTCGTCCAATATTATGAGTACTACTGGACGAAGATGATTAAGGCAAAAGTCTTTACAAAAAATTCTAACGCTGACTTTTACGGTTTATGCAAATAAACGCTCTTCTGTCGTTTAATTACACATTTTTTTACTAAATCTACCGATAGGAGTCGTATGACATATTTTCGACGGCATCGATCGTTGATTCGCTGCTCAGAATATTTACTGATCTATATATTATAGGCACTGAAAGCCATAATATCAACGTGCTCCATTAATATTCCGAATGGCCATCTTGTCGCCTGTACGCAAGAATATTCACGAGTAATTTTGTCTCCTAGATCAATTCCGCCATTTTTCTACTATACAAATTATTCACCGGTGGTCGTTTGTTTTTGCTGTCTTCACTATCTGTGTCTTCAAAGCTTTTGTACTGAGCAACAAAACCGTGTGAATTTTTTTGAAACATAAGACGCCAAGTACACGTTATCAACAAAACCAAATGCGAAATTCTCTGACAAAGCTGTATAGAATGGGCGCGTAAAACTTAGAATCGCTGATCTCCACTGTGACCTGACAATTGAACGTATAATTTCACATGATCACCCTATTATATTTCTCAGCAATACTATGTCGATGAGCGTTCACATCTTGGAAAGACTACAACTGGTTGTCAACTTCTAGGTATGATTGTGTTAGTTCGGCGTGCGTGTGTTTTGGATAAAAAGTGGAAGTTGTGACGTTCACTGCTCAAGAGAGTGAACCCACGTGAACTTGTTCAATGATAAGTATTTGTGTCCCAAAGAAAATTTTGACACGAATCAATGTGTTTCATAACATATAAAATATATACAAATATTACTAATTAGCTGCGTTGACTGTTCGAATGCTACGAATCGAAAAAAATATTATGGGCTTTAATTAATTTATATAAGATTCATTACAAACGTTTTATGTAATGTTAGTATATTTCATTTTGTATTATCCAAAATAAAACTATGCATTTCATCGACAAATTCAAGTAAATAAATGTTGTGAAGGTGATGGAACATAATATTAAAATAGCAATAGTTGTAATGATGCAACAGTACCACTTTTTAATTCTGTGTTACAGATGTCAAATTTAAACTGCGCGTTAATTTATTATTAGTATTTTTTGTTCCTACGTTTTATGTTTAATAATACATTCAGTGACGAGGCGCAAAATGTCAAATTACTTCACTCGAGAGGGGGTGATGTATTTGTTTTTATATGGCAACACGCTGTTGTTGTGCGTTTTGAATCGAATCAGTGCGTCATTGGACGCGTCGTCAGTGTGTCGGTTTTCGCCATCGGTCGCAAAATGGTGAGGTGGAGATGGTTTTTGGTGCTCTGCGCCGTTTTAACGGCGGCGGATTGCTCGGCACGACGCTACGGCAGTCCTTCTAGCACCTTGCACATGTACGAAAGCGATGCTCCCAGAGGACCCAGGCTCGTGGACAGATTGCCGGCGGACGATGACTTCGGCTTCGAGAACTCCCCCAGGACCAGGAGAGACGCGCCTTCGCTCTCCAACATAACGTCTAAGGTATACCGACGAATCGATCGGTTCGGTCAACTTTGACAATTACGTGCGGATGCAGGTGCGATAGCGATTGCGAGTGCAAGACGTGGCGATACATTCGACTTTTTGTCTAAAAAGACACTACTTCTATTGTCCCTTTCGGTTTGGGTACAATAGCGCTTTGTTCAACCATACGTAAATTGTACTTATCTTCCTTAGTAACTTCGCAGTATTATCGACAGGATGCATTTTTATTTATCAGCGACTTTGCAAACATTTTTGTAACAATTTTTGCGAAGTCGCTATAATTATTAATTAACAGCACATTAAGTGTTACGTATTGACAAAATGCCTTTTACTGCAATATGTATCGTTATCATATAGTTTCTTTGTTTATTGAAATTGACTACACACATCTTTTTCTAGAGGGGGAGGGGGGAGACAAAAGTTGGCTAGTCATTTTTTTTATGATTTCATTAAGATTCAATGACATGCATTTTTCTGGCCAAATACAAGGGTATCCCTGTTTAGAGTCCATGTCAAAAGTAATAAAATTGTGCTATTGAAGTGGAAACGCTCAGTTATCTAGCGTTCATATTAAGACTTTTTATAACAATATTACGACTTATAATAAGTGAGAATCAAATGAAGCACATCTAAACCAAATTTTAACCAATAGTAGAGCGCAAAAACAATCACTTCTCAGAAGTCAAAAATCCATGTCAAAAGCAATAAAATCGTGTCGTGAATTTTTAAATTGTTTGAGTAATTATTTTTGTGCCCTCCTATTGACCAAAGTTCGGTTTGAATACACTAACTAATACTCTCATATCACAAGTCCATAGTAATATTGGTAAGAATAGCTATCATATTTTTAATACATAGTGTAATATCAAAGTGCTGACAAACTATGAAGCAATATGCGAGACGTGACATCTGTCTATACTTCTTCAGTTTATTTTCCGTTGAGAGAGGAGTTGAATCAGTTTGTATTTTGGACTTGACCTAATAGAATTTCTAAAACTATAATTAGTTTTAAAACTTTCATTAGATAGGTTTGGGCTTGAACAGCAAATTGAGTTTCATAGACATTTTAGAGCAGCATATAATTTCACTAGCGCCTATCAGTTTGATTATATTTTCGCTAGCAGAAATATACATCTTCTGGTGATAATGTACTTAAACTTCACTAGTGAAAATATAACTTTACCAAAAAAATACTCATTCACTGTAACATTTATAAATCGTATGCAAATAAATAATGATGAGTATGTAAATGTAAATATTACTACATATGGAAAAGTTAAAATCATATAATTTCACTAGCACCTGCTAGATAAATTATATTTTCACTAATAAAACTATATATCTATCAGTGAAATCTATTCTGATATGATTTCACTGAAATGACATATTTAAAAAAATATTTTAGGGATAGATTCGGGACTGTTTTTTTAAGATTTTTATGATGGATAATCAGAGAATTTCTGAGATAATCCGAGAATTTAGAGTCAGGCACATATTTTCAACGTTTTTTCAGGAAGGGGGGGGGGGCAAAAGTTGGCTAATTAGTGGTTGTTTTTTTTTTTAATATTTTATTTCGATTTCATTAAGATTCATAGCAGGGCTTCGAACAGGAACTAAACCGGAAATCGGAAAAAACGATATTTTTGTTAGAACGAATACCGAAGCTGAACCAAAAAAATATCTTTATTTCGGTTTTGTACATGTCACAAAAAGTGCAAGCTGTGCAACATTTGAAAAATATTTGGAATATGTTATACAATTTTTAGAGAAAGCCGACAATAACAAATCCACACATAAAATAATAAATAGATAAAACATCCTTTCCTGAAGGAAGTCGTAAGGCCAGACAAAAAATATACTATTATATTCTTTGTTCTGTGGATACTATACAGTTGTTTTCGCTGCAGTTTTTCAGCATTAATCTACTTTTATTGTGCTCTTTAATGCGGCAATTTATTAAATAATTGTAATACTATTAGTATTACAAAATTACCGAATAAAAAGATGACGGTATTTACGATGCCAAATGCGAGGCATGTTCAGAATTTTATATAACTTGTAAGTTCTTAGGATATTAGAATATGAATTGGTAATATGAAATCCTAGAACCGTGAAATATTCCTTACTGTAATTGTTCAGACAAAGAAAATATATTTGGAGGAGTAGGGATAGTTTCTTTTTCAATGTCTAAGTAAATTTATCTTAGTATTATTCAGATATGACATTTAATTTATTTAATTCAATATATATCTAACTTTTTAATTTTTTTTATTATGTGCTAAAGATTTAATAATTGTTTTTTACTAAAATATAATAAAATACTGTCCTAATAAATAAAATAAGTTGAAACATCAGTATGTATATATTATTATAATTGCAGCTTGAATTTTTGCATTTAAATATTGATTACACTCGATAACAATTTTACATTTTGTTGCAACAAAGATAATATAACTCAACATGTATGTAAAACTATAGGATAATTTTTTTAGATAAATTTGTTAAAAAATTCAACAAAATCCAGAATTTATTTATAAATTTAAAGAGTAATTATTGTTACGGATAATCGCTACAATTTTTTTTATCAGAATGCTAATTATATAATATAGATAATTTATTACTCTTTTTTGTTATAGTCTTATCATTTATACGGCTTCGTATAGCTATATGTATTTTACCAATGTTACAGCTGATAAAAAAAGTTGCTTACCGCAAAGGTATAATAATATGTAAAATTGTACATTGTATTCAAATGTGTATTTTAGTCCCACATGCAGTTCTTTGTTATTTAACAAAATTTTGTAGTACTTAAAAATAAAATATTTTATTGGATTAACTATAATAAAAATCATATGTTCTATAAAAATAATAATATATTAAAAATTCCTGCATATTTTTTTAGAAAAATGATGAAATGAAACAGCAGTTGTCTTATAATTTACCCTAGTTTTAGACTATGTAAATTGTTTTTATAACTTCCCATTAACTATATAACTATACTTTATACACTCTACTAAAATGCAATTTTAACATTGTTCCATCCTAACGAAGTAATATATTTGATTAAATAAGTTAAAAATTAAATTGGGTAATACTTTTATTAAATTATATATTCTCCATCTTCTTCTACAATCAATTTTTTTATATCTGATTCGAAAAATAATATATTTTTGGAAACAATAAATTCTTTAATCCGTTCTTGTAAAATATTTTCTAATAGACGATTGTCGTTTAGAGCAATGTCTGAAAAATACGGTGTATGAGAAAGGAGTTGCCAAGAAAGTATTTTTGGATATATGAGGGCGAGCACAATTACTCATCTTTAATTTATAAGGGAAGGTCTTTTTTATGGTTTGATTCGCTTTAAAACGAATTAGCTGATTACACTATGTATCTGTCGTAATTGTCTGCCTATAATTCAATAACTCATAATGAATTATGCCCTTCATATCCCACCAAATGCATAACATTATCTTATTGGGGTGTAATCCCGTTCTCGGGGCTGGAATTGAGGGTTGATTGATGTCCAACCAGTGCCTTTTAAGTCACATGTTAAGGTAAAGGTTCCATTTCTCATTTTCAGTAATAATTCGACTCAAAAATAAATCTTTTTATTGCGTGAAATAATTTATGAGATACCCATATTCTCCAAATAAACACCTTTCCTAATTTTTTAAATGTTTGTGAACTGATGTGCTAGTTTGTGTATCATTAATTTCGAACCTGCTTTGATGGCAGCCCTAATATCCTCACTAACAACCAGTCAAAATTCCCGGAACGAAATTTTTAGAACATATTATATTTGCCACTTTAAACTTAATGGTATTCCTGGCCATTGCATTACATATGTTTTTAACTGCTATTGTCGCATTATGACCGAGTTGAAACTCGTAAAGCATAATATAGCTTAACTGAGATTATTTTATCTCCACTGGCAGTTTTGATTTAGGGTTAGTAGTACATTATACACCGCTAAATAAGAATTAATATTAATATTAAATCATTGTAGAGTAATGATCATTTCTATATTATTAAATTTGCATGATCAGTAGTATCCGTTTTTTTGTTTTTTTTTTCAATCATGTGCAAAAAATACAACAGCAGAATTTTAATAAATTATTTATTCTCCATCTGAATCTATTTACCATATTATATCAACTTTTTAATTATATTATTATAAATTATAAAAGTATTTTTGTTCAGTGGCAAAAAGTAAGAGAAACCAGTTTTTTATATTTCTACTAGATTCGTATCTTTTTGCTGCAATACAGAGAACAGATGAAAATCTGATAGAGAAAGAACCGAAGAATAAGGTTGATGTGGAAACAATTTCCATTTAAAATCCATAATTTTTTTATTATGATTTTTGCTGCAGGGTCCCGAGTTATCATAGTGTAAAATGACACGACATATGTTGACCAGTCCTGGACGATTTTGCTTGAATTTTGTCTTTAATCTCTCGAATTGTTGTTAATAGACGTCCAATGTAGATTCGTACCAATTAAAAATGTGTCACTCCTTCAAAATTCCACCACACACAAGATACGATCCACCCAGGTTTGTTTTTCTGGAGGATTACTTTTGTCTACACATTGCCTTTGGCGTTTATTAGTTTGTATAAATGCTTTATTTCTAATTTCCAGTAGTAATTGGAACCTTTGATTGGGTTTATTCGAGTGTCTTCGCTATCTCGCAAACATTATAGTCTTGAATCCATTTCTACAAAATCTTGTAGAACTTCAATAACGAAATCTAGCAAACACGTTCGTTCGGCCACACAGTCATCTCCGTACACATTAAAAATATTTCTATGCGCACTGGCAATAGGTTAATTTAATTTAATAATAACAATATATATATATATATACTTAATATGAGTTGGATTTACTTTCATATTGATGACTATTTTCTCCCGAAATTTGTTCTTGTAGATGCCAAGACAGGTCTAAATGAACTAACAATGATGCATAGTAAAAATATCACGAAATTTGTACCCCTAGTTTTTTGCTATGCATTTTAAAACAATAGCGTAAAAACGGCACGTATTTATGGCATTACCGATATATCATTATAATCATTTTATTTTTATGATAAGATAACTGATTCATTAATTTATTAAAAACATATAATCTTCACTGTATTATGTAATCTTATATAAATATGTTATAACATAATAACGTTCATACTCAACTGCCTTTGGTTTCTAGTTATATTGTGTAAATAAAGTTTTTTATTGGCTTAATTTCTAATACGGGTTTTGGATGCTTCGTTAGTGGCAGTGTGGCATAAATTTTACTATCAGAGAAGCATTCATCTATCTAGTTAATTATGTTAACTGACTGTCTTTGTTATTTATTTATTGACATGGAGAAGGCAAGGTGAATAGAGAATTGAGGTTGATTAAAACGAAAATATAAATCGCTGGGAAACAATGGGATAATGGAAATAAACTTTTCTCTCTCACCTTTAAATGTACTAGTCAAGCTGGTAAAACTATGCAACTAAATTCTGTTGCACAGTTATGGCAGCTTAAAATGTATTAGTAGCATAATAGGGATACTAACTTTAAGGATTAGTTTTTACTTTGGTAATCCACTTGAATTCAGGGAGCTTAAGATCAATAAAAAGAACGTGCTGCAACTGATATGATCCACTTGATTGGGAAATTGATTTCATCGATTTTTACATTGATCGGTGCATGTTTTAGATTAAAATTAATAAATATTAAAGTTATCGAAAAATAATATTTAAAATTATCCATGAAAACGTTGTTATTGAATTTATATTTTTTCTATATGACTAATACATTTTCTAATTCTAATGAACTGCCTCAGATTATGTTGTCTTGGATTTGATATAAAGTGCTATATAATAATAGTATACTACTGATTTTGAATGACCAGGTTATCATGTTTATTTCACCTCATGCTTAACCTTCAGTGTTGTAAATAATGAATAGAATATTTGACAAAAAAATATTGTAAATCATTTCCATTTAAAATATGTATTCGTAATAATTTGCAGGTTTTTCAAATATGACAAAAAGGAAAAGTATTTTTTATAGGCGTCACAATCGTTCTGTTGAATTATATAAATTTTTGCTGAATAGTCTGATTGTATTCATGTGGGTTTCGTTAGTAATCACTTCATGAGTCATTCCCTCGTGACTGTCACTCACTGTGATAATATTGTTTGTTCCCTTTGTCGATATTCAACTCAAGTTATTGTCAATGGTGACTTTGCCTCAATAAAAAGATTTATTATATTACATCAATATGGAGAACAATACGTATTGTGAAATAACATATTAGGTTTAATTTTCAATTAACTCTTGTCAGTAAAATGATATTACTGAACTGCAGATGTGTTTGATGTAATATTATCTCCTTTGTGGTTTTGTGTTTCATGAATGTATGTAATTTCATTATAACAATGACATTATTATAGGAAAAATCAATCCACATTGCATAATCTATCCATATATAGGATGATTGTTACATAATATTGGTCAAATTGCAATTTAACAATACTGAGAATTAACATATTTAAATTAGTTTTGTAAAATAACTTTATAATGAGTCAATACAAAATTAGAAAATAATAATTCAATAATTATGGCACGTAAAATATTAAAAAAAACGTTATTTTTGTAACAATTTTTTTTTATACACATATATAATCATTAATTGTTTTTTAACGTTTAAATAACCGCAATTATTGATTAATACTAATCACAAAATAGAACTATTTAATCTTTATGAAATGAGCAGTGTAAAACTAAATTATTATTATTATATTATAAAATAGCATTGTTTGTTTATAGGTGCGTGTTGTTTTCATCCTGTATGTGTCTTTAAATTTATAACCGTTGGTTAAATTTGCTTGTTACGCTGCATTGAATTGCTTAATCGCGTTATATTTCCAGTAGAACGTCATTCTGGTCTACAACCGAACCATTAAACGTCATTATTCAATATAAAAATTGTAAAGCATTAAGTAACAAGTGCGTGTATCCTAATTGAAAGACCGATGGTGTGAATAGTGCAGCCAATTGTGGCTTGTTTGTACATTCACAGTCAAGATTTATACTTACGTATTGTATTTTTTGCTTAAAGATTAATCCGCTGAACGACACTCATCAGCAGCTGATGGTGCACTGGGTCGGCGAGGGAAGTAGCGTGATTATCTGCCTGGCCCGCGACCCTGCATTGCCATTGCAGAAGCATGAGTCAACGACACCGTCGGCCCTGTACATCTCTTACGATTACGGGGATACGTTCCAGAATAAAACGGACAGCTTCAGACTAGGCGACGGCCCTGACGATGGATATGCCTTGCTCGACAAATTTTACAATCATCATGTCATCACTTACTATGTGAGTATACCTTTGTTTTGTTTGAACTTGAACATAACGACGTAAATATAACCAAGTCGTCCAGATTCAAAGCCGGCTATAATAATAATTAGGGGAATAAAAACGAGAATATAATGTGTATTAAATGGTCTTCGACTAATTTTACTGTACGTGTGTTTACTTAAAATATTATGTCGAGTCCATAAGTTTTTAAAGTGGACGTCATTTCTACGACGGCGCTTACGCGATTTTATTGCGTTTGATGTGAATTTTTGACTTCTGAGATGTGATAATTGTTTTTTTGCGCTCATAAATTATATTTTCGCTTTTAGAAATATATATCCACTTGACTTCACTAGTGAAAATATAACTTCATTGAAAAATACACATTCACTAAAATGTGAATAAATAATGATAAGTATGTATATGTATATATTACTTCATATGGAAAAGTTTAAATCATATAATTTTACTAGCACATGCCAGATAAATTATATTTTCACTGATAAAAATATATATCTACTGGTGAAAATGTATTCCGATATGATTTCACTAAAAAGACATATTTAAAAAAATATTTTCGGGATACATTCGAGACTTGAGGGATAACCCGAGAATTTCTGGCTTAGAATCTGGGACGTCATTTCAAGTTTTTCTAGGGGGGGGGGTCAAAAGTTGACCAATCAAGCGTCGGTTTTTTAATATTTCGATTTCATTAAATGACATGTTTTTTCCGGTCAAATTTAAGGGGGGGGGCAGCCCCCCATGACGTCTCTGCCATTTGTATGCTAGAAAAATAATAAATAGTTATTATATATTTATTTATTTAAAATGTATAATAATATAATATAATTGGACAAATTTCACACAAGGACTCACACAGCTTTTTCCAGAAGGGGGAGGGGAGTCTGAAAGCTGGCCAGTCAATGGTCGCGTTTTAATATCTCTTTTTCGTTAAATAACATGCATTTTTCTGGACAATTTTAAGGGGGCGTGTCCCCCCCCATTCCAATGACGTCCCTGCTGGGTTGTTGGAAAAAATACTAGATCAGTCATAAATGCTTATCTGAATTATAAAAATTTACGCCAGCCTTGAGTCTAAAGATAGACTTTTTACTTAGTGGAAATGTTGTTAGGGATTACAAAATCAAACCACAGTGAAAACCTAAGGATCTAAACTCTGGGGTCTACAGTCCATACTTATTAGACATGTTTTTTTACTGTGAAAGACATTTGTTTTCAAGTTATTTAAAGTTATATCTTAAAATTAATAATATTATACAATATTACAAATAAAATAAACGAGAAAACTAAATAAATAAACCGTATTTAAAATATTTAAATTATTATATAAATATCAATAATATAAATAAAACAATTCTTATAAATGATAAACTTGTATGATCTAATAAGATAAATATTAGTTCATTTCTTGAATTAATAACAATTAAATTCCATTTAAATATAAAAATTAAATGTATATAATACTATTTATATTATAAATATATAATTTATTTCATATTATATAGAAGAATTTTTTTTTTTATTGATGATCATTAAATTATTTAATCGAATATATTTATTCAAAATGGACTGGATTTGGGGCAGCATTTATTAAAAAAAAATAATGTGTATTAAATGGTCTTCGACTAATTTTACTGTACGTGTGTTTACTTAAAATATTATGTCGAGTCCATAAGTTTTTAAAGTGGACGTCATTTCTACGACGGCGCTTACGCGATTTTATTGCGTTTGATGTGAATTTTTGACTTCTGAGATGTGATAATTGTTTTTTTGCGCTCATAAATTATATTTTCGCTTTTAGAAATATATATCCACTTGACTTCACTAGTGAAAATATAACTTCATTGAAAAATACACATTCACTAAAATGTGAATAAATAATGATAAGTATGTATATGTATATATTACTTCATATGGAAAAGTTTAAATCATATAATTTTACTAGCACATGCCAGATAAATTATATTTTCACTGATAAAAATATATATCTACTGGTGAAAATGTATTCCGATATGATTTCACTAAAAAGACATATTTAAAAAAATATTTTCGGGATACATTCGAGACTTGAGGGATAACCCGAGAATTTCTGGCTTAGAATCTGGGACGTCATTTCAAGTTTTTCTAGGGGGGGGGGTCAAAAGTTGACCAATCAAGCGTCGGTTTTTTAATATTTCGATTTCATTAAATGACATGTTTTTTCCGGTCAAATTTAAGGGGGGGGGCAGCCCCCCATGACGTCTCTGCCATTTGTATGCTAGAAAAATAATAAATAGTTATTATATATTTATTTATTTAAAATGTATAATAATATAATATAATTGGACAAATTTCACACAAGGACTCACACAGCTTTTTCCAGAAGGGGGAGGGGAGTCTGAAAGCTGGCCAGTCAATGGTCGCGTTTTAATATCTCTTTTTCGTTAAATAACATGCATTTTTCTGGACAATTTTAAGGGGGCGTGTCCCCCCCCATTCCAATGACGTCCCTGCTGGGTTGTTGGAAAAAATACTAGATCAGTCATAAATGCTTATCTGAATTATAAAAATTTACGCCAGCCTTGAGTCTAAAGATAGACTTTTTACTTAGTGGAAATGTTGTTAGGGATTACAAAATCAAACCACAGTGAAAACCTAAGGATCTAAACTCTGGGGTCTACAGTCCATACTTATTAGACATGTTTTTTTACTGTGAAAGACATTTGTTTTCAAGTTATTTAAAGTTATATCTTAAAATTAATAATATTATACAATATTACAAATAAAATAAACGAGAAAACTAAATAAATAAACCGTATTTAAAATATTTAAATTATTATATAAATATCAATAATATAAATAAAACAATTCTTATAAATGATAAACTTGTATGATCTAATAAGATAAATATTAGTTCATTTCTTGAATTAATAACAATTAAATTCCATTTAAATATAAAAATTAAATGTATATAATACTATTTATATTATAAATATATAATTTATTTCATATTATATAGAAGAATTTTTTTTTTTATTGATGATCATTAAATTATTTAATCGAATATATTTATTCAAAATGGACTGGATTTGGGGCAGCATTTATTAAAAAAAACTTTGGATTGCAAAGGGTTAAATAATATTTTCAAAACATGCTATCTGTTATACGGAAATGTAATCAAAGAGCATGGATAACTAAATATAAGACTGGTTTTGTCATTATTTTATCTAAGTGGTAGAAAAATAATGCAAAGATAATAATCTATTTTAGATTTTATTGCTAGTTGATAATGCAATAGGTCATCCGCAATGTGACGATAATTTAAATAAACAATAATAATAATGTCCCTTACTCCGAATACAAACCATTATTTAACGAGTGCAATTTAACAGGTAAATATTTTAAGAGATACGTACATTTGAATAAATATTTTGTTCCATAAAATGGATTGGATGTGCATTTATGTAGGGTCTTCGGGTTTTATTTCGGAAAAGGATTCGTTCCAGAGAGTTATTTATGGGGTGTTCACTATTTTGACCAATGCCCGCTCGCACTTAATCTATTAAACAGTAATGCACAAACAATTATTTTATATATTGCTCATTTAAATTGTCCTCTTGTTCAACCAATTGACATGACGAACAACATTTTGATAGACAGCGATAAATCGTTAATGCGATTCTGGAAAGAGTATGACTTTTATAAAGCTGTCTCTCAGTGTATGAGCATTTTTTTTTCACCTCTTCATCTTTGTTTCGGGTTACATGAAAACTTTCGAAACAATTAATCACGTAAGTCGAGGATTTATTAACATATAATTAAGGGCATTTTATTTTTCAAATAATACTTTCATGTAATATCATCTTGATGAATAACTGCTCGCAATCTTCACCTTCATTTTAAAATGCAAATCTATGTCTAATATAGCAACGTGCTATGTTTTATTTTTTTTATTTATTTACAATATAATAGAATTTAAATAGGCGTATCTTTTCCGTATAATTTATTAAATTATGGACGCAAATAATGTTAACTTATTACTTCAGCGAAAATACAACGTAATAATATAACATAACTAACCAGATATGCACTTTTTTGGTAATGTAAAAAATATGAATGGCTCATAGCATTATATATGCTAAATTAATTTATGCGATTCCTAGTCAATGTTTGTTCAAAATAAGGAAAACTTTCGCCGAAATACGAGTTCTATGAAACAACTCTGTTAACAAGATATCGTCGATAAAAATAAATATAATTGAGATGGCGACGAAATCATATTATTAACCACTTTATACCTGAAATATTTTTCAAAATTTGTTTAAAAACTCTTCTCTTTTTTTATGTAAATAAAAATATACAACAGAAAAATGCAAAAAAATTTTTTTTGAATACTATTTGAAAAAATGCAGTTTTTTAGGGTAATATAAATGAGCAATATATAAAATAATTCTTTCATAAAATAAAATGTTTGCGCATTACTGTTGAACGAGCATTGATCAAAACAGTGAAGACCCCATGAATAACTTTTCTGATGAAAAAATCTTAGGATTTACCTTGTGTAAATCCACAAAGAATTTGTTTCATGAAATAAAGTATTTATTTAAATGCACATCTCTTAAAACAATTCCCTGTTAAATCGCACCAGTTTTTGTTTTGTAATATAATAATAATAAAATTGAACAATAGAAATAATGATTCGTTGTCTTAAATTCTAAAAAATAAAACAATACGCATTAGTATATATATATATATATATATATATTATTAAAATAAATTACTAAATGCAAAGGGAAAAAATCACCTAATAATTCATATGAAAAGTACGTATGTACGTATGCGACCTCTCCCCCCTTATTTATGCGGTTAAACTTATTATGCTAATAATTAGTTGACCCAAAATAATCAGAACAATGAATATTATCATAATATTACTGAAAGTCTTGTATAAACCGTAATAAAATAAACTGATTTTTTTTTAATCCCTTTTTTAAAACGTAAAATTTTCATGATTGCTTAAAACTCTCATTTTTTAGGAACAAATTATATCATAATTTTTAGTCAAAATATGTATGGTAAACAATATAAAATTAAATTTTCTTACTACTTTGAGTGTACACGGCTCAACTGTAACCAAATGCGACGCAAAATTATGATTGATACATTTGTGCAAATATATTAGTCAAGTTAATATATAATATATTTACTCAGTTTGAAATATATGTTTTAGTCATGTTACCAATAACAATGTGTGACTAATAAGTATTTTTGTAATGTTGACTTTGAGAAAGTCATTTATAAACATGTGAGTGACGGCTATTTTTATTCATAAGAGGTGATTGTTATCTTAACCTTTTATGGTCAAGACTATATTTATTTTCAGTCCGTTTTATTTAAAGAACGTTTTCAAAATTATAGAAACATTAGGTGGTGTAACTGTGAAATATGAAACGATTTTATTTTCTGATTGTAAACAGAGATAAGGCATATCAAATAATCTGATTGTTTTCAATTAAGGAAGAACTTGAATTCAACAGCTCAATGCCAAATCGAACTGCAATATGATATCTTTATTAACAAATATTTTATATGGTCAAATCAAACCAAAAAAATATTTTGGTAATAAAGACTCTTTATTTACAAATACAGTTATAAAAATAAGTTGGCATAAATATACATCTGGGAATTTATTTTTATAATGCTTGGTATAATTACAAACATAAATAGTATGTGAAATGTTTTATAGTTTGATACTAACTGTTGTTTCTTCCTATAGTGCGTTTTTACCGACACAACCAATAAGATGCTATATCATACGGCAGACAATGGTTTAACAGTCAGAAGGACAAAGCTGGATTTCACTCCGAGTGAAATAGTATTTGACGAAGAAGACGCCGATACCTTCATCGCTCTGGATAAAGTCGACCCTGCTAGAAAAGTAATCAGTATCATTTATATACTTTAAGTTTTGTGTACTTATTATTTTTTATTATACAGTTGTACATGACACGTGATGGAGGACTATCGTTCACATTCATCGAGGAATACGTGAAATCGTTCTATTGGACATCGGGACCGAATCATCCTCGCCGCTTTTACATCGAAAGAGTCAAACCTTCAGGCAAAAACGTCATCCTGGCTGCTCCGAAACCGGAAAACCACACTTTCGAAAAGTTGTTTGATGACATTCAAGACTTTCAGATAAGGAACGAATTTATGTTTGCAACTAAAAAAAATGGAGAGGTATAATTTAATAGTTTCAATGTCTGTTTTCTGAATTTTCTGAATAATCTTTCATTATGTTTCAGAACAATTTGGATCTCTATATTTCGTACATGCGTGGTCCGTTCATCAAAGCTGAGTTCCAAACCGAGCTTGATTTAAAAGAGTTTTATATATCGGATGTGACTGGAACGAGGATCTTCATATCAGTTGCTCATACTGACTCTTTGTCAAATCTTTATGTCTCCGAGATCAGTAAAGACTTCGACGAGTTTAATTTTGTGCTCAGTTTAGAATCGATCATGTGTTACTTTCCGAATAATACTTGGAAGTTCAGTTGGCTTAGGTTAGTGTATTATAATATATTTAAACATTTTATTTTTATTATAATATATAAATATATGATTAATGATGATTTTAGTGATGTTGCCGAAGGTCCTTTTTCCGATCTTTATAAAGTAGAAGGACTCAGAGGTATATACGTAGCTTCCAAAGTGTCGACTAAGACTCCGATTCTAAACATTGCACCTGAACATTTGGTTTCGTATATAACATTCGATCACGGAAACACTTGGGGACTGATTAAGGCGCCGACCGAAGATGAAAACGGTATTCCAATAAACTGTGCTTCGAAAGATGAGTGCAGTTTGCATGTCAGTCAAAAATTCAGTCAATTATATCCGCCAACAAGGTATTGTTTGCTTAATGATATATTTATAGACGTTATTCGACAATACTTAATTTATAATATATTTTTAGATCTGCTACAATTATGGCTTCGAAATCTGCACCTGGAATTATCATGGCGACGGGCGTAATCGGAAAATCTTTGAAAGGCCATCCTGGAGTGTTTTTAAGCAGAGACGCCGGATTAACATGGAGACAGATATTGAAAGATTATTACTTTTTCAATTATGGCGATCACGGGGGAATTTTAGTAGCTGTTAAATATTTCAAAACACGAGGAGAGACTAAAGAATTACTATATTCGACCGATGAAGGAGAGAAATGGTCTTCATTTACGTGAGTCATGTTTATAATTGCTATATATCGCAATAAAGAAAAGAGTTAAGTATTATTTATTGCAGATTTCACGCTACCGATTTGAGGATTTATGGTTTAATGACAGAACCCGGAGAAAATACCACAGTATTTACAATGTTCGGATCGGCTAAAAGTCAACATCAATGGATAATCATCAAAGTCGATTTGTTTAAAGCGTTCTCGTACAATTGCACCCTCGACGATTATAAATTTTGGTCTCCGTCGTCAGCGAAAGCTGGCTCTAAGGTTCCTTGTGTGTTAGGTGTTACGGACACTTATCAACGTCGCATCGCTCATTCCAATTGCTACACTGGACAAAATTACGATAGACCTATAAATATAGAGATATGTGAGTGTGATAGACAGGACTTTGAATGCGACTTTGGATTTGTGGCAACGTCTCTTCCGTCTCATTGCATCAGGAATAAAACGTTGACCAAACACGATCCATATACCGTACCGGCTAGTTGTAGACCAGGCGATTTTTACAACAGAACTAAAGGCTATCGTAAAATTGACGGCGATCAATGCATCGACGGATTCAGCTATAATTACATGCCAGATCTTGTACCTTGTCCGATGAATAAAACGATGGAATTCTTGGTTGTCGCTCTGAGAGATAGCGTTGTGCGAATTAATTTAGCCAATAATAAACTAGAAACGTTTCCGTTGCGGGATCTTAAGAATGTAATAGCGATAGAATTTGATATAAAGAATAACTGCATATATTGGGCCGATATCATTAAAGATGTAATCGGTAGGCAATGTTTGGACGATGGATCGAATTATCCTGAAATCATTGTTAAAACTGATCTAGCTAGTATCGAAGGGATGGCTTTAGATTGGATTTCGAATGTTCTCTTTTTTGTGGACGGTACTAAAGCTAAAATAGAAGCCGTAAGAACCGATTTAACTACTGAAGGACGAATGAGGCGTACTATTCTCGGATCGGATGTTCTAATCAAACCGAGAGGCATAGCCGTGCATCCCACGTCTGGATATCTATTCTGGACAGATTGGTCTCAACTTAACCCTTCAGTGTCTAGATCAAATCTAGACGGAACCGATATCAGACGATTGTTTATTAGGCCTCTTGTCGAATGGCCTAATGGTGTCACTGTCGATCACATAGCCAATAGGATTTATTGGGTGGACGCCATGGAAGATTATATAGCCAGTTCAGATTTGGATGGACTTTCCTTCAAAAAAATTCTAGCCAACGACGAAAAAGTAGGACATCCATTCGCCGTAGCCGTGTTCAAAGATACTATGTTCTGGGACGATTGGAAAGCGCATTCAATTTTCTCGGCCGATAAAGATCATGGAGTTCTGTTCAAAGTGATCAAAGATAACCTTAAGGGCTTAATGGATTTGAAGGTATTTTCGTACTCCCTGAGATTCGGCACAAACGCTTGCGCCTCTAAAGCGAACAATTGCGAAGCCCTGTGCCTTGGAATGCCTAAAGGAAAATTCTCTTGCTTGTGTCCAGACGGTTTGAACATGACGGATGGAAAGTGCCAATGTCCCGGAGGCAAACTGCCTTATACCAATATGACGTGTCCAAGAGAATCCAACACTTGTAATGTAAGTATTTTTAAAATTAGTCTATAATTGCACTGTATGCCCCGAATGTTAATGAACCAAAAAATAACAAGACATATTTTAACACAAAGCGCGATTAATCATCCAAATGGACCAATACAAAAATTATTACATTAATTTCCGAATAGTAGTTTAGACGAATGGGAGAAAAGGCCTATTTAAAACAATAACCATACTATAGGGTGATCCAATTCGATTTTCTTATGTTGGCAGCATTAAATCAGACAGCTGTCAATAATCACGTGTGTTCAAAGAGTCAAATGTTTTTGCAACAATACATTTACGAAATGGATCGCTTAACCACCGCTCAACGCGTTAAAATTGTTTAATTGTTCTATAAAAATAACAATTCTGTACGAACTGTGTATCGAAATTTACGGGAAGATTAGTGTAAGTGAAAATGTTACCGAAGACTTGGAATTGTCTATTCGTTGGCGTTCGCAGCTTTTATTATGGCTCCATTTGGCGCTTTTTGCATCTGGACTTGCACTTACAACCGTATAAAATTCAGATAACACAAGAACTGAAGCTTAGAGACCATGGACAGTGAAGAATTTATTCAGATTAGGTATTAGAAGTTAATACTGATTTTACAAAAAAAAAATTCTCTGATGAGGCACATTTTCACATTTCTAGTTATGTTAATAAACAAAATTGCTGCATATGGGGCGAGAAAAATCCTCATGTGATTCATGAAATGAGAGTCCAAAAAGTGACTGGTGTACATTGTGGTCAGGTGGCGTCATTTGGCCTTACTTTTTTGGAATTGATGAAGATCGGTCGGTAACATTCAACGGTGAGCGCTATAGGCACATAATAACTGAAAATTTTTGGCACAAAACCGAAGATATTGATGAGGAAGACATGCGGTTCCCACTAGCCACACGTTTAGTGCAACATTAAATGTTTTGCGTGAGAAGTTCTCAGGTTGCATTATTTCCCGTTTTGGTGAAGTCAACTAGCCACCAAGATCATGCGATATAATGCCGTTAGATTTTTTTTATGGTTATGCTAAGCATCTTGTCTACGCAGACAAACCCGAAACGGGTTTGTCTGCGTTTGGCTAAAAACCAACTTCCACTAAGTTACAGCCGAGATACCGCCGGTAGTGTACGAAAAAGTCATCGAAAGGATAATCAGGTGCTACAAAAAATCTAGAGGCGGCTATTTAATTGATATTATTTTTCATTTTTAATGAAATACATGAAATTGAAGTTGGATCACCTTTACACACTCCCTCTAATGAAGCAAGAGTATGGTTCCCGGGTGAGTCCTTTATAAGCGAAATCATTGTGGTCGCTTCCAAATGCCGATACAACATCGAAGTTTTTATGTGTGTCGAAAATCGTAAATAAAAGTTGCTTTCGAAAGTATTAGTAACGGATGGTCCGAATATCGCGATTTCTCTCTTGTTCTTGTTTTAAAACACCTTTGTTCTGTTAGGCAATTTAGCAAAATTCCTTATTATATTGAATTTAATAAAATATTTTTAAATTCAGCCACAGCAGTTTTCGTGCGACAATGGTGTTTGTATTCCAACAAGCTGGCACTGTGACGGCGACAACGATTGTGGAGACCAGTCCGACGAAAAGGATTGCTCGACAGTAAAGTGTCTGGCTCCAATGATACTCTGTGATACGAATATTTGTATTCCACCAGATGCGAGGTAAACCCATTTGATTCGATAAATTTTAAACCTTTTGCAAATGGTAAAATTAACGAGTATTTTTAATTCTTAGATGCAATCATCGGAAAGACTGCTTGGACGGAACGGATGAACTTGACTGTCACTATGAAAATTGCACTGAAAGCCAATTCCATTGCACCAACGGAAAGTGTATTATCAGTAGATGGAGATGCGACGGCGAAGATGATTGCAAAGACGGTTCTGATGAATTTAATTGCACGGTAACACAAATTTTATAATGATTGCTATCAAATCTTACTTGTCTTTTCCTCGTTGATGAGAATTCAACAATAACTAGTTTGGCTGGTTTTATTTATGATTTTTTTATCAAATTTCTCGATACTTATATTTCACTTGCTTTGTCTATTTTAGAGATTATCTTTCTCTTCATCTGGTTGATTATAAACAAAACTTATTTATAATCAACCAGAGGAAAAGGTAGTGTATATTGCAGAAGAAAGTGCAATATATCAGTAATGTATATCGTAAAGGAAAAACGAAAATAAGACAAGCCAAAATTTGTAATGTTTGGATAAAACCAGACGAACAGTCGGCGAAAAAATAAGTCTTAACTGTATTGTGTCAACTATAAGGCAAAGTAGATGTTAAGTTATACTGTAGAGTTGTTTCTCACCTTATGTTTGAATGAAAGAGCTGAGTGGAATGAAGAATAATAATCCCTTCAAACAGGAATTTGAAAATTGTGAATCTTGATTTATAAAATAAACCACTTACAGCTTCATCGAAAAAAATGTGCTAAGATTCTAGACTAATCCCAAATATCCCAACATAATTTTTCCACTGTCGAAAAATAACCCACAACAATTAAACACCTTTTTGCACGTGAAATGTTTTAGAAGTGATATTGATACTCTTACTTTAAAAACACTACATTGATTCAGTGTATTTAATTGTATTGTATTTTAGAAGTCAAACCTGCCAACTTGCGGACATGATCAATTCCGTTGCTCGACTGGTCAATGCATACCTTTGTCTTGGACTTGCGACGGAGAACACGACTGTCCGGATGCGGAAGACGAAGCTTCAACCTTCTGCAAAGAATCAAACTGCACATCTGAGTGGACATTTAAGTGTAAAGGAAACGGAAAATGCATCCATACCTCATGGGTTAGTATTGATTGGATTAAACTCCACACTTCTCTATTTAATTTTATTTATTTTTATCAGGTATGCGACGGCGATGATGATTGTCGCGACGGCCTCAGATCCGACGAAGTGAACTGCAACAAATCCATCAATGACTCGTTCAGCAGAAACACCACACTGGAATTCCCCACTCCGAGTCAGTGTCACGATTGGATGTTTTTGTGCTCCAACAATAAATGCATTCCGATATGGTGGAAATGTGACGGTGTCAACGATTGCGGTGACAACTTTGATGAAATCGGATGTGAAAACTCAACAAACGCAGTTGACAAGAAAGCAACGGCGGCGCCCAACGGAAACGGGATTGAAAAACCGACGTCTTGCAAGACAAACCATTACATGTGTCCGAGCGGAGATTGTATACCTTCGACATGGGTTTGTGACGGAGCTGCGGACTGTCCGTCGGGTGAGGACGAGCTGCGGTGCGATGATAATACATACAAATTGAAATCAAAGAATGACTGCAACGAGTTTCGCTGCAGAATAACCAGTGGATGCGTTCCCTTACTGAAAGTGTGCGACGGCTTTCCTGATTGCCTAGATGAAACTGACGAACTTGGTTGCCAGGTATTATTTTTTTCTCAATTCGGAACTAACTACTGTTTAATATTTATTTATTTTATTAATTCGTTTCGTAACTCAAATTGAGCTTCATAGACATTTTAACGTAGCATATTTGCGCCTATAAATTATATTTTCACTAGTAGAAATATATATCTACTGATGAAAATGTATTGACTTTACTAGTGAAAATATACTTTACCAAAAAATACACATTCACTGTAACATTTATACATTGAATGTAAATAAATAATGATAAGTTGGTAAATATATATATTACTACATGCCAGATAATTTATATTTTTAGTGATAAAAATATATTTCTACTGGTGAAAATGTATTCCGATATGATTTTACTAAAATGACATATTTTAAAAAATATTTTCGGGATAGGTTAGAGACTGTTTTATCTAGATTTTCTTTTAGGAATAACCACTTAAAACTGAACGTATTATTTATTTATTTTGCTGCATTAAATCCAATTGTCAAATTACCGATAATACAATCTATAAAAACATGAAATTTATATAATTCAGTTGGTGCTGTTGTTGATTTTTCGTTATTTCCTTGCTTCTTATTTAGGTATTAGATCTGACTTTTCAGATCGAATACCTAAATTTACTGCTACTAATTTACATTCGTTGAATTCGTTACGCTGCCAGGTCGTGGTTTGTCATTTACGCTCAGTTTACATTTAGTTCAGTTTACATTTTTTTTTTTTTTTTTAAATATATTCTTGCTATAATTTTTCCAGAGTTGGGCCCCGGGAATTCGTCCCCTTTCCTCTCCTTTCGGTAGGCCTGCTTGTGATATAGTCTCAGTGGAATATTTTGACTCCCGATTGTTTTTCACACAATATTTTGTGAAATAATAAAATCCTTTAATCGTTTGATTACTACTTCTTTCATCACCTTTTCCATATTTGTTTTTATTATTTCAAATATTTTATATGATTCATCTCTTCTCTTTAGAGCAATTATAACATCATTAAACTTCGGTTTTGAGTTTAATCGATATTCTGTTCTAAAATTATTAACTTTTTATTAAATATCCAACCAATTCAACGATCGCTTTTATTGTTTTAGAAAAGTACAACTCCAGTCAACAAAATTTCAGTCGCCGTCAACTGCACCAAAGGTCAATTTTTGTGTGATAAAGGAAGGTGCTTGCCGATTTCAGTACGATGCAATATGAAGCAGGATTGTTACGACGGCCTCGACGAAGAAAATTGCACGATGGCCGAGATTGAAGCGGCCGCCAGCCGAGTCGACTATCTAATGGTTCACAAAGCCGGCTCGAACGCCACATTTATCGACGTCTATTGGAGGATGTACAACATTAAGGGCTACATTTTTGAGTTCATGCCGTCGATAAGCGAACTCTCAGGTCCCAAAGCCAACATCTGGGTTAACAACACGCAGTGGATAAGCATTTCGATGCACAGATTTGCTAATCTCAAACCTTACACCGAATACAATATGACAGTATACGTCCGTGTAGCTGGAAGCGACGTGAAAGATGGTTATCCTCCGACGCAATACGTAGTGGCGAGAACCGGTGAAGCTGGTAATATTATATCCACAGCCGTTGAAATTTGAATCAGTATAGATATGAATGTGATTATTGTAATTATAGAGCCAACTCCTCCGCTGAGGATCATCGCCAGACAGATGTCGGGACGTCGAGTACAAGTGCAGTGGGATCCACCGGCGGAGATTCGAGGAGTTCTAGTCGGTTACACAGTAATGGTAGAACCGCCCCTTCCTCCGATATCTCTGAACGTTCCCGCTACCAGTACATCGGCTTACATTCAAGAGGGTCACTTCACACCTGGAAACAAATACACATTTTGGGTAACGTTCAATTCTGTAATATTAATTAAACATTTTAGAATGTATATTATATTCGAGTTATTTTATAGGTAATTGCAAAGAATTCCGTTTACGAATCGAAGGTATCTCAAATAGTCACATTAGAATTTGATGCCATGGGAGACGTGGACGATTTGCGAGATCTAACCATGGAGAAATTCATTAATAACACTGTTCTTATCACTTGGTCTTCGATAAGAGGAGTCGACGGATACATAGTCAAACAGAGACTTCCGATTCCGTATCCAGAACCGAAACTGATCAAAGTGACTAACACCAATCTGACATGTAATTATTAGTCCGTTAGTTTGATTTATATGCTGCTTAAAAATTGTGATAATCTAATTAATGATATTATATATAGTAACGAACCTCACTCCAGACGTGATGTACACCATTGAAGTTTTGGCATATAAAGGAGAACAGATGGGAAAACCTGTCACAACGTTTGTGACACTCCCCGGAAAGAAGTTTTCATCTGTCACTAATTTTAGTGGATCTCTTGTAAACAACACTGCTGTTAAATTATCGTGGAATCCACCCAAGAACCTCAAAGTGCCGGCGGATCAGATCAAGTATTCCGTTCATTATGGTCTAACAATGGAAGAGCTCTTCAAAGGTATTTTGTCAATGTACTATTGTACATACAGTCGCATGCAAAAAAAAACGCATCACTTTTTGAGATCGTAAAAAAATAAGATATTTCCAATAAGATATTTCCATCATCGCTTGCTAGAATTCTCGGATTTTTTTGTGTTCATTTAGAGGTATGCCTCGATTGTTCTTTAGTAGTTACCTAGTCAGTTGACTGACAGCTATCGTGGAGAAAATATTTTTAAAAGTTATAATGCCGAATCGCTCGCAACTAAACTAATATCATTGTGTATTAGGCAATGGGATTTTCGACAAGACAAATTTTGCAGTCTGTTGGTTGTAACTAATCAACAGTTCGAAGACTTATAAGAAAAACGTCGGAACAGGTTTAACAAATCGAGTTAAGGGTAGTGGGCATAGAAAAATTACCTCATCTGGTGATAATCGGCTGATACGTCGAATCTGCTTACTTGATCGGCGTAAAACAGCGGTAGATATTACCAGCGAGCTCAATGATACAAAAAACAAACAAATAAGCGTGGGCACAACTTGTAAGCGTCTCAGGAATCAAGGTCTCTTTGGCCGTATATGAATACGAAACACACGGAATGCGCCAATCGGCATAAAAATGGACTTCTGTGGAAGTTCTCCAATGAGAGCAAAATTAATTTATTCGGATCAGATGGAGCGCTTGCGCTCATCGTCGAAAAACTGATTATTGTATTCAGCCAACTGTGCGAAATCCAGGAAGCCAAATGATCTGGGGATGCTTTACGTATCATCCTGAAAGTTTTTTTAATCTCTCTGATGGAAGAGCATCTGGGCTGAATTTTCATGGATGATTCTGCATCCTGTTTTTTAGGCAAAAATAGTCAGTTAAATTTTTTTTAAATCAATTCTATCAATGTCTTATTACATTCAAATTACAAAACTAATTATTAAATTATAAGGAAAAATGCGGAATTGAATCGTTGGACTGGCCTGAGGACAGCCCCGATTTAAACCCTATTGAAAATCTTTGAAAAATAATGAAGAAAATTAGAGTGCACAAACCATCTAGTGCAGGGTTTCCCAAACTTTTTCAGCGACGGAACACTTGGCAAATCCGAAAATTTTGGCGGAACACTTAGCTTATTTTGCTGTACCCAACTTCTAGGTACTAAAATCTTCGCCTTCTCTTGACGTCATAAATCTCAATTAAGTTTAACCGTCATTCGCCTTTCATTATGAAGTAGAATATGTTAAATTTTTGGGAAATATCTATTTAGGCTCCGCGGAACACCAATTTTGGATCCGCGGAACACCAGTGCTCCGCGGATCCGAAATATAGTTTGGGAAACTATGATCTAGTGTATAAAAACTAAAAGAAAAGTGTGGTATGAAGAAATTGACAATAAATTGATTGAATCTATGCCGTCGCGTGTTTTAGCAGGGTTGAAGGCTAAAGGGGGTGCAACAAAATATAAATATAAAAATATTAGTAACAATGCAAGTTGTCTTTTTTAGTTTCTTTCTTTAAAAATAGTTTTTGAATTTACTAATGAATTTCAAAGTTTTTTTTTCTTATGTGTAAAAATGGTATCTATTCCTTTTTATAATTTTCATTAATTTTTCATTTTTTAAATTTATATATTTTTATGTGTAATAAGACTTCAATAAAGTTTTAAGTAGTTTGAAAAAAAAAATATTTATTTAAACTATAATATATTTGTAGTATCATATGAAAGTGATGGTTTTTTTTGCACATTACTGTATATATTTTTATATTATTAAAATTTTTGGGTTTATTGCGATGAAAACTTACTGTTCGATATTTTGGCTGTGATACTCTAGCCATAATCACGAATTTTCAGCAATTTTCAGAGTTGCTGAAAATTCATGACTATGGCTAGAGTATCGCAGCCGAAATATCGAACAGTAAGTTCTCATCCCGATGAATCCTGAGATTTATGTAATGTATATATATAAATAATGTATATAAATATAATATTGAATCAATGCCTGTTTTAGAATCAAAACTTACGACATCAAACATGTCAGTGCTCATTGAAAACCTTCATTCTTGCGATTCGTATATGTTCAGCGTCGGCGTCGTAGAACCGAAATTAGGACCATTAACAAACGATCCGTTAACCATAGTAACTAAATATGATAAGAGGTTAGATTTTATTATTTTCTTGGTCAAAAAAAAATAAGACTATTTTTAGATGTATAAATTAAATTTGAAACAATTTTTGCGATTTATAGAGCTCCCGTAAAGAATCTCAAAGTCGAGCGAAATGAAATAGATGATCATGTCATGGTGATAACTTGGGACGCAAGTTGTATCACAGTGGCGAAGAGTGTTTATATTGTAAGTATTATCCTAAAGCTTAAAAATACGACTGAATTTATTTGAATCATTTTTTTTGTTTTATGTATAGATAACAGTCACCGAAATGACGCTCAATAAAACAACTATAGTTGAACTTCCACCCACTTCAAACGCCAGTCTCATTCACCGTTTCGATAATATGGAATACGGAGGCAAATACAATGTTTCCGTACAGCGAGAGTCAATCGATAATCCTGTAAAATCGCAAATAGTGTCTGGACCTCAACTTCATCCTCCTCATCAGCTTCAGGTTTGGCGCAACTCGAGCGGTACTCACGTATTGTACTGGGAAAACCGAAACTTACCGTCCATTCTGGCCAACGAGAAGAACATCAGGTATATCTTGGGTGTAATTATAATTATTAATAACCGATCCAATGCATTTTTGATTAAAATTTTAGTTACTACTATGAGGTTTTGATCGAGGAAGAAGACGGCAATGAACTTACCCAAAAAAGAGTAATGAGAGTGTCCGGTCCTCCTGTGGCTGTTCCGGACCTGCAGGCTGGTGTACGATATAGCTTATCTGTTCGTTTAGTCACGGACGCCGGCTATATGAGTCCTCATAGTGAAGAATGGAATATTCGTATCCCTACAGGTATTTTTTTTAAATTACTAGTATCATATCCAGGGCTACCGAGAGAAATTTTCGGGCATTTTATAACGGAACATGTCGAATCAGAACAAGTTAATTATTTACTTATCAAATAATTAGTTGCCGATATAAAATTAATTATTAATCTATTTTTCAACTTGTTCTAAATTGTCATTGTTTTTACTCGACATGTTAAATATTGTAACCGAAATTCTCCTGAAATGAGAAAGAAAAGTTTCTCACAAAGATTATTGTAATTTTTCTAGATGCTTGGAATACTGTTGATGAATCAAGATTGTCTCTTTACGTCGGAGTACCTTTGGGTATAATTGTGTTGGCAATGTGTGTCGCTTTGGTCGTGCTGACTCTAAAACACAAACGTTTAACCACGTCGTTTGCGCGATTTGCAAATCCTCGTTACGATAACAGATCTGGCACTGCAACCTTAGGAAACGCTGACATTATGGGTGAGCAAACTAATAATTATTTTCTAAATAATGTAACGACACTACCTTATATCGTGTTATATTTCAGACGAAGATGAAACACCGCCGATAAGAGGCTTTGCTGACGACGAACCTTTAGTGATAGCTTAAACTTTAAGTAGACAAAATTATACAAGGCGATGTTTTTTTTAATTAATAGTACCATTTATTATTTTCTTACTATTTGGACTATTACTTAAAATAAACACATATGTGCAGCCTTTACAAACTCTGAAATTCCACTGCTAGTCTTTAAACTTTAAGCATCCTAATTGTTAATATATTAACAATTAAGATCAGTTAGTAGTGTTTTTTTTTTTTGTATAGTTTGATCGGATGTGTGCGGAAATGAAAAGACTGTAACTAGTGATTGATTCACATAGCGTGTATAAAACGTGTTGAGAGTCTCAATCGTTTTTTTAATGTATATAATTTATTTTAATTATTGAGCATATTTTTTGAGTTTTCAAAGTTTAACTGTGTAGAAAATATTGTTGAGCCAATTAATAAATCTTGTTTTTTTCTCTCTTAAAAAACCAAGAATTGGAACGATACGTGTATATAAATATGTTTACATTAGAACTATATTATTATATCAACCCCGATAACGGTCTATAAGGTGACTTGAGGTTTTTGACTTCCGTTATTAGTTTTTAACTAGTTGGACCAAATTTAATTTGTAGTCTTTTATAGCTTTAAACATGCCTTTAATTTTATTGTTAAAAATGTTTTAACACAAACCAACCACTTGTTTATAGTGTTTTATCTGATTAATATTGTGTTTGTATAATAATGGATAGCAACGATTCAAGTCACATTGAATATAATTTTATTAAGCCAATTCTTATGACTATTTTATTTCTGATGTTTCCTACGAGTGTACAATTTGAAAGATCATACCGTCTTTGACCGAATAGTGTATAAACGATTGTTAAAAGACATACATGTAATAGACTACGCTATATTATAACTCGAGTGATAAAATAAAACGGTATTATGTATTGTATATTTGAGTAATTGGTCTTATGATAATAAAATATGAAAATAAAAGTGGTCTTATTTTATAATACTTTTTTGTGGTATAGAGATAATGTATTTTGTTAAAAAAGTTATCAGGTATCATGTATTGATATTTTTATAGTGATGGTAAAGATTTATTAATTATTTGGAATTTTATCAGGAAGGAATAGTTGCAAAAACGTGTGGATTGTTAGCGCTATTACAAGATAATTAAATGTAACTTGTCTATTTTACTATAAATCTTCCATTAAAACAGGACAGGCGTTAGACCAATGCGCTGCGATGGTGGCACATATTTTATGAACCCTTTCACCGCGGATGGCTTCTATATAAGTCATCAAGAAAAGCGTCAGTAATCATTGGACACCTCAAGGTGCCATAAACCTAATATGGTTATTTAGTATAATTTAATACTGTAAATCAGTCCAATTTATTGAACCATAATATTATTTTAAATATGGCCTGAATAGATGCCACCCACATATATAAAAAAATTTGAAATATCAGCCGCGGTGAAAGAATTAATTATAAACTATAATTACAACTTACATGCAATGGATGTCAATATGATCAACCCAGTTCGATTTAATTTTAATTATATCCCCGCTAAATTAAAAGATGCTAGTGTTTTGTTTAATTGTTTTTACTTACTGTGGGGGTCCATTTATTTATTTATATATAGGTTTTATTATGCCCTAAACTTGGCGGCACTCTGATAATACTGTCGCGACATAGACACATTTTCTTGGCGAACTTTGGCGGGCTCATAACGCCGATGCTGCCTCGAACACCGTCCACTTTGATATTCAAATTGTAACTATTATAACATTTTCGCAATGGGTGGCAATTAGACACAGATTGAGCCACTGCAGTAGTATTTTATATTGAAAATTTATTGTTTACGTGGTGTTTTATAAGTATACAAGGCGCGGACCCGCACCGGCGTGCGAGCCCACCATTGTTGCCACGATAAGAATCCAGAGTACTGCCAAGTTTTGGCCATAATAAATCTATATAAATAGGCTCCTATATTTTATTAAATGGGGCCTACACCGTCTTTAATAAAATACTACTGAAGTGGCTCAATCTGTGTCTAATTGTCAACTGTCACCATCCGTTGGCAAATTATAATTATATATATTTTCTGATTTGACTTAAAATATTATTGAAAATATTTTTTCTAAAAATGAAGGGCAATTTTGAAAATTAGACAGATTGCTAAGAATACTTACTACATTATCATTTATATGTTAGTGATATGTTTATTTTAAAAACAATTAGATTACTCGAAATATGAAGAATATCGGGCAAAAGGATACCAACGCGTATAAAATAACTAATAGTATTTTAAAATTATTTTCAATGTTTTAAATTTAGTCGCCTAGCATATGTATTAAGTGACAGCAGTTTCAGATGAAATTGGAGATAACAAATACAAAGAATAAAAAAATGTTACGTGCAGCAAATAAATTCACTATATGGCAACACTGAGCAACAATGAAAACACAGCTAATTATCAGATAGATATTATGAGTAGATATTTTTAATACCAAATTGTAATATTTCGCATAAAAAATGATTCAAAAAATACATAAAGTGTCATTTTTGTCATGAGGCCCGGAATCATTTTTATCCCAGGTCCTCAATTCACTCTTGGCGGCCCTGTCTGTACTTATCAGAAGATGAGAAAAGTAGATAGTGATAATGACAAAAATTAACTAGGTGTAAAATTTGCGACGTCACCGTTTCACAGTACTAGAAAATTACTGTTTTTTAAGAGAGTGGTTTGTCAATGGAGTACTTTGGTGAGTCATATAAATATAAAATGTTTCGGTTCCGAGAAGCCCCTTCCCTCCACCAGATATATAGGGATTCCTTACAATGGACATAATACCTGATAAAAATATTTTTTGAAAAATAATAATAAAAGAAAGGTTTATAAATTTGTATATTATAACCATATTTCAAATATATTATAATCTGACACTTGTTCTATTAAATATAATGTTTTTTTGTCTCGGTGCAGTTCATTGGAGATCTAAGATGACGGTGGAGCCATATTTTTTTTATCCTCTTCTCTGTCGGATAGAAAGTGTCCGGATTTAATCGAGCACGATTTTACATGTATCTTGAGATCTGAAGAGCGATAAAACTTTCTGGGACAAATTTCGCAAACGAACGGTGCGATCTTTTGGTGATATCGTAGATTATGATATTCTAAATTGTAAGCGTCTGAAAATGTCTTGTCACAATCGTCGACATTACACTTGTGCTTGTTGACGCATTTGTGTTTTTGCATATGAACCGCTAAAGATCGCTTCAAAGGGAACTTTTTACCGCACTCGGAGCAAGCGAAGGGCGTTTCGCCCGTGTGTACCCTCATATGATCGCGAAGATTAGAAAAGTGTTTATTGCATTCTTTGCACCTGCCGGACAACTCTGAATGTCGGGCTTTCGTGTGGTTTTTCAGAGTCATCAAAACGGTGAAAGAAGCTCCGCATTCGCAGCATACGTGCGGCTTGTCCGAGGAATGAGTCGAGACGTGGTGCTTCATTTGATCTTTGGTCTTGAAACACTTTTCGCACAGGTGACATTTGAACTTTCTCTCATCGGAATGGACGGTCATGTGACGCTTCAGCTGGTTTTTTGTAACGAAACCTTTACCGCAGACGGAACACACGTTCGGTCGTTCTCCGGTATGCAGCAGCTTGTGACTCTGGAGCGATCCAGTCTGAGTGAAACTCATGGAACAAACGGAACATTTGTAAGGTTTTTCTTTAGTGTGAGTGCGCATGTGAATTTTAAGCGCCGTTCTATTGCTCGTTTGCTTACCGCACGTTTCGCAAGTGAATAACTTATCGCACTTGATGTGAACTCTCGTCATATGACGAACTAGCGTTCCTTTCAGAGCGAATCCTCGATTACAATGGTCGCATATGAAAGGTTTTTCTCCGGTGTGTTTTCGCACATGATCGATCATCGCCGAATTGTGTCTAAAAACTTTACTGCAAATTTTGCACGTTAACGTTTTATTCATATTTTCTTCTACATCTTGGGAATCGTCCGAGAAGTGTTCGTTATTCGTGTGATACAATTCATCATCCGTACCTCTGACGACAGGTTCGATTTTGATTTTAATCAGCGAGTTCTCTTCCATCATACTCTGTAATCTTTGTTCCGACTCTCGACATAATTTGACAAACTCGCTCAAACTATTGAGGGAAGCGGCGCAGAAATTGCACAAAATATCGGGCAGCATATCGTGCAACTCTACTCGACACCCAGTTAGATTCTTCAGTAAGTTAAAATATGACGGGTCACCGTCGAAAAGCGAGCGGCCAGCCAGTTCGGGTTTCAAACATGCGCGACAAATTTGCGAAGGAACATGTTTGCCATAATCTATGTCCGCATTAGTCATGTTGTACCATAAACGTTTGTCTTTTATCCTGAAAATATTCATAATCAGATGCTATAAAAAAAACATACAGTGATTTTACAATAAACCTGCGTATTTATATTATTCTTAAAAAGTTTATTACGAAGCTTCCTACGGCTTCCTGTAGTTTGACAGTGACGTTGGTCTAAACTCTCAATTTTATGATCATCTGTACTTCTGTACACGCTTACAAAATAATTTTCATTTCGAATATTACGGCTAGCGATCTCATTTTAAAGCTTCAATTTACAATGAAAAAAATCATTACTTGTTTTAAAGTAATTCAATGAAACAATATAAAACAAATATACGTTCAAAAAAATTCTATACAACATCCTTACGCGATGCTATTTTATCCTGTTACTTTATAAAATATATTAAACATCTGAAGTTTTTTTTAAAGTTGGAATATATGCCATATCTCACCGGGATGCCACGTCTCAATTGTCGCCAGTCTTGGCTACTTGGGGTCGGCAAAACGAGTGGCCAGAGTGACCTCAATATCGTTCGTGAACAGAACCAAAATGGACGAGAAGCAGGCAGTACAGGCGATCGCCTGGGGCGCTAGATCTTGTGGGGCGCCGTGATACCAAATAAAGGCGCAATATTCACTTCAAATTATCAAACAATATTGTTGAAGAATATAATCTGATATTATTTACCGCACTGATGCGCTAAGAGATTCGCTGTAAAGCAATTAAAACATGCATATATTATTTCTATTTGATGCGAATTCAGGCTGTTGAAAGATTAACAGTATGGAGAGGAGAACACCGTTCATTGATTGGCTAGGGACACTGTTCCATATTTTTTAACTTTAGATAAATCGAGCATCATCAACCGTTCGTCTTTTAGATTCGCTATCCCATTTTTTAAACTTTATATAAATCGAACATTCACCGGTTATAATATTATTATTCTTCCAACTTCCTCTCTGGAGTTTTCCAGCTCTGATGAAGGGGCAGGCACTCTCTTTTTGAAAGAGGTTATAGAGCTCCCGATTGTTTCGTATACGCCACTCTTTGCTCTCGTATATAGCGCCGTATATCTTGCGGAGCACTTTCGGAGCAATAAAGTTGATTTTAATTTTTAATTTATTTATATTAATCTGTACTTATTCTTTGATAGTTTTCTACTATGACTTTATACTGAACCGCCCCCATATACATATTTAATACACAACCGAATTCTGAAAAAATGAATGTGGAGATCACATAATTAAAATCTGTTTGTTTTACATTTTCATCGTCAATTGTGAGTTGAAATATTCAGTACTATTTTAAGATTCTAAAAATATTTAGAATTGCCGCGTTACGGCCAAGCGGGCGTTTAAGAATAAGAGTGTCAGTTGTCAGTGCGATGCACGAAGAAGAAACGCAGTCTCAGACAGTAAACGTATGGAGCGATCTATCCGAACGATGTCGAGTCTGTCTGGGCTCGGCGGCCGTAGACTCCGGCGCCAGATCGCTCTTCGGGGGCGACTCCCCCCTGTGCGAACCGTTGAGGAGGGCGACTCGCGTTCGCCTACGTCCGGACGACGGCGGCCCCGAGCTCGTCTGTCCCGCGTGCCAGGGAGACTTGGCGGCCGCCGTCGCGTTCAGGGACAAATGCGAACGGGCCGACCGGCGCATCAAAGCATACCTCGCCGACAAACCCGTAAACACCATCAAGGTAGAACCCGATTTTATATTCGCCGACAATTCCGCCGACACGGACTGCGATAACGACTGTTCCGAATCCAGGCGCTCGACGCGCAAGACGCGCAAGTCCAGCAAACTCAAATCGTCCAAGAAGCCCAAGAAAACGAACAAACAAAAACACTCCATAAACACCGTAGAGCCTCAGCCCGAGAGTTACAAGTGTAGTCAATGCGATAATGTTTTTGCGGACGCTAAGTCGCTTAAAACTCATATGAAAACGCACACCAGTTCCAGGGAGCACACTTGCGATCAATGCGGGAAGCAATTCAAATACAAAGACAACTTGAGAGTGAGTAGTACTGTTTATTTTCATTTTAAATGTATTGTATTTAAAATGATTATTAAATTATTTAAAATGATTTCAGTTTCATAAGATGACGCACACGGGCGAAAAACCATACAGCTGCGATCTGTGCGATAAGAGCTTCAACAAAAAAGACAATTTGGCCATTCACAGAAAGCGACACCTGAAAGAGCGCAACTACAACTGCGAACAGTGCGGCTCCGCTTATTACACCAGTTACGAGTTGAAAATTCATATGAGGGCCCACACGGGCGAGAAGCCGCACGCTTGTAACATGTGCGGCAAGAGCTTCACGGCCAAGAATAATTTGCTCATTCATCAGCGCAGCCATACGGGGGAGAGACCGCACGTGTGCACCGTGTGCGGAAAACAATTCACTTCTAGGAACATATTGGCCATACACTCTAGAATTCACACGGGTGAGAAACCCTACGTTTGCTCCGTTTGCGGCAAGCGGTTCACCGCCAATAAGATAGCGGTCCATATGCGGACGCACACGGGTGAAAAACCGCACATCTGCAACTTGTGCGGTACGTTAAAATACGAAATAAAAAAAATACATACCAAAATTACTCATGATTAATTCAATTTATATTTATTCAGGTAAACAGTTTTCTGCCACCAACGTTTTAATGATTCACATGCGATGCCACACTGGCGAGAAACCGTACGAATGTAAAGTGTGCGGTCAGTTTTATGCTCACACGCAGTCTCTCAATAAACATATGCGAAGGCAGCATAAGATCGTCACCAATCCGAAAGAGGTAATAATTTATTATTATTTTTATACTACCGATATATGATATAATAATGTATTGCAGTTACAAACGCAGCAAATCAACCAAGTCAACAACATGAAGTTCGAAGAATGCTTAGCACCGGCACACGTAGAAGAGTGCGTGCAAACAGAAAGGTTCATTACGTATACTCAAAAAATTGCAGAAAACCCGTTGAACGATAAGGTGAGATTATCACAAAACATTTTTTAATACATGCGCACTATGTACGCCTTTTTATTTTCTAGAATCATATAGAGATATTAATTCCGGCGAACACGCTCGACCTTCTACCTAAGAAGGAAATGATAAAAATGGAGTGAATTCAACAGTTCAAAAAGTTTATGTTGTGATATTTTTAAAATAGTGTTTAATTTATATTTGTTATTTTATAAGCCTCGTCTTGTGCGAAAACATTGTATGATCTGTATTTTTTTTTTATAATATGTACTGATATAATGGATAATCGATCTTCATAATATTTATGAATTAAATGTTTGTGTAAAAACATTTAAAAAACTGCATTTTTTAAGATTCGAGATGTAAATATTTTGATATATTAATAAGAAATACTTCTTTTGTATTTTACTGTGTGATATTGATTGTTGTTGCCAAAATGCTTAATATATTATTTTTACAATTAAATAATGACTCTTTTATTCATATAATTGCCATTTTAAAAACTAAAAACTGTATGTACTTGTCAATAAAAAAACTTACTGATTCCTTAGGATTATCAATACACACAGGCACGGCCCAAGAATGTTCAGCGCCCAGCGAATTTTTAGTACTGCAAATGTAATTAAACATTTATTAAAGATACTTGGATAACATAATTTGGCGGACGGATGGTGACGGGTGGCAACTACATACAAATTTTGGCGCTGCAGTATTATTTGTTGAAATATAGTTTAGTTACATGTTGAAATATAAAATATATGCGAGTGAACGATGGACGAAGCACCACCGGCCGTTGTCTTTAAAAAGAATGTGTCGCTCTCCGCAGCCATCACGTCAGTATTACCAGAGTGCCGCCAAGTTTTGGCCATTGTTGACACCCGTTTCGACTTTTGTGTGCGTTCGCGAAAACCATCTTACAGCGTTCGAGATTGTTCCAGTTTTGACAATCAGTCGGCTCCGATCGTCGTTACGAAATGAACTCAATAAGGTTTTATACGCAAGGACGCGTATTTTGGATTCAGACCTAAGAACTAACCGGCACGCGCATCCCTACACGCAGCAGCCATAATGAATTATTAAATAAATATATAAATAGGCCCTCACTATGCAATTTTAGAGTGCTGCATAGCACATCAATTGTTATTTTCCATAGAGAAAATATCAAAGGTTTATTGGTCACAAATATCCCTAATATTTTTATTTTTGTGAATATATTACGCATTGATAGCTATTTTATTTGAAGTAATTTTGAATTGCTATCTTTTGCTTTGCCGTTGGCTAAAACATTTATAATTCATGATTATTCTGGCTAATTTATAATTATTTACGAGATTAGTCCTAAGATCGATCCAATTTTGATAAATAAAAATTCGAAGCCTGAAAATGTTATTTTCTACGATTCACAATGCCTTTGAATTTCATCTTACCGTTGTATTTTCCTTCAAACTGGGATTTTCTGGGGGAAAAAAAAAAAAAAATGTTTATACTGAATTGGCACTTAGATTTAAAACAAAACATCAAAGGCTAAGTTTTTGACAAACTGATCTAGCAGAAAATAAGAATAAGTGCAGAGGTACATTACCAATATTATTTTAAGCATATAAGGAGGGAAATTATTTATTATTTTATATATTAGCTGCTTAATAAATTTTAAATGATGAAGTAAATTAAAAAAAATGTTGATATTTATGCCTTAACGTGATAAGTTATTATGTTTTTAAATATACGTTAATAATAATACATACATATTATTTTTTATATTAGGGTCAATAAAACTGGCCTTATAACCAAATTTAAAAATTAAGCTCACGTGTTGACGTTTGATTGCGAGCCGTGAGCGACATCTTAAAGTTAACCTATAATTTCATAATATGCTGCGACGACAAGCGCGTTTACGCAGAGAATATCTGTATAGAAAGAATGCTGAGAACAAATTTAAGACTATTCAAGCCAAGAAGGATAGGATTAAGCAAAGTCTGGAAGAAAACATTCCCATTCATGGAGATCTGAGAAGAAGTGCTTTAGAGCTTCAGAAAAAAGCGGAATACGAAGACGAAGGTTGTGTTTAGGTGTTAATTTTCTGTGTCATAACAATATTGATTGTGATTTTTTGTGCAGGACCTAAAAGAGCCGCCGAGATAGGTGGCTTCAGCGGCGGGGCGAACACTGCTAATTCTCAAGATGATGAATACAGATACGCCGGTGTACAGGATCCTAAGATAATGATAACGACGTCGAGAGAGCCCAGTTCGCGTTTAAAGATGTTCGCTAAAGAATTAAGGTGTGTTTGAGTTTATTCTTATGTATTCATTTATGTGTATAATAATAATAACACAAAATTATTTTTAGATTGATTTTTCCAAACTCGCAGCGGATGAACAGAGGCAAATACGAAATGAAACAACTCATTCACGCATGCAGAGCCAACGATGTCACTGATTTTATAGTCGTTCACGAACATAGAGGAATTCCATCGAGTTTGGTAAATATTAATAGACTGAAACTTCCGAATGTTTTGCAAATAAAAAATAATTTTAGTATATATCATAGTATGAACCTAAGAGCAGATATGCTATGAATAAAATATTCTTTAATTTAAATATTCAAGTCTTATATTGAATTTTGACTCTTGAGCTGTCTCCGTTAATCCTGTTTGAGAGTTTTTTATACTTCCAAGATCTGTTACTAAAAGTAAAATAGTTTGAGAAACACTGGTATATGATGTCAAAATCATATGTACATAATTAAAATTAAATTTGCTTTATAACATATATTATTTTTTAAATTAAAAAACATTTTAGAAATACCAGTTGCAAATAAAATATTCTTATGAGACAAGGCCTTGCATTAACCGATATTGCCAAAGAGTATATGTCTGACTTTATAGGAAGAAACGTTAATTGTCAATGTATTTTTTTATTTCAGATCATTTGCCATTTACCTTATGGTCCGACAGCTTTCTTTCAAATGTCCGACGTCATAATGAGACATGACGTGCCAGATATGGCCCCGATGTCAGAGCAATATCCTCATTTGCTATTTCATAACTTCAAGACCGATTTAGGCCAACGAACTGTAAATATTTTGAAGTATCTGTTTCCAGTACCGAAAGAGGATTCAAAGAGAGTCATCACTTTTGCAAATCATGACGATTACATATGTTTCAGGCATCATACATATAAAAAGGTTATTATTTTTTATTCTATTTACATACAATTATTCTTAATATGCGGAAATATTCTACCAATTTATGTTTCTAGTATAAGCAATAGTAATATTTTATTTTTTCTGTAATATCGACTATGAGTCAAATTTATGTTTTTCCCTACAACTATATTTTCATTAGTAGAAATATATATCTACCAGTGAAAATGTATTCGAATATGTAGATTTTAAATGTGTTGTAAGTGTAAATCGTCTACCTTTTCATCGGATGATTTCTGATTTCTTCAAAAATTATAATTTGGTCCAAATGTTACACAGCTTGCAATTTTTTATACCTGGCTGCTTGAACATGGACTGAACCGAAATAAACATATTTTTTCGGTTCAGCTCTGGTTTTCATTTCGACAAAAAGAACAGTTTTCGGTTCAAATCCGGTTTGAAGCCCTAGTCAGAAGTAGTGCTGAATGAGTAATGATGTTCTGGCCGATGTTGATCAGATTTTTGTGGACAGAAAATAATAAAATAACAAAACAAAAATTATTTTGCTACTTGTTAATTATATTGGCGCTATGCTCAGAAGCCAATGGGTATGAACGTTGATAACACCATAACACACGACGACACTGATAAACGATGTTTAAGAAATAAACACGCATACGGCAATAAAAAGTTTTATATTTTAAAACGTATTTATGTAGCAAAACGTTGTTGACCGCTTTCGCAGATATTATGGCCAAAATCAGAACAAATTTTCATAACCACTGGTTTCTGAACATGGTGCCAATATAATTAACAAGTACCATTATTTAAAATTACATAAAAAAATACGTAAACATTTGGATTGTTCAACCTTCGTGCAATTATAATAATATAAAAAAAATTTAATTTTTAATGCCCGAGTTCAATCTATGATGAATTTTATAAGAGTACAATTTAAAGAATTTTTTTTAAGATATGCCATAAAGATGTTCATGATATTGCAAGCTCAGCTGATCTCTTGCGAGTCGATGATGCAGGATCCCGTAGCACAGAATAAAGAAAACTACGAGAAATGGCTATGTACTCAATTAGTCCTAAATATACCCAGTAATTTAGTTCTAGTTATCAATAATACATATTATCGTAATAAATATGTTGAAAAACATCTATGTATATACATTTTTTTTTATAGAAAGCAATGTACTAACAGTAGTAATATTTAATTATCACAGGTGGAAAAAAATATAGAACTACATGAAGTTGGACCGCGTTTTCAATTGAAGTTATACGAAATCCGATTAGGCACACTGGATTCTTTGGAGGCTGCAGATTCCGAATACGTACTGCGACCTTACATGAATACAGCTGTCAAAAGACGGTTTTTGAGCAACGAAGACGGATGGCAGATAGAAGACGACATAAATTAATCAATGGAAATTTTTTATTATAATAAAAATATTTTTTAATCAACACAAAATTTAAATTTATGACGATTTTTCAAAACCCCACACTTTCAAGCTTCCCGCGTCCCTTTTGGCTTCTTTGTCGTCGCAAGCGTAAGCTAGGAGGTAACAAGACGGATGCCAGGCTACTGTGAAAGTGGCAGTTTGTACGGGAATGTCGGCAACCTTCAGACCTTTAAATATAAATTGTGTTAATTTGTATCGCTTTAAAGTAATATTGATAAGCGTGTATACCTGTCTCAGTATCGCCTATGTCGATTATATGATCTTCACTGGCTGAAGCGAGTAGTTTTCCGTCAAAACTGAACGAAAGAGTACGCACGGGCCATTCTAATCTGAATAAAAAGGTATACATGTTACCGTTGCATAAAAAATATATATTACAGTATTAACATACCTAGAGAATACTCTAAGACAAGCCAGTTCGTTGACGTCCCATAAGGAAACTAAGGCGTCAGCCGATCCGGTGGCGAAGTATCTTCCTGTAGGATCGTGCTCTATGCATATGCAAGTTGCAGGATGTGCTTTCAAAACCGTTTGTAACTTGAGCGAAGGGTAACTAAATGCAAAATACGGATAATAGAAGAAAATAAATTACTAACGAACATTATATTATACCTTAAGATGTGAATGCATCCCTGTCCGTTAGTCAAAAAGAAAAGATCGGACGTGTTGTTCCATGATATTTCGTTGACTTCAAAATTTGACTGCTCCTCAGCGATAATTTCATTGGTTTTGGTGTCTATAAATGAAACTAAATCCTCTTTGTTTCCGACGGCGATGGTGTTACCGTCGGGCGCCCATGCTATATTGATGTTTTCGCCTTTTGTTGCGATGCAAGCGACACACTTTTGGGATCTGATACAAAAACAACATTGTATATGTATCTACGTTGTTTATACTCGTAGCAGTTGTATCGCTTACCTTGTGTCCCAGATTCGCACTGTTTTATCTCCGCTCGCTGTGCTCAAAAGATTGGGATGTGTCGCATGCCAACATAGCTGATCGACAGAACCACTGTGTCCTCTGAATACGTGTTCCTTGTTCTGAATTTGTATTTGTATTGTATAAGTAGGGGCGATAGGTTCTTTATAGTATATTTAATAGTATTTACCAGACGGTTTCGATCGAACGCGAAAATAGCCACATCTTTATCGAACGAACCCGAAGCTAAACGTTGACCGTCGCAAGACCAACCGACGGAGTGCACCTTGGAGTTGTGGGCAGAATATTCGCGAATGGAACAATGCGTCTTGAAATAAGATCGCATCTCCTCGACGCTACCGTACGATTTTGGTTCTTTCATTTTCAACTTTGTGGTTAGTTTGAAAACGTCAAAACACAGCGGCGTCGCGCCGGGCGATAATGTTGCCAGCTATAAAATCAGGTTCTTATAAATAGGTAACATAAAATACGACTTTATTACTACCTAGTTTTAGGGTATTTTAAAAAAAGATCATCACGGAAAAGTTTGTTTATTTTGGGATGCTGAGATGTGATGGGTAGCATAATTGGATGCTGGCGAGAGCTAAACAAATGATGGAAACATAAATCGCTTTGTACCAATGCCGGTCGGTAAAATAAATTCCCTTTCGATCGCTCGCGTGTTAAGTAACCAGAGTGAATGAGAGATAGAGGCATGCAGTGCATGCCTCCCCATCCCTTTCACTCTAGTTACTAACATGCGAGCGATCGAGAGGGAAAGTATTTCACCGATCGGCACTGCTTTGTACATAATTAACTGAGCGCTGAGAGTGTTACTACATGATCCATTGCTTAAACCACTGCCGTTACCGGTAATAGGGCCCTACTAGTCCAACCCAATGGGCGGCATCCAGATTTTTAAGGCTAGATGAGCGGGATCCACCCCCCGTAGTACTACGTTATTTGTTAGAGTCTCAGTAGTGCTTCTCCCGAGTGTTGTTGGGAAACGCTCTCCTGATCACCTGCAAATCTGTTGCATAGCTTTTGAATAGCATTAGCGTTGCATGCCCCTGCATTTCTATGCTTCATCCTTGAACATCACTTTCGTGATGCCTCAGTTCCAGTTTCAACTCCCGGGCCCTTATTAGCCTGCTGGTTTGAAATGCAGTGCTTTGCTCGTCATTGATAGTCCAAAGGACGCTACCTCGGTTGGGTGTTCACAGAGTTTGCTTCCTCTTAACAGCCTGGGGTTTTTCAAGCTCAAAAGAGGTCCCTCACTCTCCCACACTCAGTGCCGGCCCTAGGTTATATGGCGCCCCAGGCAAAAATTTGCGCCCCCTCCCCTACTAATACTTAATTAACTCATTACACGAGTTCAATAATATAATTAAAGTTAAAGTAAACTAATATTATATTTGACACCATATTATTTTTTTTGATTGTAGGTATTAAAGAATTTGTGGGGTTTTTCATCGCAATTTCGGACGTCCGCACATGCCTAATCGCATATAGCAATCACCATACGGCTCATTAATACGCTAGTATTGCACATATATCCGTCAGTTACGAGGTTGTATCATTTAATTGTAATATTTAATGACTTTTTTGTTTCTTTCTATGTATTATTTTTATTAAGTATTATTTTTCGACAAACGTGACGCGTTATAGTTGCCTGGTTAATATGGTCATAATTTAATTTGAATGAATAAATGTATGATAGGAATATAATTATAAATTGAATGCGTGATTTTACATTTATTATTTATTAAATAGGATTCAAATTGGGACTTAGCGATCACTTTAAAAATAAGTGAATTATTTTGTTGCAAAATTAGCATTAATTTATTTATAAACGGAAATATATCTTGGCCGTTTTTTATCTTGTTTAGACCCTGCCTCTGCCTCCAAGCTGCAAGCTGCAAGCTGCCAAGCTAGTTTGTCAAACGATCTGAAGATATGATTTTAATACATTTAGTAATGTAAATGCATATATTTGAACGGTAAGTATTAATACATTTACTCGGATATGATATACATACGGCAAATACATATTAATATAACTGTACACAGTTTTAGGTTAGAGGCTATGCCAAGTATACTGCAAGTAAATAAATATTTATAAGAGTAAATATGGATGTCGATTATGAAATGATTGCCTCTTCGCAAGTGTGTCGCATATGTTTAAAACCCGTAGAAGAGGGTCAGTCTATCTACGACGGTGATCCATCATATTGCGACATGTTAAGAGATCTGACCGGGTGTCAAGTTCATCCAATCGATATGCTGCCGAACGTTTTATGCGATTTTTGCGCCGAATCGCTTAATAATTTGAGTGAGTTTATTCAATTGTGCCGAGATTCTGAAGCACGAATACAGCGTATCGTAGAAGAGGGATCACAGATTGATATTAAAATGGAACCTATCGTCAAAGAGAAGTCAGACGAAGTTAAAATAGAACGTTACGAAAAGAGTTCTGATGGCGAATCGTTCGGTGAAGGAGAAGAAGGAGAGGAAGAAGAAGAAAAAGGAGAGGAAGGAGAAGAAGAAGTAAAAGCAGAAGTTAAAAGAGAAGCAGCAAAAGCGTCAAAGTACAGCTCCAGAAAATCTAAAAGACACATAAAATGCAAAGTTTGCGATTTACTAGTTATAAGTAAATCAGCTTTGACCATTCATTTGCGAACGCACACTGGTGAAAAACCATACTCTTGCGATTTGTGTGACAAAAGTTTTGCTCAGAAGGGAAGTATAGTTCAGCATATGGAGAGAGTACATTTGAAATGTAAAGTGTTTCGATTCACGTGCGAGATTTGCGGTAAACAAACAAACTGCAGAAACGATCTGATTATTCATTTTCGCGTGCATACTAAAGAAAAGCCTCACAAATGCACTATTTGTTCGGTAGGTTTCGCTCAAATGGGAACGCTGCAGCATCACATGAGGCTACATTCGGGACTAAAACCTTTTTCTTGCGATATTTGCGGCAAAAGTTTCATCGCTAACACTTCGTTGAGTCGTCACATGACCTCTCATTCTGACGAAAGACAGTTTAAATGTCACATGTGCGATAAATCTTTCAAGGCAAAGTCCTCCATGAAGCAGCACTTTCTTCTTCATTCGGCGGAAATGCCGTACACTTGCAGCCACTGCGGAAAGCTGAGCAGAACGGCGAGCAATTTGAGATTGCACATGAAAGCTATGCATTCCGAGCTATCGGGCAATTGCGAAAAATGTAATAAAAACTTTCCCAATCTTCCAGAGCATGTTAAGATACACACGGGCGAAAGGCCATACGCTTGCTCGTATTGCGATAAGAAGTTTGCTCAGAAGCGATCCTGGACGCATCATGAGAACAAACATAAAAACGCCTCTAGGTTCATCTGTCCCGTCGAAAAGTGCAAAAAAGGTTTTCCAGATTCTTATAAATTAGACTATCATAAGATAAAATGTCACAGTGAGAAGGCTCCGTTCCCCTGCGAGCTTTGTCCGAAAAAATTCTATCGTTGTTCGGATTTAACAAAGCATACTAAGAAATGTGTTGCTAAATTGAAACACCCAGAGAAAGATGCTATATCCAAAGAAAAAAAAATAAAGAAAGAAAGTGATTAACCTCTTTGAATGATTTCTTTTAAAGTATACTATTAAAGATAAGTTCTTATTCCAAAATATGAATAGTACATTTAAAAATATGTGTGATGTATTGTAATGTTAATTAATAATATAATGTTTAAATAAACATTTTTTTCAGAGAAAAACATAATCTATTATTTAAATATTTATTAACATTAATTAGAAAAACACTATATTTAACAGTTAAATGCTACCGATAATACCATGTAACTCAAATTTGTTTTAGGAAACCTAGCAAATTACAATTAATTAAATGATTGTTATTAAATATCATACAGCTTTAACTTATATTTTAAGATCATTTTTATACACAAATGTTAAAATTTTATTACATACATACTTGTATATTATATTTTTTCTTATTATTTACAAACACAAATTGTCCTCCATACATTCAAATACCTAGATTAATATAAATATACAATCAAAAGTCAGTAAGTATGTTTATTAAGTAATAAAACAACTATTGCGAAATGGTGGCGCCTCAATGAGCGAACAGCAGAGTTTCATTATGCGATTATTTTCGACACTAGGATTATTTTTATTGTAGGGGATCTTCTTGGAACTCGCGCCTCTGATTACTGTAACCACGACACAATAAGGATGAACATGCCAATAGAGTGTAAAGGAAGGGACCACACAAAAACCCTCGTTACGCTCAGAAAAAAAAAGTTTCATATAAGTAACACGTAATTACTCTACGATGGATCGAAATAATATTTCTTTGTTGCGTAATGGACACGGAAAATAACATATCAATAGACGACAAAAAGCACCGTAATGTCATAATATTTCCGTTGCATTTGCGCGTGCTAAAGCTGAGTCACAAGAAGAAAGTCGTATATGTTACAAGAAAATACGATTGTGTGTTGTTTTTGTTTCTACCTGCGCTGCAATAACGGTTATTATCGGGAAACTGCAGCTTATCGGCATACTTTAGCAGAAGCCAATAACAAAATTACACGTATAATATATTATTTAAAAAAATTAAATTAGAAACATTACAAAAATTAATAAAATATTATTTATATATAGTGATACAAATTACATAGATATAATAGATAAAAATATATTTACAGAAAATATACATATTTTAAAATAAAATCAGAGTTATTACATTACCTCAAATCCAGTCCAACCGCAACTTTAATTTAACAAGCATCAATAATCAAACAACTAAAAAAAGTAGGATCAGCAAAAAACATCAGGATCAAGGCGGGACTTCTGTTCAAAAGGATATACGATAGTTTAATCATATGAAATTCACTTATATTAAAATTATTCCTAATCGAAATAGATTCCTGTTGCTTAAAGAAATCGGTGTCTTCGTTTTCCAATCCAAGATGAAATGCTAACAGGTGTTTTTAAACAATGAAGGTTTCATCGAATTATTTGAGGAGATTTGATGACAATCGACGCATTTGGGAAGGAATACTCCACTATGAGGTAGTGTTGATTTTTATTTAAATCATCAAGGAATGACAGAAAATCGAAAAATTATAATACATTATTCTAATGTTTGCATTTATTAACACTGTAACGGTCGGGAGTGAATTTGTGCTATACTACATGGTTTGGTACTCTTCTTTCTTTACGTATTCTGTGGTGGCTACGAGGAATCTTGAACTGGTACTTTGAATCATTATAGAGTAGTTCAGGGTTTCCCAAACTTTTTCAGCGACGGAACACTTGGCAAATCCGAAAATTTTGGCGGAACACTTAGCTTATTTTTTAGGCTGGGTAATTCATAATAAAATAAAACATGTTATTAAAGAAATGTTATTCAATTTATTTAATAAACATAAAAATACAAATAAATAAAACTCCTAATAATTGATGATTTTCGGTTCTTAAATAACATTTTTTTTTATATCAGGCAAAATTTTGGTTAATTGTATTTTTATATCTGCCGTGGCGTGGAGTCTATTTATGTATTTTGTTTTTGTTGGAATATACTTAAAAAATCCCACTTCGCATAAATACATAAATAACAGTTTTTAAATTTGTGGAATTTTTTCTAGTCAACAGTGCATGCCTATGCAAAATACAGTGACTGCTAGTAGCATATGTAGTCACATAAATAAAATTCGTATAACAAGCACTAATATCATATAATTAAATACAATCAAATTTTAAAGTTAAAAAAAAGCAACACCGACTTATGAAACTTTTCCCTCCAGATTTTATACACATCAATGTTGAATATTTAACACATATTTTCAAGTTTTTTTATCAGATTTATGAACAATTTTTATGTATTAGCAAGACTAATAAATTTTTTAATCTACTCTAAATTTTTGTGAAATATCTATTTAGGCTCCGCGGAACACCTATTTTGGATCCGCGGAACACCAGTGTTCCGCGGATCATAGTTTGGGAAACCATGGAGTAGTTAATTGATAGTAGTATTTTATGTTTTGATTTTTAAATCTGATTTTTAATCAAAAAATGACACATAAAGTTGACTCATAAAGACGTGTTCGGATATCATGCTATATTTTCAACTATTTCGATAAGAACATGTTCAATCAGAGTTATTACCCAGCACGATTTTAGGATATTACACGTTTTCGATACTATAAAAGAGTCGACTCCTTTAAAAATTGATTATTTCTTGAGTATTCATAGTGCAAGACTTAAGATGGGGACTAAAAATCATATTAGTGTGAAATTGTTATCGTTATGCTTGATCCATGTAAGTATTATAAAATACAACTAAAAGTTAGATATTAACCTAATAATCCTTATTTTAATATGTTTATATGTAGACTATTGTTGTTCAAATATAAATTAGTTAAATATTTTTTATATACATATATATGTATGAAGCAAAAATGATTTAATTTAATAGTGACTAACTTCAGACCGTTCTATATGAATTTGGACGTTTCTTAAATATATTATTGATTTATGTTTATCTTGTTTTGTTTTATTTTTAGGTTTTCACTGTCAGCGTTAACAGCAAAAATATCCCATTTGAGTTATCTATGCATTCAGATCCGCAATCAATCAAATCGTGTTCATCCCACATCCAATCGATACCATCCAGAAAAGCATTACTATTTCATCCAGAAACACGGACTCTAAATAACAATCAGAGTAATTCAATAAGACCACCGAAGCAAAAAAAAATAGAACGCCTAAAAGTTGACAACAAATCGTCCGAAATTATACCACCGGTTTTATCTCCAAATATAACAAAAGCATCTGAAGATCTTCAACGTTCATCAGACGTTCCGAGGCATGTTGATTCAACGAAATCTCATTACCGAGTAGCGAATTATAAAGCACCTCAAACAAAAATATGTGAATCTTTAGCGACACTGCCTCCAACTTCAAAATTAACACCAGGTTGTGAGTCAAAAAATGTTCATAAAGTTTGCCAACACAAACCTAAAACTCACCGAAAAAGCTCTCCTATAATGCGTTCTAGTGGTTGTAGCAAATTTCAAAAAGCGCCGTCTTCGCTACCCATAATATGTCCTTGCTGTTGCCAAACTTTTCCAATACCAGAAAGACGTGGTAGCGATCAACATTTTGCTTCATCAAATAATATTTTTAAAGATATAAATAACGAAGAAGGGAGTTCTATTGATTACATCACTTCTATTCCTCCGGTTGTGATAGATAATGAGCATTGGCTGAAGAGTCTTATAGAAAAGTATTTAAGTAACTTGGAGAAGCATTGAATTCGAATGTTTACTTAGCAAAATGTACATAAAAATAATTAAGAAAATAAAATATATTTTAATTCTATTATTGTCTTTTAATATTATGAATATTTGTTTTACCTATTATATTATAAAGTTAAGGAGAGACATTTACTTAATAATAAAAACCTTATAGTTTAATTTCAAGATATACTTATGTTACATCGACTTTGTAAAAGGATATTAAGGGGGGGCATTTTCCTGAGTAAGTGACGATCTTAAATAGGTTTTTATAATTTTCAGCAAAGGCTTCAGTGACCGTAAATTATTCTTAACGCAGTATCCAAATTCAGCTATGACTGTATAAACTTATTCATGTATTATTCTTAATATATATGTAAACTTTTAGATGTTTTGAGATCAAGAATTAATGCGATTGCCTGATTTATGTAACTAATTAATTCTGATAATAATTCATTAGAGTTAATATAGACGCAAAATTATAAACGGCTTAATTTTAAGTTTTTTGCATCCATCGACATCAATTTTTCTCTATACTAAATACTCTTTAAAGTCACTTTAAGTTACAAATATATGAACACTTATCGATACTTCTATTATGCGAACCACCAATCAACGAGGGTGTAAAAATAAAATAAATCAATTAATTTGCTCGAAAATAATATTATTTGCATATAATATTTTTCTGAAAACTTTCCTTTTAAAGAAACTTCAAAATACAAACAAAATAAAGTCAGGCTAATTGTAAATGATATGTACAATTGTCGTTACTTCTATTAGTTGAGAACGTCAAAAATAAAGTAAATTAATTATTTACCTTTTTTCATTAACTCTTTTAATTTTGCAATTCACTGATTTTACCAATTCAGCGCCCTTGTTATCGTTCACATGAGGCAAGTGCCTCATTTGTTTTACTCGGCCCTGTTTAAGACTAGAAAAATACTTCTTACATGGTTTATGCAAAGATTTTAGGAGGTGAATCTTTGAAAGCCGATTTTCATATTTTTTTAAAGTTATTTGTGGATCGTGTTGCATAACACAGAAATTTGTATCAGTTTATCAGAAAGTGCTTTTAAATAATAGTATTTTTCTAATTGATTTATTAGATGTGTTCGACTTTCAGAAAATAATTTTAGATATCTTAACAGTAGGACGTACAGATCGTAACTGTATTTAAACCTCACCGCCTTTTTTTAGGAGCGTTAGGATACAAATCACTGTATTCTCGATATTGCGTGTATTAAATGAAGCATTTTTTTAAGGTGTTGTGTTGATAATCAGCGATTTTATGCTCCGGGCTGTAAAATTCCCAATAGAGTTTAGATTGCGTCCTTTACTCTTAACCGCCGCGGACAAAACCTCAGCGCTCGAGATCGCTTCTATAATACGAGCCATCCAGCTTCTGAGCTTGCAAGACACTAAAGAATAGAATCACACATATGCGCCAATATATATTTACACACACTTTAATATACATTTAACTACATTTAGTGGGTATTTTTTAATGTGAGTATAAGTGTATAAAATGTGTGAGTGTATATACATATACTACATGCACGTATGTATGTGTAACATATGTATGTAGTATTTTTTCTATTCTATTTTTATCAGTTATTTCATATTGTATTGTAAAAATGAGTAAAATACAGAAAATTTATGATTAAGATATTTTATTAGCTGTTTTAAAAGTTTCAATACATTTTTAATATCAATGATTAATAATTATTGTAGATTAGTATAATTTAATTTCATATTCATCGTAGTCAATTATCGCATCCGCAAACAGGAGTTGGAGGCTCAGCGCAAGGTGGCGGTGGTGGCGGCGGCGGATTACATCCACAGGATGGCTGCGGCGGTGGTGGTGGATTACATCCACAGGGTAGCGGTTGAGGTGATGGTGGAGCACAAGTTGGTGGTGGAGGAGGTGGGGCGCATGTTGGTGGTGGTGCAGGTGGAGCACATGTTGGTTTTGGAGGTGGTGACGGTGTTGCACATGGTGGTGGGGGTGGTGGTGCGCATGTTGGCGGCGGTGGTGGAGGTGGTGGTGCGCATGTTGGCGGCGGTGGTGTTGCACATGGTGGTGGTGGCGGAGTTGCACATGGTGGTGGGGGTGGTGGTGCGCATGTTGGCGGTGGTGGTGTTGCACATGGTGGTGGAGGTGGTGGTGCGCATGTTGATGGTGGTTCCGGTAGAGCACAAGTTGGTGGTGGAGCACATGTTGGTTTTGGAGGTGGTGGTGGTGTTACACATGGTGATGGGGGTGGTGGTGCGCATGTTGGCGGCGGTGGTGTTGCACATGGTGGTGGGGGTGGTGGTGCGCATGCGGGCGGCGGTGGTGTTGCACATGGTGGTGGAGGTGGTGGTGCGCATGTTGATGGTGGTTCCGGTAGAGCACAAGTTGGTGGTGGAGCACATGTTGGTTTTGGAGGTGGTGGCGGGGTTGCACATGGTGGTGGGGGTGGTGGTGCGCATGTTGGCGGCGGTGGTGTAGCACATGGTGGTGGAGGTGGTGGTGCGCATGTTGTTGGTGGTGCTGGTGGAGCACATGTTGGTTTTGGAGGTGGTGGCGGTGTTGCACATGGTGGTGGAGGTGGTGGTGCGCATGTTGGCGGAGGCGACGAAGCGCAAATTGGTGGTGGTACTGCATTACAACCACAGGGTAGTTTCTCCCTCTGGCATTGCTGGATACAAGCCGAAAGGTTACCCTAAAACAATTTAAAAATTAGTTTTCATTTTACACGACTGAAAAAAGTATATTAATTTATATAAAAATCTCACCTGAATTGCTATAAAGACCAAGAGTCCGCAAAGAGCTGCTTTGACCGCCATCTTCGTCGAAGGTGTGAATACAACTCGATGACTTCTTGAATATTCGCTCGCCTTTTATACCCACATTTATCACAAAATGACACATATGTGCGTGAAAATATTCGCTTGATAAATTTATCAAAACGTGTGCATAAGCACATTTTGGAAATAATCATTGCTGTGTGTGTTAGATTGTTTTTATATCAATTTTGTAATGGCACGTAGTGTGTGATTCATATTCTAATTCCACACACTTTTCTGTTTTTTTTTTCTATCCTGCTAATGTTTAACAATATTACAAACCTTATTTTTAAGTAGCACTTATTAAATGGGATTTATTTCAGTAGCACTTGCTAAATGGGAACAACGCCTTGTTAGTTATGTTTTCTGCGATTAAGAGTAAGCCGTAGACAATTAATATTACTTATGAAGCTAGGTGATTCCTTTTAGTTATAAGACTTTAAACTTTAAAGATAAGTAATACTTTGCTTCATTAAGCACCAATTGCGAAATCGTATAATTTATTACATAAATATTAGAGCTAATGTTTAAAAGAATTTATTTATTGAATTTATTGTGGTTTCAGCAATAATCAGGATCTTGATCCCCTCAGTCATACAGGGACGTCATTTGGGGTGGCAGTTGGGGGCATTCGCCTCCCTTTAAATTTGATCAGTAAAATGTATTTAATTTAATTAAAAGTTATGAATCCTAACGAAATAGAAATATTAATAAAATCGAAACGACGTCCGTGATTCAAAATCGGAAATTATCGAGTTATACTTCAAAGAAAATCTAAAAATAACAGTCTCGAATCTATCCCGAAAATATTTTTTTAATTATGTCATTTCGTTCTCTATTAATTTATGTACAAGTGTAAATTTTCATATAGATATAATTTTATCTGGCTTTCAGTATACATATATTTTTTTCAATACGGTTTAGATATGCTTCATTCCACTCTTACTTTTTGTAAGTCGTAATATTGTCATAAAAAGTTTTAATATGAGTGCTTGATAACTGAGCGTTTTCACTGCGACGGCGACAGCACTATTTTATTGCTTTTGGCGTGGTTTCTAAACAAGTTTCCCTTGAATTTATCCAGAAAAATGCATATAATGAAATATTATTAATCTTAATTAAAATGGAAATATTAAAAAACAATCATTGATTGGCCAACGTTTCCCCCCCCCCCCTCTGGAAAAATCTGAAATGACGTCCTTGCGGCCATATTAATTTAAGATTATTCTCTAATTCTCCTGATGCTTCTGGTAATGTTAAGCCTGTCGTTAATCACACGGGGGAAAATATTATCTTTATTTTGTTTTTTGTACGTTCCTAGTGACCTAAAACCCTTCTTGGTCCCGTCTTAAATTAACAGGAGGGCAGCTAGAGCGCATTTGCATTAGCTGGTGAAATTGTTAGAGATCTCAGAATGCTCGGAATCAGCGACTGGCGCCGCGTGTCTCAGAATAGAGACACGCTTCTAAGCTAGCGCTTTGATGATATTTTTTAAAGGAAAAATACAATACATCTTGTTTAGCATATATATTAATTTATGTAACTACATTTACACTAAATAAGTAAAAAGATATCCACCTAAATTTTTTTTTGTGGGTTTAAATTCTTTTAATTCAAGGTATATTTACCTCTTGATAAAATTCTTATTGTTTTTAATTATTTTTCAGAAGCAATGATAGAAAAATTTGATGACCTATAATGGCGACAACATAGAATTAGTATATATAAACAAAAAGTGAATCATCTCAAGTTGAAGTCACTGTCAGCAAGACATACAACATGTAACTGAATATCCTGAATTTGGACAAAAGAGAAATGACTGCATAGAACAAAAATTGATACATATTTTGTCACATCAGAATTAAAAATAACCCACTTTTAGATATTTTGGCTATTAATTATTCAAGGCATACAATCACATATTTATAACCATTGTAAAATGTCATCTATTAGATAACATCTAAGAAACTACACGTTTATTAGCTTGACAGTGGCTGATATATATTACATATTGAGAATCGTTGCTCGGAACGGAACGATCTAGGTGAATTTTTTTTGATGCAATTATGATTTATTTTGTTTATGTACCATGGTGTATACAACAACTCACTCACTACCCTAAATATTATCACTAATTATTAAATTAATTTAAAAATGCAAATACTTGCATCCTCGCCAAATTATTATGTCATTGTGAGTATTGTGTTTAGATTTTAATTATTGTACATAGTTTTTACTGTTCATAATTATTTTTTAGAAGCCATGAGCGAGCAATAAGATGATTACGAATAAATGGAACTAAGCTTCTTTGGGTAAATAACCACCTGCATCAGAATCATTGTCACACGACTATCGTGAAAGATAGTATTCCCAAATATCAATAGATAAAAAATAGGTTTTACTAGCATTTATAATACATATATGGTTTGATCGACATTAACTTTCAATCCTCATACGTACTAAGTATATGTTACGTTTACGTTAAAAAATAACTCGTTTATTTGCAATTCGAGTAATTATATTCAGTCAAATCTAACGAGTTTGTGTATTAAAACAGGAACAATAATAATTTTTATGTATTGTAAATGAAAAACTCACTTTTCGGGCACTAAGTCCGTCGACGGAACTCACAGTTTGAGGATTTCATTACGAAGATTGTTTTTTGACTGCTTATATAGCTTAATCAATGTATTCTTCTGATCTTTACACACTTTTCATTTTCATAGATATAACATACCTAGTTAATTTGCATTCCGAATATTTATATTCAATCAAATCGAACAACGCACATGAAAAATTAATGTAACTTATTGTTGCGCAGCAAAATTATTGATAACTGTTGTCACGTTACTGCCGGCCATCTTGTTTTATATTTGAATGCTTATTTTTCATTGGTTGAAACAACAGAATTCGTTACCAAGGGCTCGGAAATCAATCAAAGCAATTGTTCCGACAATTTTACATATATTTATGCATGGCCGAATAAAAGTGTGTTATGGCCGTGCGTGGTTTTTTGTGTATAAATAACCTGAAGACGCCTCAGCTGTCACGGCGTATGGTCGTGCGTCAGCAAGGATTCTGAGGATGTAAACTCTGATAATAAAGCATTTCTATGGTTAGAGGTGTTTAATTCCGTCAAGAGACGGTGGTCCTTCGAGAAGAAAAGACGGCCATCTCCAAAGGGGAGAGGTCGCAACAGCAATTTTTATTTTTAGTATTATAATTAAATATATTTCCTTTGTTTATGTGTATATATACACCGTTCATACAAAGCCCTCAAAACTAAATTTTCATGGTTGATCAAAAAAATGTTCTCGCACATAAGTTTATGAGCACTTCGTAGGTTACACGTCTTGCATATTTAGCTGATATGTTTGAGAATGTAAACGCATTAAACAAAGAATTGCAAGAAAAAAACATGAATATAATTTTAGGCAGAGAAAAGATTTCAGCGTTTGAATTAAAGCTGTCACAGTATGATCACATACTGTCAGTTAGATTGTAGATCCCTTTAAATGTGAAATTGCTGATTTACCAGAATAGCCTTAAGGATTGGCAGAGGCACTTCTTGAACTTCGATCTAACAATGAAACACATATTTAATTTGGTAACAAGCCAGATCTATCATACATCAATATCACACCACACCAATATATACTACCCCATTTTTTATCGCTTCTCCTTAGTCTTATTATATTCAAATTCATCACTATATTAAATACTTGTCAAATATTATTTAATAATATTTGTGGATCGTGTGTCTTAACACAGGAATTTGTAGTTTATCAAAAATTGCTTTTAAATAATAGTATTTTTCTTATTGATTTATTAGATATGTTCGATTTTATTATACAGAGCGCGTGTCACTTTAACAACTTATCAGCGGTTCGCATTATATACGATATCCAAAAGTGGTTCGACTGTAGTACAGGATGATCCAATTCGAGTTCCCTATGTTGGTAGCATTCTAAATCAGACAGCGGTCAATAATCACGTGCGTTCAAAGTATCACATGAAGTTTTAAATTACACATTTTCGAAGCAGATCGCTTAACCACTTCAATTGTTTAGTTGTTGTATAGAAATAACAATTCTGAACAAACTGTGTATCGAAATTTACAAAAAGATTATGGTCAATTTCATCGTCCTTTTTAGTGAACAATTCACAATGCAGTGAATTTTTTTTGGAAGCGTTGGAGATAGGGTGTATCATCATCCAATGAAAGTGTGACCGAAGACCTGGAATTGTCGATTCGTCGGCGTTCGGAGCTTTTGGGGTTTTCTTATGGCTCTCTTTGACGCATTTTGCATCTGCACTTGCATCTACACCCGTATATAATTCAGATAACACAATAACTGACGCCTAGATACCATAGATAGTAAATAATTTACGCAGATTGTATGTTAGAGCAACAGGAAGTTACTGCTGACTTTTCAAAGACAATCTTCTTCTCTGATGAGCCACATTTTCTCCTCTCTGTGTATGTTAATAAGCAAAATTGCCGCATATGAGGCAAGGACTTTATGTGATTCACGAGATGAAAAAATTTACTGTTTGGTGCGCATTGTGGTCAGGCGGCGTCATTAAAAAGTTTCCAAGTCACATTATTTCACGTTTTGGTAATATCATTTGGCTGAGAAGATCATGCAGTTTTACGCCGTTGGATTTTTTTATGGAGTTACGCTAAGAGTTGTGTTTACGCCGACAAGTTGTAACTGAGATACTGCCAGAAATATACGAAAGAGTCATCGAAAATTACATCGAAAGGATCAGCCGCTGCAAAGGGTCCAGAAGCGGCCATTTAATACTCGATTAATAAAAATAATCTAAAAAATATCCTTAAATTTATGTTTAATTTTAAAAGTTTGGAAACTGGATCACCCTAGGCGATTTAGAGAATTTTTTTAGAGATCCTAACAATCGAAAGTACAGATCTTATCTGTATTTAAATCCTACCGCCTTTCTTTTAAAAGCGTTGGGGTACAAATCACCGTATTCTCGATATTGCGGGTATTCAATGGAGTCATTTTTAAGGTGTGTGTCTATAATCAATGCTTTTAAGCTATGAGCTGTAAAATTTCTTATAGAGTTGAAATTGCTTCCTCTGCTCTTAACCGCCCCGATCAGAATGTCAGCGCTCGAGAACGCTTATCTAACACGAATATATTTAATTACATTTAGTGCGCATTTTTTAAAATGTGTTTTAATATATCTATATATGCGCGCATATGTGGCATATGTAGTATTTTTCTTTTATGTTTTTTCAGTTATTTTTTGTTGAATTGTAAAAGTGAGTAAAATACATAAACTTTATGATTAAAATATTTTATTAGCTGTTTTAAAAGTTTCAATACATTTTTAATATCAATGGTTAATAGTTATTGTAGATTAGTTTAGTCGAATTTCATATTAATCGTAGCTAATTATCGCATTCGCAAACAGGAGCTGGAGACTCAGTCAGCGCAAGGTGGTGGTGGTGGTGGGTTACATCCACAGGATGGCGGCGGTGGTGATGGATTACATCCACAGGATAGCGGTTGAGGCGATGGTGGAGCACAAGTTGGTGGTGGAGGAGGTGGGGCGCATGTTGGTGGTGGTGCAGGTGGAGCACATGTTGGTTTTGGAGGTGGTGGAGGTTCTGCACATGCTGGTGGGGGTGGTGGTGCGCATGTTGGTGGAGCACAAGTTGGTGGTGGAGCACATGTTGGTTTTGGAGGTGGTGGGGGTGGTGGTGCGCATGTTGGCGGCGGTGGTGTTGTTGCACATGGTGGTGGTGGCGGTGTTGCACATGGTGGTGGGGGTGGTGGTGCGCATGCTGGCGGCGGTGGTGTTGCACATGGTGGTGGAGGTGGTGGTGCGCATGTTGATGGTGGTTCCGGTAGAGCACAAGTTGGTGGTGGAGCACATGTTGGTTTTGGAGGTGGAGGTGGTGTTGCACATGGTGATGGGGGTGGTGGTGCGCATGTAGGCGGCGGTGGTGTTGCACATGGTGGTGGTGGCGGTGTTGCACATGGTGGTGGGGGTGGTGGTGCGCATGTTGGCGGCGGTGGTGTTGCACATGGTGGTGGAGGTGGTGGTACGCATGTTGATGGTGGTTCCGGTAGAGCACAAGTTGGTGGTGGAGCACATGTTGGTTTTGGAGGTGGTGGTGGTGTTGCACATGGTGGTGGGAGTGGTGGTGCGCATGTTGGCGGCGGTGGTGTAGCACATGGTGGTGGAGGTGGTGGTGCGCATGTTGTTGGTGGTGCTGGTGGAGCACATGTTGGTTTTGGAGGTGGTGGCGGTGTTACACATGGTGGTGGAGGTGGTGGTGCGCATGTTGGCAGAGGCGATGAAGCGCAAATTGGTGGTGGTACTGCATTACAGCCACAGGGTAGTTTCTCCCTCTGGCATTGCTGGATACAAGCCGAAAGGTTACCCTAAAACAATTTAAAAATTAGTTTTCATTTTACACGACTGAAAAAAGTATATTAACTTATATAAAAATCTCACCTGAATTGCTATAAAGACCAAGAGTCCGCAAAGAGCTGCTTTGACTGCCATCTTCGTCGAAGGTGTGAATACAACTCGATGACTTCTTGAATATTCGCTCGCCTTTTATACCCACATTTATCACAAAATGACACATCTGTGCGTGAAAATATTCGTTTGATGAATTCATCAAAACGTGCGCATAAGCACATTTTGGAAAATATCATTGCTGTGTGTGTTAGATTGTTTTTATATCAATTTTGTAATGGCACGTAGTGTATGATTCATATTCTAATTCTACACTTTTTTGTTTTTTTTTCTATCCTGAAAATGTTTAAGCAATTTTTAAACCCAATTTTTAGATTACATTCCTTTCAGTAGCACTTGTTAGTCATGTTTTTTGTGATGAAAAGAAAGTTGTTGGCAATTAGGGCTTGTCCGTTGTACCTACATTCGAAGCTAGGTAATTCATTTTACATGTAATTATAAGACTTTAAAGCCATGTAATATGTACTTTACTTTATTAAAGAGCAATTTCATATTTGCGTAATTTATCACATAAATATTAGAGCGATCGTGTTTAGATTGGAAAAGTAGCTTGCTTTATTTAAAAGAGTGTAACTATTGAATTTCTAGTGGTTTCCTCAATAATCAGGATCTTGATCCAGTCGACCATACAGGCAAATAATTTTATTACTGATGAGATAATTGCAGATATAAAATTATGCTTTAACGAAGATCCAATGAATGCTTGTATGTTTCACATATTATTACCATAAAAATACTGAGGATGATTTTATATTTTCATTATCCAAATTATGGAAAAATACAATTAATTTGTAACTAGATTCAATCGAAATTCGAATTTTGGATAACGTTTTATGTCTGAAGTTGAAATGTGGAGAAAAAATGTAGTCGAGAAAATAATATGTTATTAAGATTACAATTAGATTAATAGATATTTATGTGGCAGAGACTTATATCTTTACTACGAGTCTCATTTAATTTTCCAATCAATGTTGTTTTCGCAGAAAGAAGTATTTTTGCGTTACGACGTTTGAAAACCTGGCTATGAAATTTAATAAGCGAAAAAAGATTATTGGGTCTGGCTTTAAGACACTTTCATTGGGAAAAAAATGTATCACCTAGATCTTGAAAAAATCTTGACTCTATTTGCAACGTCAAAATAACGATAATTAGAATTTAATTTGTAATTTGAAATAAAATTATTTTTTGATAAATAACAATTCATATTCATAATAATATTCCCTTTTTGCAAAAAAAAAATTCTAATTATTTCTTCTCTGGATACTCTACTCTAATCTTATTATTACGTAATTATAAAATAATGTGTATAAAAATATATTATACAATATTTAATATAATTGTTGTGTTCATCAACTGAAACACTTCCTATTTACAATTGGAAGGATTAACGTATATTATAAATTATTTTTATAAAAGAGTCAGTTCGACTTGCGATAAAAGCGTTTTAAACATAGAAAACATGGGTTTATTTGTTTAAAATGGAACACCGTGGGAAACCACTTAACGAATTAAGGTACGCACCATGGGATTAAATACCTTATCCGCTAACGAAAATTTATTTCAAAGAAATTCGACAAACTTTCTTAATCTACCATGGAGGGGCCATGAATAAAAATACTGGGACTCTGGAAACTAGAAATGCTTTCTATTCGGATGGTTCGTCTGAGAACTTCCACTTATACATTTCGTCTGAGAACTTTCCCTTTGACATTTCATCTGCCACATTCTTGAACATCCACATCCGATTCAACTTCGGCCCCCAGCAAAGATCGCAGAAACCGTCGTAATTCTCTTTTCATTCACTGCTCCAGCTCGACTTACTTCGGAGGACAATCCATCTCAACTGTTACGTAACAAGCAATTTATCTTTGTCTTAATGAAATAAAGACACCAATAAAAATATGTTGTGATTTTGTCTGTATATAATTAAATTGAAAAAAAATAGAGACATGATAAAATTGTGCATTCTTCTAATTTATTAACACTTTTTTGAAAGAGGTTCCACACCGGAATAGTTTTCTCTTTAAAAGAAAATGCATTATTTTTTATGTATCATATTTACTATTATTTATATGGTAATATTAATTTTAAATCAAATATTTTTCATGTATTATGTTTAATTTGGCAAATTTAAATTGCAACCCCCCCCCCTTGACAATTTTATGAATCAGGTAGTACTCTGGCGAAAATAGGCTTGAGTTCATTAATATAATTAATTGGCTTATGTATTTTTTATTTTATTACTATTAGTCTTATTTTATTTTTATATTTTTTCCTTGTAACTAAAATATATTTACTAACTAACAACTTGTACTTTAATTAAGGTGACCAGACGTCCTTCTTTGAGGAGGATAATCCTCCGTAAAATTTTTGTTTTATTTTGTCCTCCTTGAACAAAAAAATCCAAAAAAACTATATTTTTGAGCTCTCGTACCAATTTCTACTCCTCAAATAATTTTAGCTTTTGAACAAAATTTTCGTGATGACCTTTTTTTAGGTGAAATAGAAGTTTGTCCTTCTTTGTCTTTGAACCATTTTTTTTCGAATTGACCTTTTTATTTTTAGAGTCCGACTTTGATTTTTTCAAAATCTGGTCACTTTCTGGTCATCTGGTACTTTTTTTTGCTGTAATAAACATTTATGAAATAACCCTGACTTTTTATTTACTACAACATAATTATTTCATGTTTTATTATTTATCCAGATTTCATTTCGTAAAAACATTTGTTATCTATAATATTTAGTCCTGTATTCCTAAAAGAGAAATTAAAAAGGAACGGGAATTCCATGTAAATTTGGAAATTGCGTCAAAGCGTCATCTGACTCATTAAAACGTGCCTTTGAACTATTTTGATAAGCACGTTCAATAAAATCTTATACTATTTACGATTTTTGGATAAGTCACGTTCTTTGGCATATAAAAGAGCTAACCGATCCACAAAGTGCATCACTTGACTTCGTATCAAGCAGGACTCAAGATGGGCGTTGAAAAGCGAACCAGTCTTAAGCTCTCGCTGCTAATATTGATTCACGTAAGTAGTGTACGAATAAAATATAAAGCATTTACTATTTAAAGTTATACAATATAATATAATTATTTCAGGTGCTTGCTATCTGTGTTGAATCTAAAAGTTTGGCTTCTGAATCATCCTTAAATCTGCTCCGATGCAGACCCGAGGCAAAATCATCTATCCTTAAACTCCCATCTAGAAAAAATAACCATGAAAACTCATTAGCCTTGCACATACATCAACAAGAACCGACTCCAAGCAAATGTAACTACGTGAGACCACCTACGGCAGAACCTGCACCATTGGATCGCAAATCATCTGAAATTTTATCGGAATTGCTATCTTCTTTTCCGTTTCCGCCATTCATACCACCGAAGATAACTCCACCGTCGCACCATCCTCATCATTCATCCACATATTCAGCAGACTTTCCAAGGGTGTATGTTGACTCGAAGCAATCACACCTAGCACCATTGGACCACCATGAAATGACGCCGAAGAGCTCCGAAGGTTGCGGATGCGATTCAAAAGCTTCACATGTAGATCATCACACTGAACCAGTTCATTCGGCGGAGTTGCCACCTACTCCATCGCCAGTTAATATTTGTGGATGTGGTCAACATCATACACCATCAGTGACACATGACCATGCGAAGTCTTCCCCAACTTCATGCACACCTGCATCTGAACCTCAATGTGGATGTGGTCAACATTACGTAACCCATCCAGCCGAACAAGACTCCAGTTCACATAAGCACGCTGAAGCATCTTCAACTTGCGAGCAGCAGACTGTTCCAACATTATGCGCCTGTGGTCAACATTATATTGAAACACCGTCACCAGTAACTACAGTGCCTCCTTCACCATCCGAAAGTCACCAAGATCACCACTCAACGACTCATAATTCTGTACCTGAATTTGACACACATGCTCATGAAAGTCCGTCGTGTGGATGTGACCAGAAAACTACTCCAGCTCCCTCTTCTATCCCAATTTGTGGATGTGATCAGCATCAAGTAGATACACCGTCTCCAGAATCTTCACCTTCACCATGTGGATGTAACCAAGATTCAACAACCCATCAAAAGCCCGAATCTGGAACAAATGGCCAAGATCATCACGACGCTCATTCGGTACCAGCTAATATGTCACCAAAGCCTGTAATGTGTGAGTGTGGTCAACACACAATCGATGCACCAGCTCCTAAAATACACGAAGAACCTCATCATCAAGAAGACAACCATGGAAAATCAGAGAATAATTGTCACGATGCTCCTGACTCACACACAGAACACTGGTTGAAAAATTTCATAAATGAGTATTTGCATAAAATACATACGAAAAAGAATTGTAATAATTAAATTTGCACTTTTGTAAAAATATTTTATACAGAACTTGGTTTGTATTTGTAATATGAATTTACATTGAATCTGTACTGATATATTTTACAATAAATCTATAAAATAATAATTAAAGCATGCTTTTCCTTTACAACGAATACCCAAACTCATCATTAAAAATTTATGCAAGAGCTTAGGCATTGGGTACAACTCAAACTCAGGACAGTTTGACCGTTACATGACGTCAAGTAAAATGAAAATTATTAAAAAAAATGATGATTTAATTTCTAAACAATTGTCATTAAAATTAATATGTTGATACATACATTGTTCATACTATAAGACGAGGAAAATGTTTTAATCAGCGTCGGCGTTACGCACAGGCAGTATAGGCGCCCGCCTGTGGAGGCCATATTTGGCGCGCCTAAAAAAATTAACTTAATTAACAACAGGGATTAAATTAAATTGAAGTATTTTTTAAAACGTTTTACTATTACTATACATGTTACTGGTTTATAGCCATTTTTATGTTTAAAAATTGTTATTAGCTAAAAAATAAGAATTTAAAATAAAACATTGGTAGTTATAATTCAAGGAAAAAAACTAAAAAACCTTTTCCCATTTAGAACTTGAATAATAAAAAAACATTAATACATGCGCTTTACAAACAAACTCTCGAGAGTCATATTAACACTAGGGATTTCAATACCGGTAATAACGGCATGGGAGCAAAAATTGCCCTTCGGCATTACTGGTATTACAAAATAAAATACCGGTAAAACTGAAAATATTGATTAAAAACCATGACGTATACATACATATTTTGCCACATCAGAATTAAAAATAAGCCACTCTTAGATATTTTGGTTATCAATTATTCCAGGTATGCAATCACATATTTATAATCATTGTAAAATGTCGTCTATTAGATAACATTAAAGAAACTACACATTTATATGCTGTCCGTTGGCTGATATATATAGCGTTCCCACTGCGACTTTCAATCCTCATACATACTAAGGAAAATTACACTTTAACGTTTAAAACGTACCTGGTTTATTTGCAATTCTTAAAATCTTACGAATATGTGCATTAAATCAGAAACAATGATAAATTTTAAGTATTATAAAAGGAAAAACTCACTTTTCGGCCTCGGAGCCCGTCGCCGGGAATTCAAAATTTAAGATTTCATTACGAATTGTTTTATGATTGTTTATCTAATTTAATCAATATATTATTATTATCACATTATGTATATATTTCATTTTCATGGTTATAACACACCTAGTTAATTTGCAATCCGATTATTTATATTCAGTTAAATGACGAATTAATGAAAATTATTGTCGCGTAGCAAAATTAAATAATAATTATTTAAACTGTTGTCGCGGTATTGTCGGCCATCTTGTTTTATATTTGAATGCTTATTTTTAATTGGTCGAAACAACAGAACGCATTACCGGTGTCTCGGATAGCAACGAAGCAAATTCAATTTTTATTTTTATTTATTATTATAATTAAATATATTTCATTTGTTTACGTGTATTATTATACACCGTTCATACAAAGTGATACGATTTACAAAGTAGAGAATTGAACGGAAAATGTTTCATTTTAAGTTATGCGCGTCCGGAAGCGACGGCTTAGAACAATTATATATAAAACTGTACGCCGCTCGAAGGGACTAACATCTTGTAAAACCCTTTTATATATATTTACGAGCGGCTTTGACTAATGTTGGACGGGTTTATTTCGACCAATTAGGATGTGTACCAATTCTCCCTCTCATTGTGTATGGCTCTGTTATCTGGCGCGTGCATATTTGTACAAAGTAGAACCATAGATTAAAAAAGTCTATCATCTGGTGTGTGTGGATATTTTATAACAGTAACATGATATTTTTTATAGTCTGTGATAATTTATATTTCTGGGTTATCTCGCTTTTGTGATATTATTAAGGGCCTTTCTAAATGACGATTTTTAATGCGACTTATTTAATAACACTAGTTAATTTGATACCGCACCATTGTTTCACTGGGTCAGGTAAAACATTATATAACATAAAACAACAGCTATCTCTATTGTTCTTCGTTCATATGATCCAAAATAAGGTAAAACGAAATAACATGCATCTTAGTTATTCAAATTATACATTGTATTCCAAATTTTGCGCATACACCAATGTTATTTAAATTTACAACACAACAAAAATCCTAAAACGATTTTTACACAAAAATGCGTATTTAGCCATCATGACGACATACGGAATATGACTAATTATTTTATGAAATAATAACAACTCGATTGTATACCTATTTGATTTGTGATATGATATTTATTTATATACAACGTATACATCTTTGTTTCTATTCAATGAAAAATTGAATTAGTAATACTTGTGTTTTGATTCTGTGTTGTTATTATTTTGTAAAATTCATATATTATATTATACATACAAAAAACTCCACTTCTTCCATTTTCACACAATCGTAATTAAATAATAAGCACGTTTTATTGTTCAGTCGTAATTTGCCACATTGCATTTAGTGTATTTTGGCCGGAATCATGATGCATACGAGGTCTTCCCCTTTCGGATTCTGCAACTCCCATTTAACATCGACTTGTACTTTGGGATAAGCTTTCAAAACGGCCAGATTGGCGACGTAGCTGAAGTTGTCGTTCTCTTTCAAAGGACACGTGAGTCCTGTGCCTTGACATGCGTTCGGATTTGGTAAAGGAAAAGGAACAGGCATTCCCATCATAATGCCATGGACGACAGTATTAACTTTCTGAACTGGCGCTTCTAAAAATGTAAAACAAAGTGAGAAAGTTAGATTAAATAGTCACAAAGTAGATGATTATTATACAGTATAAATAATAATTACTTGTGGTAAAGTCAATGGCGATGGAAACGTTGGTGTTTCTCTTCAATACACACTCAGTGCCCGAATCGTCGCATGATGATATTTTCACGTTGCTTATTGTGGCAAGTTTTGACCCTGAAAATAAACAGTTTATTTATTATTTTTGCACTATGGCTTTAGTTGGTTATAATGCGGAGTAAACGAGTGAACCCTAAGTGAAGTTAATTGGAATTAACTGCTGTTGTGATAATAAGTTTTGTGATAAAACACACTTTAAATGCGTGTTAATATTTTTTATTGTTTTCGACATCTTATTGATAAATTTATATATATATATATATGTATGTATGTATGTTTTATTAAAAATTTAAATTATACTAGTAGTTCTCGAATTCCAGGAAATAATCAAATGTATTTTTAAAAATATAATTTTATAGCTAATACGTATAAGTAGTAAAAATTAATTGAGAGTTTCTTAAATATAATTTATTTATTTATTATGTATCATATAATATTACATTAAAAAAATACGTTATTTATTTATTTTTAGTATTATTATATTAATCTAATAATAAATATGCATTACTGGTGTAAAAATAAAGTTGAAATCAGGGACGTCAGTTAGGGGGGGGGCATTTGCACCTATTATTATTTGAATTAATGAAATTGAAATATTAATAAAACGACCACAGTTTCCCCCCCCCCCTTTTTTTTTAATAAATACATATACAATCCATTATTCTTCTAACATAAAAATAGTAGGGACGTCAGAGGAGGGGAAGGGCAGATGGGAGCATTTGCCATTCCTTGAATTTAAGCCCAAAAATATATGTCATAAAATATATTAAATATCAAAAAAGAACGAGCACAGAATAGCAAACATTTGCCCCCCCCCCTCCCTGGAAAAAGACAAAATTCTTTAGTTATCCCTCAAAGAAAATGTAATAAAAACAGTCTCGAATATATTCCAAAAATATTTTTAAAAATATGATATTTCAGTGAAATCATATCGGAATACATTTTACTGGTAGATCTATATTTTTACCAGTGAAAATATAATTTATCTGGCATGTGATAGTAAAATTACAGTCGATCCCCTATAGCGTAGAGATTGGGACTTCGTTATAAGAATACTACGTTATAGGGGACTTTGCAGCCATTCAAAATTTGAGGTTAGGTTCTTTCAACTGTATTTTGTGAATTTAACGAAATCAGCGAATCAAACTATTTTACCATTTTTATGTATTAGTGGACCTTGTATTTAGTTTGTAAACAAAAGCACGCACGCAGCGAGTGTTCTCGATTTTGCGAGTGAGCAAACGCAATTATTTATTTTCATGCGTATATAAATGTTACAGTGAATGTGTATTTTCGGTATATTTTCACTAGTGAAGTACAAATATATTTTCACCAGTAGATATATATTTCTATATGCTGCTTTAAAATGTCTATGAAACGCAATTTCACTGTTGCGGAACGTACATTTCCTGTTCAAACCCAAACATAACGAACTAACCTAAATATATTATCGTATAAAACTAAATTAAAATTTTATTTAGGCATATATTCGTAGTCATCTAACATATATGTCTTGCGTTTGGAGATTTACAAGTAAATTTAAATTAACATTACTTCAGGTTATTCAAAGTAGATAATGAAGAAGTCGAAATGAGAATTCTCATTTCTCTAGAAATAACGAACATCGCAAAAAAAGAAGTCTATATTCGAAGCTTAAGCTTATTTTAGGATGATTAAAAATAAGCTGGTAAAATATATTTGATCTGATTTTTTGTGTCATTATTTCATAATTTTTGGAAATTCACAAAATGAAAATGTTAAGAGTATTTTTTTTATCTTATTCGTATTTTTTTCATGTATTGCTTTTTGCCTATCATGACGCATTGGGGGTAACCTGTTTACTGTACTTTAAATTTAATTTAAATAAATAAACTAAATAAATATGTTACAGTACAATTTTTAAGTAGCACGGATAAAAAAAACATAATTTAGGATACCATAACATAAGTGTGATTATTGAATTATATAATTTGATATTATTACCATAAAAAATATTTAAAAATGCGAAATATATATATCATTACAATAATAGCATTAAATTGCTTTGCGAATAATATGAATTTATAAAAAATATGTATTATTGTCTATTTAGTTATAACTAAGATTTTTTTATTATTGCTTATTATTTTAATAATTCTTTGAATATTAATTGTCTTCAACGTATGATATAAAACTGGAATTAAAAGTGACATTGTAAAGTCGGTCAAGCGAAACATTAGCCATTAAACGCATTTATACGGAATAAACACCGACTATGACACATTCAAGCATAAAGAAGTGCAATAAACTAGCAACACTCCAATAACCGAATATTATTTGTCATTAGGAATATTATGTTATCATTTAATTGGAGGGGGTGGGAGAAAGTAATATTTCAAGATGAATTTTCTTTTCTGGCAACATTGTCCATAAGTGGCGGTCGATACAATTGCTTAATGGATACGTGATTTATGTTGCAGGAAATGGGATGAATGGAGCAATGACCACACATTGCCAGAATCAGACAATGGTCGGTGCGAAGGACATATTGTTGGCAATTGGTTCCCACCGTAAACATACCAACGTGTGTCGTGTTACAATTCGATATTTAACATGGTTTTTCGCATTAAATCAAATCATATAGAGATACTATTCATATTTCATACAATGGCATGAAATATTGAATCTGCTATTCATTCTCATATTTTGGTAAAATCTTTTATAAAGGCGAACAAATAGGGGCTTGAAAATAATAAGAGGATATAAACATATTTAATTTTTGAGCAATATTTCTTTACCTGGGTTTGACTAAATTAAGTAAATTGAGTTTTTATTTACCAGCGTAACTTCCTCTGTTCCAAAATCATAAGTTAACTATCCTGATATTTTTTTATATCCTGAATTAACACATTACTTGCTTATTGAATTAGCAAAACCAAACTTATTAATGTTTGTACAATATATAGATTTAATTTTACAGACAATTTAAATAATACAATTATTAATACTCGTGAATTTTTGAGATATTTTACTCATAAACTGTGAAAAAGTGTAGATACAATACTCAGTTTTTTTTTGTATTTTTGATTTTGAACTCCTATTTTTTAAAGAAAATTCTTAAACTTAATTAACCGTATAGCAGTTAATATACTAATATTTTTTTAAGTGAATGTCCAACATCTTACTCATAAATTTCCATTTAAAAAATAAAGGTTAAAATTTATATAATAAATAATAAAATTAATTAATGAAAAATACACTAAATAAATAATAATAGACAATTTTTTTACTATAAATTTTTAAATGATGTTGCTTCATTTTTATGTCAAATTAACTTTAATAGTATTTTCAACATATTTTTTAATCGTTTAATTTAATGCCGATAATTCTTGTTTACCGTTATTTTATCAGGAACATTATCGTTTCCTCATTGTTAAATATTTATTCATCCAAAACAACAACAAACGTTTATTATTGGAGCGCAGTTTAAGAAATGCTTCTCTTCGGGCTCTTGATAACAAATTAAACTTATTAAATAGTTATTTTTTTCAATTCTACTTTAGAAATTTAACCTTCATTACTATTGCAATTAATCTTTTACTTAACTTAGAGTAATTTATCACAGCTCTTTAAGACCTGATTTAAAGGATCGAATATCCAAGTTAGAATGGATTTCTCTGGCTTTGAATAAAAGTTGTTTTCTTCTTAAGAGGAACGTATTCCAGTTTTAACTTTATTTAAGAATTTTCATCTTTAACTTCGTTTTATTTAAAAAACTAGACTAAGAAAATATAATACGTGTATGAAAAACTAGACACTGAATTTTACTTGTTATATATTATATTTCGAAGATTGTAAGAATATAAATTTTTGTTATTGTTTTCGATTTTAATAACTGACTGCAATAATTTTTAAAGATATCAGCGCGATAGACTATGGTATGAGTCGGTAACTAATACATGAAAGACCTGGGTTCGAATCCCATATACACCATAGTGATTTTAAATTTGAATTGTGTCCGGGAAAGCTCAGCATCTTGCTAGTCAAAGACCATCTGACACGCAGCTGGTCCTTCACTCGATTACCGACAGATAAGATTTATTTTGAACATCAGCAACATCATTCAAAACTTGTAGAGATAATTTAAATTATTTATTATCTCTCCTCAGCGTTGTTAGACAACCGGAAGAATATTGCTGTATTTATGTTTTTTTTTTGTGAATTTTTAATAAAATCAAAAAGAAATATATTTTGTAATTTTTTCTTAAATTAATTTTATATTTCATACTTTAACCTAAAATGGAAAATCACTCACAAGATTTTAAGCAGTTAAAATAAATATACAATAACGTTAGTGTTAAAAAGTGTAGTAGTCAATCTAAAAGTAAAATCAGATATCAATCTACAATGGCGAAATTTATATTCAGACCGAAATTAAGAAATTGTAGCTCGTTTGGTTGCTGAAGATAAAATGTCTATTAAGAATCATAAAGAGAACACTCATAAAAAAATCATTTCTGATACAGTTTATAAATTGGCAAAAAATCCATTGGATGTTATGTATAAGATTATACAGTGTTATAGTAATAAAATGTAAAAATGCGTCATTTTATAACCATATTAAAAATACTGATGTATCGAGTATTCAAAAACCTTTATTTATGCATATATTAATTTTAAGTATTTTATGCTTTACTTTAAAAAAATTAAATATTATTATTTATATTTCAAATAAAATCAAAAAATTTCTCCAAAAAAGGCTGAAAAAGCTAAGTAGATATAGTATATAAAAATGTGTTTTTTTCAATTTATGTTTTTGCCCTAAATTTTTTTTAACATAATTGCGTTTTTTTATATTTTTTACTAGTCCCCATTTTGAGTCCAGATTGCGTAACAGGTAAAGTTTGATAGAAATCTGATTAAAACTACGGCATTTATCGTGTCACAAAAATCATTTTTTATTTTGATTTCTAATATTAAAGATTTTTGACCACCTTATTTTTACAAAGCTAAGCAGTTTTTAAATTGCCGCCATTTTGAAATAGAATGGCAAATCAGTCTGGCTAACAAACATAGATAAAATATATTCATTGTCAAATAAAAAAAATATATATATAATAAAATCAAATAATACTACAATTGTAATAATGACCACAAGATTTAAAATTTTTTTTTTCCATTTCCACTGTTAATGTTTTTTATAAAATTTATTTTAATGTCATCAAAAAGCATTTTTTATTTTAATTTATAATATGACGACCTTACATTTTTCTCTATAATTATTTAACGTAGTTATTTTTTAATTGCCGCTATTATGAAACAGAATGGTGAATCAGTCTGGCTTAGATAAAATATGTATATTTATATAATAATCTAAAAAAAGTATTTTTTATCAATTTCCATTATAAAACAGGTTTGTCTGTATTATATTTCCTACAGAATTTATTTTAATGGCCGCCATCAAAATGTTGGCCATTAAAATAAATAAAAAAAAACAAGATGGCGGATCAGGTTAGTTACCAAAACAAATTTAAATTAGGGCAGTAAATCGTGATCACAAAAACTGCTGTACTATCCCATATATATATATATAACATTTTGTTTTAGGGCGGTTTTGGTTTTATTATAAATATAGTCAAAAATTTCGCCCGGAACAGACTACAAGAGTTTTTTAATTTCAATTATAAGTTGTTTTTGTTGTAAGATTTTTTAAACCTAGTTACGTTTTTTTTGCTAGTCACCATTTTGAAACAAGTAATTTCGTTATAAATAACCATAGGGAAAAAGTAAAGAAATTAAAAATTTTCGGTACATAATTTTGAATTACAATAAAAATTTTGTTAAAAAAATTATTTGTAAATGGGAAATTATATATTGGAAATAATAGTTTTTGAGGACTCAATTTCATTAGCTATCTGATACTCCATTTTGTAACAAATTATTCATAAAAAAATGTAGTTCTACCAAATTAAAAAATATCTTTTTTAATTGCGTTCAAGGCTCGCTGAAAAAATATTGTATATCACTAGTAATTTAATTTCTGAATAGTGCATACATTTCTAATGTAAACCATAAGTTAGCTCTATAATACACTATGAAGGGCATTTGAACACGCAAGACTACAAAAAATTACAATAATTTTATAGTACGCAGTAAAACTCAAATTAAATATATGTAAATGATTCATTGCATATGTCACTTCAATAGTACGGTTTCCGAGAGTTAACAGCCATTTGCAATATTAGCTCCATTTAATTAAAATATCGTTTGGCCATAACGCCGCGAATATAAAGCATACTCGCTAAATATCCATTATCAAACATTGACCTGTTTGTTTATTATCTATCGTAAATATATAAACAATGACAACAATTTTTTATTGTTGCATATTGAAGAGGGGGAGAGCTTATAGAAATAAATATTTACCGCAATCTGTCCACACGTGGGCTACTGCGCAGCCGAAGGACAGGAACACTAGGAAGAGATTCATGGAAGACCTCATGGCTGCTGGCGTGCGTCTGAGCTGACGAAAGATCCGAACGTGAATGTTGACCGAACGGAAGTCGGCAATAGAGTGTAGCGTGGCTGGTCTCTACCGCGGCATATATACGCTGCGGCTGCGGACTTTATTAATATTAATTCGTCTGAGACAGGATATCAGAAATCAACGGGGTGAGTCAGGAGAATGGCCTGACAAAGACGTCGCGCGTCGGCGTCGGACAAAAGGCGATACGCACAATGCCGATTGGAATATTATCGGTCTTTGGCTAATCTTCAGTGACGTCGAATCCCCCCGGAAGGGAATTAAAAATTCGTTTTATTATATCGGTAACCATGGACCGGCGTACATAACCTAATATATTTTTAAACGCGGAAGAGTTGAAATTTTATCAATAAATAGAGATTTTAATTTATAATTTATAATAAACTACGAAAATTTATGGTAAATATGATGATTTAAATAACAAAAGAACTCACAACGTTCATCTTTAATTTTCACTTTTTCACCAACAAAAGACAAATATTTTTTTTTGTAAATAAATATTATTGAAAATTATTTATCTACCGGTAAAAAAGTATTCCGATATGATTTCACTGAAATGACATATTTTAAGAATTATTTTCCGGATAGATTTAAGAATTTTTTAGATTTTCTTTGAGAAATAACACGAAAATTGTTGGTTTAAAATCAGGAATGACATTTCATTTTTTTTCAGGGGGAGGGGGAAAAATTTGACAGGCAATGGTCGTTTTTTTAATAGCGATAAATTTTCCTAGACTCATACAGATCTTATATAATATAGTTTAAACATAAACTTAAACATGAGTCATATATACAGTGGCGTAGCTATGGGGGGCGGAGGGGGCCGGTGTGGTTCTTAACCCTGAATGCACTAAAATATATATAAATCCACGAATAACAAGAGCTTAATATTAACCAATTTTTTATTTTAAGAAATACTGATTTTATGACCCTGAAAAAAATGTATGGGGGGGGGGGAAATTTTAAGGATCGCCCTGGGCGGCACATACCTTAGCTACGCCACTGCATATATATTTTAAATAAAGAAAACTGACGGAAATACGATTATTATTTTAAAAGTAAAGATATAATAAAATTCTCGGTTGATAATGCTGCATTTTTCCCTAGGATCCGCGTGATATCGAGTAGCAGCAATGCTGTTATGAATAAGCAGAATTATGTGAATTTCAAGCAAGAAGTTCATTGCTAAAAATGGAAGGCTATATCATATCACTAATAAACTTATTCAACAATATCAAGAAGTATCCAAAACTATTTTTTTTATGTAGTAACCAAAATATTGTACTATTTAAAACTCAAAAAAAAGTTGGCGAAACTATAGAACCAAAAAAATGGATGTATTAAGATGATGTTGTAAAGGTTTTAAAGATACTATAAAAAATAAACATTTGCTCTCTGAATAGCCATTATATAATGTATATTAACATATATTCTAAAATATATTATACTGGATATTGTTTGTCATTTAAATTGGTACGTTTGGGAAGCTATTGTGATGTTCTAAGAACTTTTTATTAAAACGTTTTGTACGCATTTCCACAGAACAATTTTTCACTTGACGGTAATGAATCGATGTCCATTGATGATAATTGATATTCTTACGTTGATATTTTTTAAGAATGGTAAAATATCAATTAAAATACATAAACGTAACACTATCTTACAAATTCACATAAACTTAGTCAACCGTTTGGTATTTAGACTATTTGTGTGCGATATAATCGATAATTTTATATCATTATAATTACATATTTATTTATACCGTCTGCTAATTTATATAACCTATTTAGTTTTATATAATACCTTGAATTAATATCTTGGAAAAAACCATTCCTTGTATAACTAATTATATCTATTGTATAAATATACAATAAGTATATTTAGTAGTCCTAAGCGTGTCATTAATTAAATGGATATAAAATTCTTCTTCATAAATGAATAACGTGCTTCTTTATTTAGTACGAATTTAACAATTTCAATCAATATTTTATTGTTTAATTAATTCCTGTCATACATAAATTATACATTGCATGGACATTAATGGTATAATAATCGAATCTATATACATAATTTTTGCACATATTATATTACTCATACTAGAGAATTTTTCTTGTGTTTGCTCACATTAGTGCCATAAAATGACATTTTTGTATTGTAACAACAAAATGACCATTACGCGAACAATACTCCAACAAATGACAAGTTAATGAGACACAATTAAGGCTATTATAGTTTGTTCGCTTTTTATTCTCTCGCAATGAGTGGATTATAAATGTGTTCGATTTCCGCATATTAAACGAGCATTTTTTATGGGTGTTTGAATTTTTAGAAAATTATTATTCAGCCGAAATTATAATATAAAGTATGAGTTATTTATATATTTCAATAGTCAATGATTGCCATATTTTAGAAATGTTCATGTTTTTAAGGATACTTAAAGATAGAATATCTTGTTACAAACTTCATGAAATCAAATATGAAACGTGCCAATTTGCATTATTAGATCCCTTAACGTCGATGTTAAAAATATATATGATATATCTGAATTACTGTATTCAAGGTCGTGCAAATGTTTTATTATAATAAAAAAATATTAAAGTATACTTATTAATTTCTCAGAAATCTACAACGAATACAAAATATCCAACCGGTAATCGCAATATTGTTTTGCTTAGATGTACAGTGGTTATTATTTTTTATTGTCTGCTATTAATTTCAGATTTGCAATGATGTTGCTTATTACATTCTGTGATTACATATTAATTATAACTAATATTTTAGTAGTCATTTATGTATCTAAGAACATTATTTAATAATTAGTGCTATTTTATACTAGCAACTATATATGTTTATATTAAAGATAAAAATGTAATAATTGAAAGTAAAACACGACATAATATTGTAGTAATTGCGATACTTGATTAGTGTGATAAGAAAAATACTATACTAGTCGATTCAGACTTTACTCTCATTGGATTGAGTAGGTGGAAATACTTTTATGAAAGCAATATACACAATTATTGTATTAAATAAAATTTAAGTTATTATCTTCACTTTCTCTATTGTCGATACATATGTATATTGAAGATTGCTCAAGTAGATCTTGATTTTAATATCGATACTATACATAACTTTTTTCTAAAAATATCTGCCTTGCTGTTTCAAAAGAGCAGCTATTAAAAAAATTAAAAAAATTGTAACTGAAAAATTGTAAAAAGTTTTGAAATAGAAATTTAAATAATTTATTTTATACATTTTATGGTCATTTATTTGGGTTTTTGATGTCACGATAACTGCCGAAGTTTTAATCATGTCGTCATGAAACTTAGTCTAAAAATAAATTCTGTAAATATCATGCCTAACTATGTTTGTCAACCTAATCAGTTATCTTGTTTCAAAATTAATAAAATATTGTGAATATCTTAGTTAAGTTCGTTAGCCAGTCTGATCCGCCATATTTTTTAAAATGGTGACTATTAAAAACAAAAAAATTTAAAGAAAAAAGTAAAGAGATAAAAAACGTTAAAAAATAGAAATTAAGTTATTATAAAAATAAATTATTTTTTTACATTTTTTGTAACATATTAGGTAGCCTCGAATTGAATGCAGTTTGTTTTAATTAAGCAAAAAACACATTTGAAGGTTTATTTTTATTTTAATGATGCAAAATATTTTTTTTTTGTTTTAAAGATTTAACATTTCCAACTTCTTGGTCAATTTTTTAATTCCATTAGACTTATATGTTGGAGGCTTTGATTCAAAATATTCTAATAGCCTCCTTTTCACATCGTCTATACTTATATTTTACGTCTAGTTAATGTTGCGTCAGAAAGAGCACGGTCTGGAGAATAAGATGGATGAGATATGTGATTATCGAAAGTCAATTTCGCAATATAAGAACGCGCATTGTAGTGTTTTAAACTATTTAACTTTTGTTGCCAAGTGCTGAAGTCATGAAGGATATCATCGATTCCCAGACTTTCAATCTGGTGGTTAATACTCAGTTGGGGACATATTTCTACCGTTGTAACCCATTGGGCTTACGCTTGTCAGGTTACAATGGAAGATTAAAAAAAAAATTAACGTAATTTAAAATATGATTAAATTTACAATTTTAATAGATTTAATGAAAAGAAAAGTTGTGAAAAATGAAAAAAATAGTACTAAACAATATTCCCCAATGCAGCTTTATATGCTAAAAATAATATCTGATAAAACAAATAGAGTCGCGTTTTTTTATTCCAGTAAGGTAGTTTTGAAACATGCTCAGATATGAATGATTTATTGTCAAAAATATTATGTTTTTTAAATATAAAATGTTACGTTTATTTTTTTTGTTTTAATTAAATATTAAAATGTAATAATACTTTTAATAAAATTTAAACATACATAAATCGTTTTTTAACCTAATGAATAAATTATCTATTTTATAAATCACTGTTTGATTTTATAAACGAATAAAAAGGGTAAAAATGTCACTATCGTATATTTTTCTACTGGCAACATTTTCCTTGACGTGCCACTATTCCGTGAGACGTGGCTGACGTTGGCAACTCTTTCAGCGTCTTGCCGTTCGCTGTCTCGATCGAGCTCTCACTTCGTACGCGACTTGTTGACTCGCAAGTGTATCAAAATGGACCAAACGATCAAATTCCTTGAGCCTGCGAAGCAGTTTGCCAAAAACTCGATCCGATTGGTGAAACGATGCACCAAACCTGACAGAAAAGGTACACTTTTAACCAATAAAAATCATATCCGACATACATTTTAATATATCAAATAAAAGCTGCCATAATCTATATGAACATCCTTTAGTTCAATATATAAAACGTAGATTCATTAATCGTATGTGTCTATTTTTGTAATTTTGGCACTTCTGTAACATGTTTTTTATGTATGTAACTTGTACATATATACTTATATATATATAAATTAATATATTAAAATAGTATTTGGATATATGCCATTTTTAAGATATTGTGTTTATATTGCAGAATTCCAAAAGATCGCTATCGCCACAGCTATCGGATTCTGCATCATGGGTTTCATCGGATTCTTCGTCAAATTGATTCATATTCCAATCAACAACATCATCGTTGGTTCATAAACCGTCGCACTGGTTCATTTATTTTCATCTTCCATTTATTATACTTTTAATAATATTATTTAAATTATGTTAATATTGAATTTATATTATAATAATTAAATAAAAAACGATACTTTTGTACTGATATATTTTTTATTTCATCGTATTAATGGTAAAGTGTTTTTTTTTTAGTATATAAATTATTTGGATTTTTCAACGACGTGGATGTAAAAAGCTGGGTTTTCGATCTCATTCAGGTTTTTGAAGTCCCCGTATATTGTGTACTTTCCTTTGGCACCGAAAGCATCTTGCAGCATCTTCTTAAATGTCTCAAATTTGTGTGGATAGTAAGACAACCTAAATTCGCTATAAAGAAAATATATGGATTACTTCAAAATCTAGTTTAAAATAATAACCTACTAATTTTATCAGTTAATATGTTATATGACAAACAAATATTCAGTCAAATGATTCATATTTTAATATTGCTTAATGCTTACTTTCATTAATTGGCTTAATAACATTGTTACTACATTTATTTTTATTTACACTATATGAAATAAATTTGATTAATATAGTTTTTTGATTTAATTGACGAGTGGACTAATCCCTCACCGATCGACCCTGAGATCTAGCAGGGAACTCATTTGGAAGGCGCTTTTGACCCCCTTGAATTTGGCTAGACAAATGCATGTCATTTAAAAAAATACTTGGAATCTAAATGAAGTTGAAATATTAAAAAAACGATCACTGATTCTAAACCAGAAGTTCTCCGATTATCCCTCAAAGAAATTAGTCTCGAATCTATCCCAAAAATATTTTTTTAAATATGTCATTTCAGTGAAGTCATATCGGAATACATTTTCACCGGTAGATATATATTTTTACTAGTGAAAATATAATTTATCTGGAAGGTGCTAGTAAAATTATATGGTTAACTTTACCATACATATTATATACATTTTTATACTAATCGTTATTTATTTTCACGCGATGTATAAATGTTACAGTGAATGTGATTTTTTGGTGAAGTTATATTTTCTTTAGTAAAGTCCAAATACATTTTTACCAGTAGATACATATTAATTATATCAGTTAAATTATATTTTATTTATTTATTGTTTTTAGATTACTACTAGCGAAAATATAATTTAACTGATCTACGCTAGTGAAATTATATGCTGCTCTAAAATGTCTATGAAACTCAATTTGACAGTTGCAAAACGTCCCTTTGATGTTCAAACTGTTTAATGAAAGTTCTAGAACTAGTTATCATTTTATGGTTATTTTTTTGCGAAATTTGAGTTAGAAACTCAATTTGACAGTTGCGAAATTTTCATTTGCAGTTCAAACCCAAACCTAACCTACACGATTTTTATTATTATTATTATAATTTATTAACGTATTTCCGCATGAGTAAGAAATAACTGATTCAGCGGTTACAATTTGATTAAAACTATATATTTAATACGTATATATTTAGAAAAATATATACGTATTAAATTTTTTAAATTATTCCTAGTTGATTTTTATGAATCATTAAAGGTTATAAATGCAACGTATTTAAAGAATTTACCCCCCCCCCCCCCCCTTGAGTTTGACTAGAAAAATGCATGTAATTTAATGAAATAGTAAAAAACGACCACTAACAATTTTTCCCCGCCTCTGGAAAAAGCTGAAATGACGTCCCAGAGATCTAGCTAATTTTTGGTCCTAGATCTCTGATCTGAAACACTATGCTTCACAAAAGCCTAGTCAATTTGACAATGAAATGATACACTGATATAGATTTGAGGTAACAATTCCGACAACGGCTCGCTGACTTCAATATGGCCCACTTGAGCTGATTTGTCGAAATTGGATGAAACTGGACAATGAATGATCATGAATGAAACTTATTTTTTATAATAATACCTGACGTGATTGCCACCGTCGTTTTCAAGGCTCGAAGTATCGATCGCATAATCCAAAGTCACCAATTGTGACTCGCCCCTGACCATCAAAACTGAAGTCCTAATATCGATTGTGTTTTTGCTCTATAATTTATAATGTCATCAAAAAGTTTGTCGTATACAACTAAGTACAAATATAATTAATATTACATTATAATAAATGCATTTAGTCGGAGTCGATCCTGAACTTGTAATAAAATCATAATTCCTGTGATCGATCAGCATCAGACCCCCGGGCTTGACGCACTTTTCAAAGTTTGCCAAAGCCTGTTTCTGCTCTCTCTGGTCACCGTAAGTATCCAAAAGATGAGCGAACGAGTTTCCCAAGCAAATGACAGCATCGAATCCTCCATTAAGCATATGCTTGCAGTCTTCGTAAAGAGTCAACCAATTTGCTTCTTCGATGACTGAAATAACGAGTTAAACTTCATTATTCAAAAAATCGGTACAACATATAAATAAACGGATTTCTTAATGCCACATGTTATTATAAGCTGCAGCAATATTATTCTTATTTTTTTATCTATGAAGATTAACGTAAATACATATACTCCATACTTTTACGAAAAAGGTGATCCATCAGTTGTACTTAAGGACCCTGAGAAAATATAGTAATCCCACAACACCCTTTTTCTCCTAAATAAATGTATATTATATTAAATGCCATCTGTTCCAAATATGTATCAGTTGCACTCTAGGGGGATAAATAATATATGTTCACCTTCTCATCCATCTCTTAATTTATAAAAACAAAATTCTAGTGTAATTGAAACGTATTTTACAACAATTTCAGTATAAATTTAACATATTTCAGAGGGTCTCATACAACAACTATCGAAAATGTTCAATGAACATTTTTCGTGTATTACTAAAAGACTTCAAAAAATTTATCCATGTAGATATTTACTGTATATATAATTTATCAATCACATTAAGGAATCTATTTTTTTTATGATTTGACGTTAATTAAAATTATATTAGTATACTCTTTCTAAGGTACCGCCACCCAATCTATATGCGTAACTATAAAAAGAGTGTCTAAACACAAGTTTATTTACATTAAATAGAATTCAATACAACTAGGCGTAAATTGACTTATAGTTTGTAATAAATCATATAAAATAAAATTGAAGAAGAGTTTTGTTAAAGTTTAATTAAATCAAATCTTACTCCATTGATCATATTTTGGGTTCTTTCTGCGATTCCATCTTGACTTTAAGGCGTACTTCAACATTTTATCTGAAGCGTCCACTGACGTCACATCAAAGCCTTCTTCCAAGAGCAGCATTGAGTCTACCCTGAAATGAATAAAAAAATGTTAAATTTCATGAAAATCATCATTAAAAGTGATGCATTATAAATAAAATATATCATTACCCTGTGCCACAAGCAATGTCCAAGATTCTCTTGCATCCCCTCTCTCTTAGCAATCCGACGATGAAATTCTTATAGTTTTGCGTACGCGAATTCCTATCTCCGATGAATATTTCCCAGACCTTTGCAGCCTTTCCATCGGCATACTGATCCTTGATTCCTTCGGCTGAGATGCCATGGGATCTGCTATGAAAAACTGTATCGGCCATTTCTATGGGACTCAAAGTCTTTTTGGACAAAGCTTATCAACAGCACTGAAGATCGTCTCTTTATGTCGAATATTTAAATACGTCGGCATGTTTCAATTACGTCATGACAGAGTAATTATTTTTACCTAACAGCTGATAACATTTGTTTATTTTTAGAGTTTTACAGTGGTGTGCCATCTGGCAATGTGTTTTATTAAAATATATATTTTTTAATTATATTATTCCTAATAAGCTTTACTAATCAGCATACAATTGAAATTCGTAATTCTAAATATGAATTAGAAGCAATTAATTATTTTAGATATATCATATTTGTAACTTGAATTTCGCGATGAAGATTATATAATATACAAGTTATTTACTTTGACAGACAATAGGTTCCAGAGACGGCCCTTTATACCCGTATTTTAGTGTGTAATAATGTTTAGTACTATTTTTTAAGATGATTTTTGTTTCTGAAACGCATTGAAGTTTTCTTTTCGTAGCTATAGATTCTTTGGCGTCCTTTTTTTCTCTGTTCAGTGACAGTAAATAGTCGATCATACGATGTGAACTCTATGAAACACATTTTGATAATATCGAAGGAGGACACTAAAAATAAAAATACCATCTTATAAATTTTTGTTCAGGAAGATAAATTGGTGTGGGAGCTAAAAAAAGGTCATTTCGGAAATATTTGTTCAAGAAGGAGAAAAATTATGAGGATAAAAATCCTCCTCAAAGAAAGACGTCTAGTCACCTTATATTATTATAATATACGTGTAAAGAGAACACTGTTTCGTTTTATGATTAGAATATCATAATTTCTATCTGATAAAACTCATTTACATATTTGTGAAATTTTGCAATCGTTAAGAATGGAACATTCTGTCTGAATTTTAAAATCTTAAATATTTGTTAAAATGCGATTTTGTATGAGCAAACAAAAGTAATGTTTGGAATGGCCATTTTTAATTTGTTTATCGAAGCTGTTTTTTTCTTGGTAAACTTTTCTCTACTTGAATAATGGTGAGGAGCAACGAAAACACTTTAAATAATTTATATTGATGCTGCTGGCAAGTACATTAAAAGTCACTCCTTTTAATAATAAGCCTTAAGAACTTCTTTAAAATATATACCGTATATTTAGTAGACTTTTCATTATAAATCCCTAAAAATTTAACTAAAATTTCTTAAAATGATTTGTTATTTTTACCCTATATAAAGGTTCTAAATTTTTAGGTATATTTTTTTTATTTAATTTTAATTTTCTCTCAAACTTTTGATACGAAAACAAATATTTTTGATTCACACAGTCCCTGTTTATTATTTGGCAAGAGTTCATAATTGAGGGTCACTAAAGATAACATTTATTTATATGGAAAATATTCATAGGAATCACTGAACGAAACTCATACTCCTATCTAAAATGTGCGAAATATCAGATAAGTGTGTATTTTCATTATCAAAAACTATTATATACTTTACCTGATCAACAATCGAGCTCAGGTGAAAATATAAGCACAAACTATTTTTTACATGAAAATACATACAATTATGTCTGTTTTACAATAGCGACATGAGAACAGTGTGTCAATTAATAAATATGTATCTGTATGTTGTTAAAATCTAAGCTTTATATAATGGTAATAAGTAAAATATCATATTTTATGCATGTTATGAATTGAAACTAAAAGACGTGGAAGAAAAAATGATTATGGTACAAGTGATTTTCAGCACACACAGAACAATAGCTAGCGACTGTTTCAAGATAATAAATATGCGCATGTTTACATAAGAAAACAAGTATTTATCATAAAAATGTTGACAAGCAAGATAGCTTTTAAAATAATACGTCAAAGAAAAATTCAGCGAAAAACATATTTTTTCTATAATGGTTGTTTTAAAATCGTTTTATTTAATAATAAATATAATAGACTTTTGTATAAAATTTGCTTACATATAATTGTAAATTATTTATTTCAAGTCGACATTTATATAAAAAAAATATACAAAAAATATTTGACCTCTAATAAACTTTATAACTATTATCATTGTTGAATTGTTTCAGCTTAATATAAATCTAGTATTAACCAGTATATTTTAGTTATATATTTTTAATTGGTTCTTTAATAAAACAAGCTTTGAATGTAAAAATATAATTATCTATTTGATCATAGAACATATATATTTGTTTTAAAATACACAATATATATGTAAAAAATTAAGTCTGTGGAAATGAGTTGTATGAATCAACAACCTAAGAATATTATTAAAAAAATATATGTAGTAACATAATAGAGTAGGTTTTTGAAAACTTGGTTGGAAAATACAAATTTTCAGGGTTGTTTCAACGTGTTGTCAATAAACTGATACAGGTTATATTAAAAATAACCAAGGACATGATGTTTTCTTGTTTTCTAATCAGGGAAAAACAATACGCGTAGTGCATCGAAACACACATCAAACGTCTAGACGTTTATTATCACATTAAACAATAGTCAAAACACATATTTTAAATTCAATCATTAGCAGTATCGCTTTAATTCCGAAGGTAATAGTGCTATAATTAATAAAGTAATAATAAATAGTATTAAGAAGTGGTTTGAGATACTATTGCAGATGCATTATAAAAATGTGAAAAGTCATATCCATTACTATTAGCCCTTGCAGTGGGAACGCTAGGTAACGAGCATTCCCACTGCAACGCTGCTGACACAATTTTATTGCTTTTGACGTGAATTTTTGACTTCTTAGAAGTGATAATTGTTTTTTGCGCTCTCCTATTGGTCTAAATTCAGTTTAAATGTGCTTTGTTCAATTCTCACTTATTGTAAGTCGTAATATTGTTATAAATTGTCTTAGTATGAACGCTAGATAACCGAGCGTTTTCTTGCAACGGCGACAGCATGATTTTAAACAGGGAACCTCTTGAATTTGTCATTTAATGAAATACTATGAATCATAATGAAATGGAAAAATTAAAAAAAAACTACCACTAACTGGCTATCTTTTGCTCTCCACATGGAAAAAACTTTAATTACGTCCCTGAAGCAAGTTTTATGAAAGTTTAAATGTTTTAAAGTTAAAAGGCACGCCATTCGGTATCTTTCCTTTGAGCACAGACAATTAAAATTATTGCCTCAATTAAATTTGGTAACAATGTTTAGATTTCAGATTATTCCAAATAATTTAGGCAAAAGAAATGGCAAAACATTCATAGTTTCCCCAACAAAAATTATCCTACAAGTTCATTTAGACAAAACTATGACGCAAAATCTCAGATATGTAGAAATTTTATTTTTAAATTAGCAGTAATTCTACGGCAGTATTAGTCATATTAAAAATTGAGTTGAACTCTTGGGAATTCGTGTGACTGCTCAGCTAAACCTAATCCGACCGTTAAAGTGAAAGCTGCTGCTTTTTTCGAGCTTCTAAGAGTAATCTCGATGGATTTGGCGTAACTTTGGTTGGTACTAGTTCGGCTGAATTTTCGTTATTCCAAGTCGGAAACGAAGTGGTAGTTTTGTGGTAAAGTCCTGAGGGAAGTGTCCTGGCTTAAATACCCTTGATTAATGGGAGAAGTTCAATGTCGATTCAGGGTGGAACTAGACTTTTTGCTGTTAATACAGATCTTATCACTTATTGGTGTGTAACGGTAGATTCGAAAAATTTACATCCTCTGGAATGTGCAATTGAGGGATGATGCTGTACTTGCTCGCCTGTGATGATTAAAGTATTATCCAATAATTTAAGTGCAATTGCATTAGACAATTCTTGGTAAATTCGAGGAACTGTTTAAAAAATTTTGCAAAGTGATCCTGACATTATAAAGTTTTTCTTGATTATTAAATGTGCAGACTATATATTTTTTAAATACAGTAATTAATTGATAAACAATTTAACGACACTCGATATAACATATTTTTCATTAAAAATATATAGATTAATTTAAGGTCATTTATAAATCTTACCTATATCTCTACTTTAACTCTTTCTATTCTTGAGTCTTCATAGACTTTACTCTTATTTAAATCTGCAGCAGAATGAACATTGCTTTAACCAATTAAAATGTAATAATCAAATAATAACATAGAACAAAGACAAATCAAATTTATCCAAATAACACTTAGTAACCGAATAAATTAAGATAACATTTCAGACGAAAGGTCAGAGGTGTAAAGAAAAAAAAACACAAATGACAATTTAAAGTGTATTTTTAAAGATACAATCATAGTGGTGTTTCTTCATCGGTGCTTATTATAATACACATAGAGAACTAAAAAACACAAAATTAAATGCAAATTGCGTCCGACCTGAACAGCACTTTGTCAATTACATAAACACAATCACAAATGGAATAAAATGTGTGGAAATTTATTAAAAAAATATAACACATCTATTTGTAATTATTTTTTTAAGATCAAAAACCGCTCGCTCCGACGTCTTCGGCGTCAATTCCCAACATGGCCAGATCCTCCATATCTTGACTCATCATTGGTTTTTGTGCAGGGACCATTGGCATGGGAACCTGCATTTCCGTTGTGGGCTGCATGCTCATGTCGTACATACTTTGGTCATACATTCCAGTAGCGTAGTCGTAACCCATCACCATTCCCATAGCTGGAGGTTGCGGTATCATTCCTGAGGCCATCTGAGTCATGTATCCTTGTGCGGTCATTATTCCGGGCATCATTGGCGCCATGGTTTGGTAGCCAGCAATCGTTGATTGCGCTGCAAGCATTTGCATGTCTTCAGATTCGGTGGTCTGAGGTTGTTCCGTCTCTTCCTTTTTCTCAGAATCAGATTTTTTAGGTCCGTCTTTCTTCTGAGGGTTATCAGACGGGAAAATTATATCGAGCGCATCTTGGAAGTCTTTATGCAATGCACTATTTTTATCGGCGGCCAGTTTGGCTATGGTCGGAGGCGACGTTACCACAACGGCAGGTGCCGAATAAGAAGTAGGCTGAATGCTGTAAAAATATATCGTATTGAATCAATTATTGTGATCTGCATTTACATCATGTAGATAATAAAGAACTTACCGGTGGATTGTTTGGGGAAGAGAACTGATATCTACAGGCTTCGGTATCATCATTTCGGAGATGTCTAGCAACGGCGGATGTCCGTGCAGTCCTGTTGGAATTATTAACTTAGGCTCGGGAAAGTGTCCCTCCATCATTTCGTTCTTCTTAGCCATTGTCGATATGAATTTCTCTTTGAATAACTCTACCTTCTGATGGAAATGGGCGTTTATTTCGTCGCGTTTTTTCCTGGCTACTTCGATCGAGTCTTGATGTTCACCTTTGGAAGATGACTCATCGCCCTTGGACGATTTGCTGCCACCTAAAGACTTGTACAGAGGCATTTTTCCTAAAATTAAATTAAAATTAGCATAGAATATTGCATCGAGAGGATGCTAAATGGAGCTATATGATTATAATATGGAAAGAGCAAAGGCAAGTCAAAGAAAACCTTACAACTGCAATACAAATTTAAAGCACTGTAACACTACATGCAACACAAAGACAGCAGTGCCGTCATTCGTTTTTTTAGTAATGAAAAACATATTCATCAACAATATTAGTGTAGTGATGCATGTCTGTCACACCAGCAAGTTTACTAGTGTAGTAAAAAAATATGAAATTGCACTAGATTTTTTTTGAAAGCTATAAAGAAAACTACATACGAAAATGTCTCTTGTACATTTTTCATTCGCCAAATTATGAGATAAAAAATATTTAAGGTTTTAATTTGACTCACCGAGCAACTGACGTATACAAGTTGATCGACAATAAAAACTTACCAATAAACGGCATCTTTTTCGAATCGTTGGAATTCGAATTATCTTTATTGCTGCTACTAGATTGCTTCTTTCCTTTCGATACTTGTTTATCAAATCTACTCTCATTTTGATCATGATTGTCTCGTTTGCTACTTGGATATGGCTTAAATTCCGTATCCATTATATAACGCTTTTCAGGAAAGGATTTTCTATATTTTCTATCATCGTCACTATCGTCACGGTCTTTACGATGACTGTAAATATAAAATTTCATATCGTAATTTGCTTAAAATAAGATATACATATATACATTATTTTTTAAATTAACATGTTTTTATGTGGTGTAAATTTTTAACGGATTTATTCAATGCGTTACCTAGCTTTTTGTGATGTGAGGGCTTGCGTATCACTCCTTTTTTACTTGCATCTCGTTTGCCGACGTAATTTTTTATTTTTACTTCGACGTTGTATTAATAAGAAAAAAAAACACAAGATCAAATCAAAGACAATGTAAGTTGAAAAATCTGCAGCGGCTGAGATATGGTCCAGATTATGCCCCAACATCGGTGGTCAAAATGTCAGCAAACGAGATGCATTAAATTTTTCATTTATAACTACTTTTTTATTATTATTTTTTTCTATCATGAATTTAATTTTAATACTTCTTTGACATTTTTGAATTCCTCAATTTTATGTTCACTATCCGAAAGTTTATCTGCTCTATAAAATAGGGAGGTATCTATAGAGTTTAGTTTTGAATGATGATGGTGAGAATTAGTATTTAAGTATTTCACATTTACCATATGTTTGTTTGAAGGATTTCAGAAAAGATAGGACGAGTACTTTTAAAAGGTGTTATGACAAAATTAATAATTAATCAGAAGGAGTATACATTGATTGTGACAAAATTTACATTGGTCAGATAAACAGTAGGATTTCACAAAGAAAGATAGAACATAGAAATGCGTTAAAATGCTTTGATGGAAAATCAACTTAGGCAAACCACACTTATTAATATTTGGCAAACCACACAATTAAACATTAAATTGTAGAAAATTACAGAGAAGCAATTAAAATCGAAATTTAAAGAAAAATAGCACTAAATAAAAGAGACGATGCAAAAGCAATTTCGGATACTTGGTTTCCAGTTTTAAACCAAGTTAAATTAAATATTAGCAAACTTTATACAAATATAAATTCATTTAAACAAACCAATTCGAAAATTAATGCCCTTGTTGTTCCCTTAGTAACAAACGGAAAAATAATAAAACGCAAAATTGAATCAGACGACGCAGCTGAAATAAGGGCAAAATTACACTCAAGATGATGACCCCAACATCGGTGGTTGAAACGTCGGCAAACGAGATGCGAGTAATAAAAGGTACAATATGAAATTCCTTACATCTAAAACAGCTAAGTAACGTGTTGAATAAAACCAGTAAAAATTTTAACAAAAACATATAAATATATATACATATACAGAGGTGTGACAAAATAATTGGACCAAACATTATTCTTCATATTTTTGTTGTTTCTACATACTTTTATATATTTAAAAAAATTAAGAACAATGTTTTTACAGACAATGAATTTAAAAAATATTATCTAGTAACTCCTTCTTTCTTTTTTATTATTTAGAGTACTCTTCTAGGCATAATCTTTATATTAGTTATTATAGTTTTTTTTTTGGGTCGTTTAACCACATGTTTTCAATGATTTTTTTTATTAGTATTTGAGCACTTGTATACGATGGATTTAAGAACTGCTCAATAATTTCCTATTGTATTTAAATCAGGTGAATTATCTGGCTAATCATTCTGTCCATCCAAATTTATGTCGTGACGAATAAGGTTGCTGTCTATGTACTAACATTTTTTATTCTCATCATTAATTGATGAGACACATTGAATTTTTGGGCTCTTTCTCGGTAAGTATGAATTTCTTTACCGAGTAAAGTACAAATAGCAATTTTCACTTCAACAGAAATATTTTTTTAAGCCATTTTATAAAAAATAAAATTAAAAATTATTATTAAATACTATTGAATTAATCCACAAATTATCAATTACGAGCAATTATGATACGGATGATAGTTTAGAGAAATTAGAAAATAAAACGTTATTATTTTACCCAAATGTTTTGACAGAAGCACAAATTCCTGCACACTGAAGTCTTCTTTGTTCAATCTGTAACTGTACCTTATCCCCAACCTTTTGGGTATATATATAATCATTCTTTTTTTGTTAAAAATCATCGCCTACTAACAAGTTTCAAATCTTTTAACGCACAACATTTATTTCCTACACTAGTTACTTGCAAAATATCAAAATATTGTAGTGGTCCAATTATTTTGTCACACCTCTGTATATAGAAATAAAATATGAACCTTCTATCGCTCCTTCTGTCCCTATCTCTATCTCTCTCTTTGTCACGGTGACTGCGGTAGTCTTTCTCTTTTTCTTTGTCGTTATTCTCTCTATGAAAAAAAAAACAATTAAAAACTACACGTAATAAATAATGCAACCAATAAACCAAACATACGATTTAGAATGTGAGTTGGCCGTTCTAACTTTTTCATTCCTTATCGAGAGTAAAGCTCTTGCTTCACGTTCTCTCGAAACAACTCTTCCGTCGACCCTTTGTTCGGTCCTCTCGCCTGCTTTACTTTTCACCCTGTACAGTGATAGATATACTTAAATTTTCACTGTCAAACATTAAAAATAAAAACATATATTTAAATACAAACCTATTTTTAACAACTTCCAACATCTTACGCTCTTGTTCAGAAGTAGTATCCTGCACGGACATCCATTGATTGATCAAACGATCATCAAAACTATTATCGACTTCTTCTGACTTTACCTCTGGTTGGACCACTAAAACGTATTCAAATTTTAAATCTAGTAACAATTACATCAGGCGATAATTATTATATACATACCTTTCTCTGGTTCGACATTTTTGCGTTTTTTGGAGTCGCTTCGACTATCACTAGAAGAAGAAGAGCTAGAACTCGATTCGCTAACAGATCGCTTTTTCTTTTTCTTCTTCTCCTTCTTATCTTTCTTCTTGCGTTCTTTCTTAGTTTCGGATTTAGACGGCGATACGTTATCGTCCTATATAAATTACATTTAATTTATTATGTTAAATATTTATATATATATATATATATATATATATATATATATATATATATATATATAATAGGCAATACACACCTGTATACTATCTGCCTTCTTACTCTTGGTCTGGAAACCGTCACCGTGGAACGATATGGTGTGCGGAGAGTATTGCGGTCTGTCGGCAGCTTCCTGCGCTGATTTTTTCAGCTGTGCCTTTTCAAAGTTCTTCTGTCTGTCCGACATGAAGTCCATCTCCCAGTGAGGATTCAATTCAGTAAAATTCTATAATCCATAAAGAAATAAGCAATAACATTTTTTTATAACTAGCTAAATAAATAGATTAAGAATCGCAAACCATATAATTTTGGGAATGAATGAGTGACTTCAGATGAGCTGAAGCACAATGCAAATCGCCTATCCACTGATCGCACAACTTGCAATACCAGGCCGTCGACGGCGTGAAGAATTGAAGACCCTTAATCGGAGTCCTTTTGATCGGTGCGCCGGAATACGTAGGAAATCCCTCGTGCAAATTAGGAGTATTGTGCCACGGAGCGTCCGTTTGAGATGCAGCAGCACTATTAGAGATGAAATGATGAATATTTAAAGATTTATCGAACAAATACGATTTAATAAATTACCGTTGGTGCTGCGGCGTATGCAGATGCATCAGATAATCCTTGGCAGTGACGGGGAATTCATTGCACACCCGACACCAGTGCATTTCAGGATCGTAATACGCGTAGTTGAACTTTTTCTCCGATGTGCCACTATAAACACAAATTTGACCAAGTTAGAATCGCAGCTTGAAACGGAAGCCAAAAAACGAATTGGAAATAAGCAAAACTTCACCAGAAATCGATATCTGATTCCTAAAATAGTTTTTAATAGGCGCGGAGTGAGTCGTTTCGGCATACTTTATACTATTGTGACAAAAATATAAAATCCATTACGGCATACTATTTATATACGTATATATTATTGTAAACGATATTTGCACCATGCATACGAGTTATAAGAATGTTATAGTAAGTTTTAGTCTCGTTATTGCATTCAACTCGTATACATAATATAGTATTCGAGATGACGGGATATACATTGAATCCTAGAAAAAAATTACAATACATAACATTCGATACAAATACAATAAACGTTTATTACAATGTCATATTTCAAACGCTTTACAGTGATTATTTTAGATACAACAAAATCTATACGTTTAGATACAAATTTTGTTATATTACACATCAAGTAGAAAATTAAGTAAATACAATAGACATAACACCGCCGCATCGGAAACGCTTCCAGTCTCGAAACTGCAACTTATGACTATCATAAATGTTGAATGCATAACTCGGAAAAAAATAGAGTTCATATTCGGCTCTATCTAAAATAGAAAAGATGATATCAACGATCGATACCTGGACTTGCGCTTTCTCCTCGAGGCGTGCTTTTCATCTTCCGACGAAGAGCTATCCGACGACCCCGAGTTAGACTTGGATCGCTGTCCCGTTTTACGGTTCTTCGTTTTATCGCCGATACCGCTGTTGACCTCGCTCGACGCCGGATTGTTCTCAATAATTCCGTCCAGCATATCAATGACGCTGTTCAACGTCTTTATTTTGTTCTGCAGCTTGGTCTGAAATACGAAAGGGCGGCATTAGATATCGCGCACCATTACGAAAACGATGAAAACTCTGTTCACAACAGTCTGGCAGATAAAATCAAAAAACCTGCGAAAAATTAAGTTGGCTATAAAAATGACAATATCCCTTGCGTCATCCGCTTTTTTATACTTATCGGGAATCGAATCGGCACGGTGAACAATCCTGCAGTCAATCTGAAAACAATTGCAACGTCTATATTTTTATAGTAATTTGCAACTTGATAGATATTTTCCAAACTATTCGATAGTCCGACGGGCGTTATCCTTTCGACGACGTTTTCCAGATAGCCGACAATCATCGACGGGTTTAAAAATGAGGATGAGCAAAGACACTTATGAACATATACATCTAAAAAGGAAGCTCATGAAATTTGTATAATAAAAGCTACAAGACGAGCGCTTATATTATAGTAATCCCCTGTTAAAATTTTAATTACGTCCGTTTCATATACAAGGGTTTACTTTACATTCTGTCTCTAAATAAATTTCCAAAGCCAATTTCTTCTTCCGCAAGTTACGATACTTACGTCAGGACCGAAAACGATATCTCTAAAATCAAATAAAAGTATTCGATAAAACCTAACCTGCAGTTTAGAATTTTCTTTCAAAAACCTTTGGGTGTTAGGGCTCGGTGACCGTCTGCTGTCTCCGCGCAGTTCGGACTTTTGCTCTTTGAGAGTTTCGAGCTCTTTCTTTAACAGATTAACCTTTTTAATGTAGTCGTCTTTTTGACGACCGAGCGTAACACATTGGTTCCTCAATTCGGAAGCGATCGCTGAAATGTAAAAAATAAATAATAAATCATCATAAAAATAGCAAACACGTTCCAGAAAATAATATCAACCTTCTCTCTTGCTGTGATCGTCCTGAGCGGGCGTCAGCATAGATCCCTGCGGCGGAAGCTGACTCCACGACGTCGCCAGAGGAATGGACATCTCTTGATTCAAGTGGACGTTGTGACCAAGGGGCGGCGGTGCGACTTCAGTAAAAGTGTTGTAATTATTGTTGAATTGTCCGTAATTACCGTCCATGGGATAAGAGCTAGAACCCTGAAAATCGAAAAATATATAGATTAGATATATTTCTGATAATTTTAAATCGATGACTATCGAATATAATTACAATAAAATGTTGACCAAAAAGTAATGTAAATACCAGCAAAACCAAGGAGTATCAAGTTGAATATCCACCGTGAACAGCTTTACAATAATGTTCGAGTAACCAGAAAAAGTTAACTCAAATAAAAGATGTGTTGTTTGTGAGGAAAAATACAACTGGATAAAAAGAGGGGTACTGGTCGCTGAGAAGAATTTATCAAAGCGTAAGTATAAAATTATATCAGCCAATAAATTCGCACACAAAATGTGCATGTGCAACATCAGTTTCATAAAAAATAGATTGTCTAGAACAGGGTCGGCAAAAGGTGTCCTGCAGGCCAAAAAGTAGCCCACAATGTGTTTCTCTTATGCGGTAAAATCTTTTTAAGTTTCGATATATTCAAACGTTACCTCAAAATATGCTCAAATTGCTGTCTTTTATTGTGTAATATGTTTTTACCTTCTATGCCAGGTTAATATTAAAAAATGTTTCTTTACTCAAATACTCTTGGTATCAATAAGCATAAGTGTGGGTGTTAGGAGTAGAAAGAAGTATATTTAATGAACGCTAGAAAAACAATTATTTTTTATACAACACAATGGGAAACTATACTGACTCATATGTCATGAATGATTTGGTGATTATTCCAGACAAGTTTTTTGTTGATATGTCAATGTGCAATTATGATAAAAATTTTTTTAACGTATTTAATTTCTTAGTTTGTCATTTTATCCGTCTAATACACATGAAATTTATAATGGAGCGATAAAATAAGGGTATAGGACGTTACGTCACCGGCCAATTAATTATTTTTATCATCGTTTTTTATTCATAATTGTGTAAACTATTTTCATTTTATGTTTTTAATGTTTGAGCAAATTTTATTTATGTATAGATACAAATTAATTATTTACACACTTATTTTTTAATTAACATGTAATATTGCAAATTAATGAAATGTATTTAATTATTACATAGGAAATATTTTTTTAACTCCAACGACGCGCAGAATATATAATAATCTTTTTTGCAAGGGCACTTTATCAGTTCTAAAGAATTCGACAGTTTAAAAGTTTACAAAATTATCCATATCTACACAGTGCTGTAAATCGCCCATTGCGTGAACAATTTCTATTCAAGGAATTGGTAAACCTAAATTTTAAAATTCTCTCATGACAATATTATGAGTATATTTATGAATCGGAAGTTTTGGCACTTGTTAATTATATCGGCGCCACGCTGAGAAACCAGATTGTTACAAATATCTTCTCTGGCTTTCGGCTCTAATGTCTGCGTAAGTGGCCAACAACATTTTGCTATATAAATACGTTTTAAAATTTTACACTTGACACTGATCAACGGTTAATTGCAATTTTTAGAAGAGTTTAAGTTTTAAATTTTAAAACGAATTTATGTAGCAAAATGTTGTTGATCATCATCGCAAGTTAAGGCGGACACACGTCACGGTAGACCTGCGCAGGTCGACAAGCTCACAGAATTTTCCGCTCCGCAAAATTCTGTGGGCTTGTCAACCGGTTTCCGGTCAACGTGTGAAGCTGCCTTTAGGGTAAAAAACAATGTTCATAATCAATGGTTTCTGAACGCGGCGCCGATATAATTAACAAGTAGCAAAGTTGTTTTTTCAATTAATAAAATTTATAATATGTGTCGAGCATTTAGTGTAAATTGTAAAAAACGTTTGCGCTACATACAATTCTATGATAAATCGATGACAGTGCCACAGTAGCGACAATTGGAAACATCTCTAATTCTTTGAACAATATTTAATTTTAATACATTTACAAGTGATAACGTTTTTAATATTGCATTCAAGCAATTTTAAACCTTAAAATATATTATAAAAGGTTCAAAAGTTGACGACAGCTAGGAATGTCAACTGTGCCTGGGGCTTGTTCACTATGGCGTCTGGAGTGAAAGGGTTGAGCGAATCAGCACTCGTTATAATTTAAATTAGCGTTAGATGTCACTTCTCGAATAGTTTTAGAATTGTGAATATTAGTTATATGTGCAATAGTATTGCAAAATCTGTATCTTCTAAATTGCATAATAACGTTCGTGCAATATGCATTATGCGAACCGGCCGCCATTGTTTTCGACCAACATAACCTAAAAGTTACCTCGGAATAATTCTGCTGCGGCGGCGGACCACTGATATAGGGCGCGGGGGGCGGTGGGGGCGGGTGCTCGAAGGCCGCCTCCCAGGAGTCTCCCCTGGCGTTGGACTGCTGCTGCTGCTGCTGTTGTTGTTGTTGCTGCTGCTGTTGCTGTTGTTGGGGGGGCGGCGGCGGCGGCTGGGGCGCGCGCTCCGCCGATCTGCTCCTCTGTCTCGACCGCCTCGAGCGCCTCGACTGGGGCGGGGGCGATGGGCTCGAGTCGGAGCGCCTTCGGCTGTAGCGATCCCTAGAGCGGGAGCGCCGCTTGCGTCCGCCGTGGTATTCCTTGACGCGCTCTTGCCGGTCGGCCGCCACTAAGAAGCCGAATTTGTCGTACTGCGCCGTGGGGGGCGCGGCCGCTCTGACTCCGGCTGCGTCTCCGCCGGGCGTCGCCATAGAGACGATGAGGCACTCGCGAAACGGCAACGCGGAGTCGCAATGATTAACTCGAACGTCAGCCTTTGCCCTGTAGCGCCCGCGCGCTTTTAGCTCCAAGCGGCGTTAAACTAAGAGCTAAATAATATGGCTAAATTTTTCATTTATTTAAAACAATTAATAATTTGTCGGCTGTTTCAGTGATGCCAAAAAATAATAACAACTAGATTAACAAATCCTAAACCGGTCCGCGAGCTAATTTGGGTTGGCCCGCTGCAGATAGGACTCAAAATTCAATAAATATACCAATTTCTAATAATATTTTTCTCATATTAAGAATTAAATTGAATTATTGCATGATGTATTTTTTTAATATCCTTGACCATTAGTCAACTGATCTTAAAAATGCCATGTACCTAGATATAGAAAGAGCCTTGAGTTGAGTTCTAATCATTCAACAGTGATTTTGACCTTTAGTGAAAGAATAATAAAGAGAGGAATTAGACCAACTCTCACTAACAAAACGATAGATTAGGAAAACTTCCGAGTAGAACTAAAAAATAACAACTTGAGGAAAAAGCTGAATACTACTTTAAGGGCATACAAAAAGCAGCTTGGAACAATACTAAAAAACTTATTTATAAGGTAGTAATTAAAAATTATACAATAGAAATAAGAAATCTGGTAAATGAAAAAAAAAGAGCAAGGGGAATATGGCATCAAACAATTAAAACAAAAAATACAGAAACTTAAAGAAGATTCAATTAATATTTACCTGATTAATTTAACAGCAGATAAAGATTCAGACTATTGTGGCGGCGTTCTGACAGTTCTCAGTGCTGCCACACCACCGCTCAACTTGTGAAGCGGGTGGTTTTTAAACAATTGGCTAAATATACATTCTTTTCTTTTCACTCACCATGACAACGGTCTAGCACCCCGGGTCCTCGCCAGCTCTCTAAAGAAGGTCGTTTATTTAAGTAGCCCTCAAAAACTACATACGCTACACTATTATGTATGGAAAACAGCGAAAAGGATAAAAATATATATAACCGACGAAGTCAAACTTCGAGGCGTTTCGAAAATTTTGCAAAGCGTACGTTTGCCGCAAAGACGTCGGTCCTCCGTAGGGTAAGCGTCCATCATTAGCTTACGGAACATCCCTCATTTTCGGCCCCTATCTTTGAAATTTTTAGCTTCTAAATATAGTTTTTCGATATTAGTTTCAGGTTTTTGGTTTCAAATTCTCAGTCTCAATTCTCACTTTCTGCGTTTTAGAATCTGTTTTTAGTTTTCGTTTCACCCCTGCTTTTAGTTTCTAACTCCTCTTAGTGTCTGCTTCCTAGTTCCTGATTTTAACCTCTGATTTTTAGATTTTTATACTTCATATTTGTACAGGTATATAATAATCTTGAAGCACGTTTTGGTAAATATAAGACAGTGACAGATTCAATGATATTTTCAATCACTAATGTGTAATTCCGCACAAAACAAACAACTGAAGGGCAGGGCCAGTCCGAGAGACCTTTCCCTTATCCCTTTCGCCCTCTCGTGTGTTTCGCTTAATCACAACTGAAATTGTTTGTTTGTTCTACAGAAATAACAATTCTATACGAACTGTGTATCGAAATTTAGGCGAACAATTCGCAATGTATTAAAATAACTAGAAGAGACTGGAAGCGTTTGAGATAGCTTAAGTCTTGTGTATCATTGTTGCGCCCGTTCAGCCAAGAATATTTCTGCTGCTAGTGAAAATGTGGCCGAAGACCTGGCATTGTGGATTCGTCAGCGTTCGCCGCTTTTACGCTTTTATTATGGATCCCTTTGGCGCATTTTGCATCTAGACTTGCACGTATACCCGTATATAATTCAGATAACACAATAAATGAAGCCCAGAGACCATGGACAGCTAATAACTTACGTAGTTTGAGTGTTAAAGCAAAAATAATTTGATGCTGTCATATGATTCATGAGAGAGCATTACCTGCCCAAAAAGTAACTGTTTGGTGCCCATTGTAGTCAGGCGGCGTTATTGGGCCTTACTTTTTTGAAAACAATAAAGGTCAGACTGATTATTTTTGGTACGAAATCGAAGATATTGATGTGGAAGAAATCAAGATGGCGCAATTTGCCACACATCGGGTGCAACGTTTGATGTTTTACGTCAAGAGTTTCCAGGTCGCATTATTTCACGTTTTGATGGCGTCAGCTAGCCGCCAAAATCAAGCGAATAAAGTCGTGTCTACGGCGATAAATCGGAAATGTTGGAACACCTAAAAAGCAACATCCGGCAAGTTTTAGCTTAGATACTGCCCGAAAAGTACGAAAGAGTCATCGAAAATTACATCGAAAGAATCGGCTGCTGCAAAAGGTCCAGAGGCGGCCATTTAATTGATATTTTTTCCTAATTAATAAAATACATCAAATGTTCAACTCATATAAAAAATCCGAAGATATCCTTGAATTTGTTTTTTTTTTTTTAAAAAAAAGTTCGAAACTGAAGTTAGATCACCTTTTACTTACAAAAATATGCAGTGTATTCGTTTACATATCATATTTATTTTTATTATTTTCGGTAGATTAAGAATTAGACGTTTACATACCTAATGGAATTTATTTTAATCAATACTTAAGGAAGTCGGCCTAAAATAATAATTGAAAGTTACGAATAACTTTAATAATATCATTAATAAACAAAAAAACATTAATGGGCCGAGATTAAAACCTTGAAGAACTCCCGATGTGACAATCTACTAAGACGACTCGCGTTGCCCATATTGAATATATTGACGATAATTTGAAAAGTATGAATATTTTTATGGGGAAACAATATATAATTTTATTGGGAAACAATAATATTTAATATAATATTTATTAAACCAAATAGTTTACAGAATAGTAGACAGATGTCACGTAACCATTTCTTAGAAATTATATTATGTCTATGCGATGTTTATAAATAATATTTAAATATTTCAGATTATAAAATTTTCACGCAGTAAAAAGCAAACAAACATACAACATATTAAAATATGAAAAAATGCACAAATTAAAATATAGAAAGGGAACATTTTACATAAAGCAAATACTGAAAAATTTAAGCTTGTTATTCAGTATAGTATATTTTTGAATATACAGATTTTGTAGAAATTAATATTTTTTCCATAAATATTATTAAATAAGAAATATAATAGTTAGTGTTTAAAAATATATGTGCATACAGTTTTTTTTAATTATGTGTCTCCATAATTAAAAAAAAAGTTTTTAAAAAAGTTATCTGCTTCATCTTCATAGTTCATACGTAACGTTTCACGAGTGAAGATTTATATAAATATGGATATACTGGTGTGAATATTGCTATAGTTTATCCCCACCTTGATTATTAACTTATTTCTATCTGTGCAAGCTCGTCGTGGTCCAGACCTCAGTCTGGTGCCGCATTCGGTAACCGGAGGACCTTCTCGAGCGGAGATCTCTCTGCGTAGGTGGATGAACGCAAACTTTCGCGTTTACGAAAGTCGAGTGAATAACAAATTAATAACAATTATGTAAAATGTGAATCGCGGTTAAATCTATAAACAGTTAAATATGAAATCGAACGTGGTGCTGCAATTTGGCGACGTTAGTGATAGGATTTTTTCCGATTCTAACAACAACGCGAAATTAGAAGAAGACGACTCGAAGGACAAGTACAAACTGAGGCCTAGAGCTAGAAGAGAGTCTCATCCCAGATCTGGAACTAATTCTAGAGCTCCTCCTTTGAGCAAATACAGGAGAAGGACTGCGAACGCCAGGGAGAGGACGAGGATGAGGGAGATAAACAGTGCCTTTGAAGCTTTGAGAAGATGCGTCCCGGGAGGAGCCGGTGCTCCAAATGCTTCTGAAAAACTCACCAAGATTTCTACCCTTAGATTGGCAACTCAATACATATCAGCGTTGGCTGAAGCTCTAGCCAATTCGCAGCCCCATGAGCCTTGCGAGCCCTCGCTACATTTCTTGGACTTGTACTTGGACGATGTCTCCTACGAGCCTTCATTATCATCAGGATTTTCACCGTCGCTTTCGCCAGAGCTAACTCCCACGTTTTGCTCTTCCAACATTTCGCCTGAATTCGCGGAGAGTTCGCTTTCGCCTGATTTTCCGGACAATTCGTTATCCCCGTTTGATCCGTTCTTAACAGACTTTAGCTAACGTTACATTATAAATATATCTATAACGCAAATGTGCCATTTACTCATACAATTTACAAACTTATACGTCCAGCTTCTGTTTATAGCGATAATTAAGTGTTACGCGTTTAATTGAATTAGTCAAATCAGTCATTAAATTTAGAGGAAAATAATTGTTTTAATGTAAGTATAGTACTTAATATTGTATTAGAAATCGACGTGTTGTGATTTTAACAATAGTTTAATAAAAAAATCTTATGAATATAATGTGTAAATAAATTTTATTTTGTAATATGTGAAACATACTATAAAGCGAATAATATATGCATTGTTATGTTTTTAAGTTCAGGGACTAAATAATTTTATTTGTAAAAAAATATAATGAGCAAATAAATATTTTTTTTAGAAATTTTTGATCTTTCTTTGATTAATCATTTTTATTTTTAATTTCATGCACGTAGGCAACACTGAACGCAATTAAAAATGTCGTATGCATAAAAATATGTTTGATAAGAGATAATTTATTCAAAATTGCGCAAATGTATAAAATATACCAATTTGTATAATTTAAATATATACGTAACGAGTCATGAGTCACTGTACAGATTTAAATGCAATTTTATCTCCTAATTCGTATTCGAGTGGCTGCACTTGTCTATCTTGCTGATATCTTGCTTCGGATGTTGAATTACATTATGCAAATACGCTGAACCGCAATTACGCACGGACGTTTGAGGAATGGGCTTAAATTGAAAACATTAATCAACATTTAACTTGTTTTCATCGCATAATTTATTTGCACGATTAATTATCGATTATCATAATCTATCATACCATTGAATTATTAATTTTTTTATCAAAGGGGAGATTTATAAGGAGCGTATCTGGTCCGCATGTTAATTGTTATGACCGAATTAATTGTGCCGGTTATCGAGGAGGTGATCTTTAATCGAAAAATAAATTATATTCTTATCTTTCGAGAGTATTTACGTTTTACGGTCCGCTTTGCAAGTCAATTGGCGCCGACAATCCACTTAGCGGCCATAAACAAAACGTTCAATAATACAAAATCGCGAATGAAGTATAAAGAAAACGGTGCGAGATAATGTCGATTGAAAATTATTTCTGTCGCATAAATGGCGTTATTTATGATTTTAAATTACACCTTTAAAAATTTATTTGTATAGAGGTGCATTAATTTTTAATGCTAGTAACCTCATAAATTGTTATATTTAATATTTTAAATATAATAAAAACTAAAAATAGGTTATGTTGATTGTTAAATAAATATAAAACATCGTTTAGAATATAAAATATTTTTTTTAAATATTCGTAAAACACTATTTTACATAACAATTAAATATGTAGTTGGATAATATTTAGTTAAATAAAATTTATATAAAATCAAAAGTGCGAGATAAAATAAATATAATAATTTATTCTCATTCTTTATAATATTAAATGAACGAAATTGACATAAAAAGTGTTGCCATAATAAATATAATGAAAAGATTTTACGTAACTTCGGTGCATTACATAAAGCAAATTTTTGATTTGGCACAATGCTTATATTTTTTTTAGTATTTTCCCGATTGTCTTAATTAAGTGATATTGAAACTTATAATTAATAATAAAATAAAAATAAATACTTTTAGCACCTATATAATCAACATTTAATAAAAATATGCCAATGTAACTTGTGCAAATTTCAATACAAAAATGTAATCATTAAAATTATAAAAAAAACACAAGTTTATTTTCGCTTTTCTGACACAAACATAAAACTTCGTTTAGAATATAAAATATTTTTTTTAAATATTCGTAAAACACTATTTTAAATAACAATTAAACATGTAGTTGGATAATATTTAGTTAAATAAAATTTATATAAAAATCCAAAGTGCGAGATAAAATAAATATAATAATTTATTTACTTATAGTATTTTAAATGAAAAAAGATTTAATATAAATAAATTATTGTTCAACCAAATAACTTCATAAATTTATAAAACATTTTTAGCTTCTTAAATTAATTTCTATTAATATAAAACATCCACAGACTTCACACATACATATATAACAAGAGCAATAAAAAATATTGCAAAACAAATTATAATCATAAATAATAAAGTGCAGTTAAAATATTTTGCATTTGATAATTCTAAATCTCTTAACAATTTATTTGAAAGAGTAAAGTAGATATTGTAACATATTATCAACAAAACTGTCTGCTAGCCTTGGGTTTTAATAATATAATACATAAATAATTACATTAAAAATATTGCAAGTGTTGATGTAAAATATTGACTTAAATTAAAGTGAAACAAGTAAAATTAATTATAAAACACAAAGTATTGACATATTCAGATTATTTTTAAAATAAATATTTACTTATGTTGAGAAAATTATGTGAAAAACATTTAGATTTATTATTTTTAGAAGAATATATGTAGGTATACATATATATAAGCTTAACATTGTATTGAAATACAAATAATGAAAACGTAACTTTGAATCGTATTTAATATAAAAGGAGACCCGCCTCTATTCGAGATTCGAATCGAACCTCTTGTAACTAATTACGAGAAAGATTCCGCCCCATTACAACACGCAATTTACCGGTTTCCGACATTAATTTATTAACCAATGGTCGACGAAACAAATTATCAGATCGTAAATAACCACAAAACTATATTTGTATACCAACATATATCCACACATGAGCACGATCAAAGCTAGACGTCAAAATGAACACCGGTAGCCGCTATACGGTTCTACAATTAACGTTACAAATTAATTTTTATATATAGAAAGGTTTGTATAAATTATAAAAAATGTTACTTAATAAGGCGTAATATCAACGCTTTGCATAGATAAAAAAGGTAAGTTAAATGTTTCTGTATTATTTTAAATTAGTCATGGCATTGTTAAACGTGAAAGTCGATCCAAAGATAAATAAATGTAATATTAAATGCACGATCTTGCTGACGGTTGTTCAATTATGTGGCGCTTAATTTTATAATTACGAATCTTACGTCGATCTTTCCACGCCTTTGGTTCAATTTGTTCGAGAAATTCCTGACGAAAAGATAAAATGAGTAACAAATATAACAATTCACAGTTTGCGTGTTTATTTAATTCAAAAAGCGTTGGTAGTTCCAAAATTAAATATATGTTTTAATTATCAATATAAAAAAATATTATATATCTAATGAATATTATTTTAATGCGTCATATACTATAAATTATATTTTTTATTATAAAATTTAAAAAAAAAATCGAATGATATAAACGCTTTGAAACGCCAAACCCAATTCATTTGTTATGAAATTAAATATATTTTTTATTATATTATATAAAATTGTTTGATGACAATTTTTTCAATGTCACTTTGTTCGTTTACCCGTCGGTCAAGTATTTGTACAATTTCTGGGTCCAGTTGTTTGAGAAAAGATTTACTGAGGATTGATCGCTGAAGTGACTCAAGATATTTGTTTGACTCTCTTCAACGGTAGCTTGTCCCTTCGCCGTGTAAATTTTTTATCGTCTCCTCTTCTTCTTGTTGGTGCATTTTTTTCTTTCTTTAAATACAAAATTTCGTCAAAAACGAGTAGCCGGATAGTTTACGCTTCGTAATGGACGAAGCCGCTCCTTCGCCGTGGGAAAATTAAAATGTATGTGAGTAAATATTGAATAAATAATAGTAAAAAAATCTACGCTTGCATGCGGCATAAAAAATAATTTACATAGTGCTAGACGCTTCCGAGGATGACTTTTATCGTTTGGCTACCGATTTTTTACATAGACACATTTGATGTGTCAACATAAAATTTAATGAGATTTTTATTTGAACGAATAGTTTAAGTATAACCACTAATTCATTAATCTAAAACACACTATTGGTTTTTATATTTATGAATCAAAATATTATTGTTAGCGACGAAAACGTTTCTAGGAGGAAAATAAACAAATTTCTCTTTGCATTTATTATTTATAAAAATTATCTAATTTTAAGGATAAAATTTTATATCGACAAAGATAAAATAATGTCATCTATAATATATGCAAATTTACACGTCGTTTTCAGTTTGTTTATTTGTATATTGTATTTGCTTGTGATAATATTTGAGAGTTATTTTTACTTTTTTATTAATAAATTGTAAAAGTTATTTATTGAGCTCCAAATACAAAATTTATATATGATTTTTAAAGTGATGTAACTATTTGTTTTCGGTATGAATTTATAAGTTTATACGCGGGTGTTGTGATGGTGTTTCAAATGAGTTATTTATTAATATTGTTGATGTAAAAATCGATAGTGTATGCCTTTAATTAGTTTACATCTGAGTGCAATCTTATCTCTACTACTAAGTTTTAGAAGTGTATGGAGATGACTATGATTCAACTGTGGCTATTCGTAAATTATATACGTTTGGACTGATAGTAGGGAGTCATTAGTATTTCTTTAAAAATACCAAATCAAGAATTCTCATTTCTGTTTTGTCGAGAATTTTCATAGAGCCTTTTTTTGATAAAAAAATATTTTTACGAATATTTTTAAATGCGCTGCATTTTTTTATAGCACTGCATAAGGATGGATGGGTCTGTGTCAGATGTTTGAAAAAATGCATGCTTTCTCAAAAGCTTTTGATAGTGGTCTGAAATATTTTAATGACAAAAAAAAGTATACGATTTGCTCAAATACTATAATCTGTGTTATATATGCTTTGATAATCTATAAAACAAAAAAATGTTTCGTGTAAAAATCGTCAGATTGCAAAAAATTATATTGTTCAAAAAATAAAGTAATTGCCAATTTTGGTCCATTCTGGGTAAGGATTCCAATACCGGTATTACCGGTTTTGGGTTAAAATTCAATCTTATTACCGGTATTACAAAATAGAATACCGAAATATATTAATTTCGTTTGAATTTATATTATATATATTTTTTTTATTTTTCTCATACGTCAATACAAAAAAGATGGGGTCACATTCCCAAAGAAGCTTTTATGTTTTATGACCCCTAATATATATGTTAAATGTAAAAATAAGACATATTGAAAATATCGTACTTTTTCTGAATACATAAATTAATAACTGACTATTAACAAGTTTCTGAATTCACTTTTGCTCAGAATCAAACTAAACTTATAAAACTACCCCTTCCTTATTTTGATTTAATTATTGTTTAATAATTGACCAGTAATTAGACTAAAATTAATTATTTAATATTTCATTGACAACTATTTGTATTTTTTGCGCCATTTGTATAAATAAATTAATACCGTCGGTAAAAATTTTTTTCGGTAATACCAGTATTAGCAAATCTCGGTATTTTTGGAATTCCTAGTTCTGGTCCTTCGATTGTTTGCGCTCATTATAACAAATCATCATCCTATTGAAGTTCGCTACCTTCAGAGACCATCCAGTTCAGCAATAATATAAATATATCAACAATAAAATACTGTATTATTATAATCACAATCTACACATTTTTTTAATTGTTAAATTTTTAGAGAATTTCTAAGAAAATCGACGAGTAAAAGTTAGAATTCTCCTTTCTAGAACGACTTTAAATTTTTGATATAGACATTTTAAAAAAGGCTATTTGTGATCTAGTTTTTTGGTAACATTATTCTAGAAAGTCGCGATTGCGTCCAATATTCTCACCGTCGCGGCCAGTACGTTAGTGCTCGAAAACGCCAAAAATCATACCCGAGCTATACAACTTCTTAACGATGTGTGTTAATAATATATTTATATATATATGAGCAAGACACATTGTAGAAATTTGTCATGCCATTATGGTTATTCTATAATAAATCAATAATATTTTTTAAGGTCACGTAAAGATTTGTGAATCACTGCTTTATTATAAATCGTAAACAAAAGCTAACAAATTGTATTTTATTATTATGCATAGTTAATAATAATATTTATTAAATATACTTTAAAACGATTTTAAAGTATATTTAATAAATATTATTCGAGATCCACGTATACTTATATACGCGCATGCGCACGCACCGGAAAAGTGTCGGCGACATAATTACGGTCGGTTTGCGCATGCGCATTGTTTACGCTTCGATATCTACGATGGCAGATAACAAGTGCGATTGCAGAGTGCACACACGTACGCGGCCCGCCATTACAAATCACGCGCGTAAATATCATTTGCGTCAGGGCCGATTCGAACGGATCTTGTTAAGGACCCAGATATCTGATCTCAAAGTCTAATCGGCTTGTCGCGAAACAACGTCCAGTGCTGCCAACCGCGCAGACTGTATCCGAATACAATGTTGCAGAATTGAGTGAAAAACGTTTTGTAAAACAGTATTTTTATGCGGAAGCTAATGATATGTTTCAAAGTTTCCGAACCGACGGTTCTCATGTAAAATATATACTATAAAACATAAAATACATTTGTCTGTTTGTATGTCGTCACAAGAACACCTCACAGTAGTGACATAATATTTGCACATATCATTCTGTGCTATTTATAATTTTTGTTGAAAAAGTTTCAGGTTGAATGTTGAGCAGAACAGCGACGTGCTGACGACCGATTACGTGCTACTCTAATATGCAAAGACAAGAAACTATTGTATATAGCTAAGTATTGAAATACATTATGATAACAGGATAAATAAAATTAATTATATGAATAAATATATTCCGGGCAAAGCCTTTTAAGCTAATATTACATACCTATGAAGTATACCAATTATTGCAAATATTTTAGCTCGAATTGATTTTCTATTATAGATTTGTGTTTCGTTTATGTATTTGAGTAATTTTCATGTCATAAAAAATATTTGTTTTCAACGATAGTTTGTGTCTGGTTTATAGAGTCTGGGATCTCTATTTGATTTAGACAAAGATAAATTGTTTGTTGCGCAATATTGAGCAATATTGTCGGTGGTTGCAGTCCGTGGGCTGCCGGCGTCTCCGAAGGGGTCGCTCTGGATGAGAAGGGAAAACGGTGGTTTCTGCGATCTTTGCTGGTTCAAAATTTGGCTTCTCAGTTACGGTCTAAGTTGGAAGTTTCCTAATGTTCGGGTGCCTTGAACTCCGGTGTGGATATTCAAGTATGTGCTAGACGAATTGTCGAAAGGGAAGTCTTCAGATGAACTGTCCTAGGAGAAGTCTTCAAACGAAATGTTTGAGTGGAAGTGATACCTGGTTGTCAGGATCCCAGTATTTATATTTAAGGCCATTTGATGATAGCTTTTGCGGTCCACCCCTTCTCGGTTGGCCAATAAGGTAGATTGAAAATAGTTGCACGCGTTAGCTATTCTCAAGGCGATAAATATTCAATCATCTATGATTTATGGCCCGTACTTTAATCTGTTAAGTGGTCTCCCGCGGTACTTCATTTTAAGCTGAGATACCCATTTTTCCTTCTACGGTTAAAACGCTTTTATCGCAAGTCGAACTGGCTCAGATGTGTGATAGGGTCTTGATATTGTTTAATGGCTCTGTGAATATATTACAAAAAAAATCAGACAAGATATAAAAAAGATTGCGCATCGAAAATTCCACACGGTGAAAATTTTGAACTTAAGTGAGTGTTTGATTGTCAAATATATTTTACTTTTAATTCCAACTGCTTTATATTGTTCTCTATTATGTTATATATATACAATTTTTTTTAAATATTTATTGACGTATTCTTAAATAAACATATATGTATGTGTATATTGATCATCTTTGATTAGAATTTTTGCTTTGCACAATTTTTGTTTGCATAATAATCACCAAGCCGAAAAAAATATGTGTCTTCCTAAAGCTGGCTCAAATGAGGGCTATCAATTTATTTAAAATTCTTTTTTACTATTATATTAAATTCATTATCAACCATTTTATTTAAGAATGTATATAATGTTTATTTATATATTATATTTATATATTTATATAGCTTTCTGTTGATGTTGCTATAATTGTGAGCAAAGATGTAGATTTTGAGCTCGATCTTCAGTTAGTTGTTAATAAATTTCCGGTTTGTCTTAGCACATAATCTCTATTTCTAATGTGATAACGAGATCAATATCATTTGTTTATATTAATTTTGATTATTTTGAGGAAAAATAAGGTATGAAAATATTAATTTAAAACAAGAAAATTGTTATTTTATGTAGTTGATTATTAATATTTTAAATTGTTATGTTAGTAATATTTTAGTTAAGGTAGTATAGTAAACCTTGTTCTAACCGACATAAATTAATTACAGTTTTCTTTATTGGTCTTAGCATCTCACAGAGAAACAGGCTTTTAAAATACATTTAGTACACAGTTTGACAAATTGTACTTCAAAGTTTTAATTGGATAACCCTGCACATCCGGAAATGGTCCCTTCGGTATATATGAAGAGCAACGGCAGCCGGTTCAAGAGCATGTTTGAAATAAGGAGCCAGATTTCGCCACTGAGATAACACGGCGAGGAAGAACAAGAGAGACACGGACGAACGATTCGATCTGAATAAATAGCCTACTCCTCCACCACCACTGTGCCCTTATCTCTCTCTCTCCAGAGAGCATAGGCCCATTGTGATTGCTTCGACTTACATTTCATTATTCGCCGACGGCCGGACATAAATAGCCCTCCGACTGAACCGTATACAACGCTTAACCGTTCCTGTGTCTCTAAGAAGAAATTACTACTACCAAGTTCTCACGTGGGTGCTAAGTAAATATTTGAAAGTCTCACAATCGACTTTTACAAATAAACACTGTGAAAAAAGTTTATCTCGCTTGTTGACAAGGAAAATTAATATACATCTGTGGATAGAGTGTTTTCGTATTGCTGACTGTGATTCTCGAGGATGTTATATACTAATTAAATAATATCGTCGTCGATTTGTTAAAAGCATATTACAAAATCAAAATTATCTGATATTTCATTTTTACAGAAAGTGAAATTTTATACGATTTTTAACGCATCATTGTAATTCATGTGGCATAAAAAACAAAGTTTGCTTCAATCATTATGTGTCTTTTATATATACAAATAACTTGGATAGGTAAATATGTAATTTTCTTATGCAAAGTCACTAAACGTAATAATTAATTTTATTATGTAACTCATTAAGACCTACATTAGCTTCGTGCCATTTATAAAAAATATTTCTTCTTGAAAATTATTTCTAGAGAATCCAAATCGTTTATTTTTCTTAAAAAATTAATTTGTACGAATATTTTTTACAACTGTTGCATTTTTTATACCACTGCATAAAAAGGGTGGGTCCACGCCAGATGCTTAAATATTATATATGCATGCTTTCTTCTGAATTTAATATTTATTATTTTTATAAAGACTAGATGTTTTTAATTATTACAAAAAACACTATCATGGATCAAATGCGTATAGACAAATGTAAAACAATAATGCTTTTAAGCAATATATTTTATAGACAATTTTTATAATATTGATTGTGTAATATATTTTTTCATTATTATGAACCAACGTGAACGATCTCATTAAAATCACCGTGACATCACCAGCATTGTCTTCTCTCGCTCCTTCAAACAACACACGACTCACTGTCTTTAAAATCTCTCCAAGACAATCGACCGATTATCTAGAAATCTCAATCACCACAAGCACTCAATGATCGATGCTTTGTCGCGACGTGGTTCGAGCACCATCATACGTCTCTCCTCTCTTACTCCAAATTGATTCCTTTATCTTTCGCATCGGCTGCAATAATGTTTCAAGACTTCATTTGCAAAGCGATGGGGGGAACAAATGCCGCCATTGGACGCCTTAATTATCCCACTTTATCCAACTAATGGCACCGTCGTAGGCCACACGGTGAGACGACAACCTCCCGAGGCGGCGGACAACTCGCAAGGAAATCAAAGAGCGAGATTCGCAGATTCCTCACATTGAAACATTGCATGCGGCGAGGTGCTGAGGAAAAATCGCATTTCCCGAATAATGACAGTGATCAGTCTTCGTAATTGGCTCGGTGTTAAAATGCGATTTAATTATTTCTGTGATGGAACATTGCACTTTGGATCAAATCTATGATACATTTTATATAATAGAATACCTTACCTTTCAAAATTAAAATATGTTATTTTACACATGAAAAAGTTTCAACTCATTTTAATTTTAGGCTCTGCATTACAATTATGATTTTTGGAAATAAAAATGCTCAGTCCATTTTTTTATATTCGTAATTTTCATTTCAAGATTTAGATCAAAAATTTAGTCGCATTTAATATTTAGATAGCTTTCAGTATGAGAGTACATCCATTGGACCACGGTGCCATCGATCGTCTCTCTCGAGACATTAAAGCGAGCTCAAAGTTCACAAGATCCTCAAAGAAAGCTCGCCCGCGGGTGGTGAGCTCATTACGAACGCGAGCTTTTTCAACTTAATCGACAACGATTTACAACTCACTCGGTCAATTGTCGTACCGGAATGCTTTTCACGTGAAATACCGGCTGCGGTGCTTCAAAAAGTCCTTCATGGCGCAAAGACCCCGCGGAGTTAGAATATGAAGAAGCCTAATCAATGTAGAGGAGTTGCTTTTTATAAAACATTAAGCGATTGTGGGGTCGGGATTTGCGACCTTTGTGCCCTCTGCGAATCTACGTCATTAGAGGGAACCAGTCGATGCATTTTATGCACTAGTTAAGGCTAGCATTGTTTAGTCAGGAGTTGTCATCGGGTGAGCATTGTCCACGATTTGACATAGACTTCCAGGAAGCTTGTTCATAATTTAATGTGATGATGTATTATCCAGCTCATATATTCAGGCAGATTCACGAGAGTGTATTGGATCACACGTTCTATAACTTTGTGTTCATAAATAATATTAATTAATTTTAAATTTATTTACTGTTAATTTATTCATAATGATAAATATTTACTACTTTAATTAACTTAACCAAAAAAATAAAGGCTTATGATTTTACAAATTTAATTCATTCGAAGCCGAGTTTTAAGATCAAAACTAAAACCATGATTATCATGGTAATTTTATATAGTTTTATTGGTATATATATTTTTTATGGTATTTACATTATTTATTTAAAGTCACACTATATTACAATAATTAAATCTGACCCAAAATATAATTGTTTTTCGTTTGTAACTGATACGATATTATGTTTTACTACTACTTTTTTTTATTAATATCAGCAAAAACTACACATACTATAAACAATTGTTGCGATTATCTGTAATTGTTGAGCTATCAATTTATTTGTAAATTCTAGACATATAAATACAACTAAAACAGATATTTAAATTAATTAATCAACACTTAATTATATATATTTTTTAATGATTATTAAATTAAATAATTTAGTAATTATTAAATATAATCAAATTATTTAAAGTTTTGCTAAAAACTAAAAAACTAATTAAACAATTTTTTTCGTCGTTTTAATACAAATCATCCATTTAACGGTGCAAAAGCACTTGAAAAAAACATGAACAATGCTGAATGGTCGGTGCCAAATATAAAAAATCTCTTCTACAGGTACCTAACCATCTTTTTCAAACCGCTGTTACATCTAAAAATATTTTAATAAAACAATAATAATTATGTGTAATAAAATATAATGGAATAATTAAATACATTATCGCTAATGAATTACTAGTGAGTTTGTTTTTGTTGATTATTTTTTTAAAACAAATTATTTAATTATTTACATGTATACTAACATAATTTTTATATTAATTTTCAGAAAGACTAATAACAGTCGTTGGCGCTTAAAGGATTAAAGTTGAAAGTCCGTTATATAGTAAATACATTTTCACTTTCGACTTGGAATTAACAAGAGTTCAGCCGACTTTTCTTTACTTTGACCAGGTCCGGTTAAGCTCCAGAATCCCAAGAGTTTAACTTGCTCTTCGAAGACGACTTGGAGAATACGTGACGCAGTACTATAATTATAAAAACGCATGAAACAGTAAGTACGCACACAACTAATGCCATGATAAAATTAAGTGATTATCCTAAATTAAATTATAGTGTTATACTAAATAAATGTATTTAAGAAACGCATCACTTACTTGCAACCAGAAAGAATAATAAATTAGATAACGAAAAATATGTTATTAATGAAGAAAATCATCTTAGACTAAATAAATATGTTATCTTACATAATTTGTGTTAGGAAAGCGTTATATAAATCAACCCGCGAGAGAAATCGCCATATAAGAACCTCTAGAAGTGGAAATTTCCACAGATATTTTTAAACATAAATCAAAGATTTTTTTCGCAAATCGTGAAAGCAAACCACAGACAATGATAATTGCGCCTTTTTTATGTTTTTGTATGATATTTTTATTTTAAATTCTCCCAATTTTATATTATGACTATTTAAAAAGTATTGGAATATGTGCAAATGGTAAAAACTACTTTAAATTAAAAAAAATAATGTCATAACTTAAGCAAAATAAAAAAAATGTTGATTACACTTTGCAATCCAAAATATGATTGATCCAAAAATAAAAAAATATTTATTTATTAATTATTCAAATACATGTTTTTATTAATATAATAAATATCTACAAATAGTACAAATAATACAATAATTCAAAATTAATATATATTAACATACAGTCTGATTTTATATAATGCAACAATATTATTCTCACGCGTTATAATCGATCTTGCGGGCTTTTACGTTTTTATTTTTTCGTTTTATAAACATTTAAGATTAGATTTAACACCTTTTAAATTAAAGTATGCATTAACAATAAATTATACTCACTTATGAAAAATACGCGTATCAAGTTGTATAGCAAAAAATATGTAGTACAGTTTAATTAAATGTTACATTAGATTTGAACGAATCGAACCCATGACTCTCGGTCCATTTTAGTCCATTCATCCACTGCGCTATTGTCGGTCCAGGTCACGAATTTATGGTCATTCAAAAGATTCTTTTCTTGTCATGTCACAAGCAACATCAAGTACATCATCGTCATTTGACCGAGCGGCACCCACACATGAAGATTCGCGAGGGCCTAATAAATTATCGCCCCGTTTTATTGTCGAATGTCACGGGCCATTTGTCGTTCACCTCAGAGGTCTCCGAGAGGAATGAATTTATCTTCGCGGCCCTTTGCGAATTTATTCGCTTGACGAAAGCTATCAATTCAGTGAGAGAGAAGCCGTTATCTCGTATGCCGATATGCCACGACTTCCACGTGAATTGTTTAACCCTTTAATCTATAAATTTGTTAAAACGTGTGGATCTAATCGCCCGTGCCTGTATAGAAGACCTCCTATACGATCGACATGAATGCGACACTGTGACCCACACGATGGGTCTATAAATTAAGGACCTGAATTTTCAAATGGGAGCTGCACGCGGGTATACTTGTTCCTAATAAAATTATATAGACCGTATTATACAAGCAATTTTATGGATATTATAAAATTTAAGCATCGCAAATTCTAACCAACATGGTATTATTATATAAATTAAAATATGCTCAATATTTATAATAAATTAAACATAACTTGAAAATACTAATAATATTCCAAAATGACAATACACAGTAAATTGGGGAAGTGCTATTTTATTTTGAGGATATCTAATCCCACGCGCCTGTTTCGTATAGTCCGTCTAATATGTTAACGCTCATCACCGTTGTGTTGGAAATAAGGGTGCATGTACGCATGCATGCATACATACACAGTTTTCCGCGAATTTGTTTACACCGATAGGAGAACGTTACCAATACTAAATCAGGTCTGTTTTAAGGGTAGGGTGACTATACGTTGAAAATTGAATTAAAAATTATAAGGTGTTATATTTTTATTATAAAGTATTGTCATGTTGTGGTATTTTGTAATCAATAAAACAATTCCTGTAATATTGTATTGGTATTTTTTTAAATATTATATTGAACAGATATTCAACCTGGAGAGTGATACTAAAACTGCTATAATGTTTTTGAGCTATATATGTATATAAATAAACAAAATAAGTATGAATATGATATTTTACACTTTCCTCAACAAATTAAATTAAAAAAAGTAAAAATTAATTGCACTTGTAATTTCACATGTCACCCTATTATATTTTCTCACCAATACTGTGATGATGAGCGTTCATATCTTAGACGGACTATACATACGTATTGAAAAGTATTTTCTAGTCCCCCAATTACACGTTCAAAATTTACCGTGTTATTGGGGGGTCTACTGTATATTATTTTATATAAATTTAAATATATTGTATTTTTACATCTAACTTAAACTTTTTATCTTTTTATTATCTTTTTCTATTTTTCTATTTAGGTATCAATATATTACCTTATTTTTCGAAACAATAATGTTGTCATTCATTTTTTACTAGTAAATAAAACGAGTATATATAACCAAAAACTTTACTTTATTCATAATATATTCAATTTTAGAAATATACTGCTTAAAATCATCTTAACCGATTATGAATTATGAATAGTTTTAATATATTGGTTGTTAACTATTTTAATATATTCGTAAAGTATGAATAATCTAAAAATACAGTGTGAATAATGAATAAGGAAAATTGCAAAAATTTGCTGTGATTTATTATAACAATTTATAAAAAATGCGTTTCATAAGAAATATACTTTGATTTTATATTGTAGAATAAACATTTAATTGTGGATCCTTATTTTTATTATAATTAAAATACCATATTTTAAATGCCAATTATTTTATCAAGGCAATTAAATTATGTAGCAATAAATATTTTATTAACAAGATTAAAAAGTTATGCTTTTGATTGCGTCATATTTGGAGGTGTTGAAAAAAATAATAAACATTTTTTTAGATTTATTTAACATTAAAGTTTGGATTGTAAATTTACTGCCTTCAAAACTAAGTATACTGTTTTATTTTTTAAGACACATCTTTAAAAATATATAAGGTGCATATAAAATACGTACAGAACGGTCCAAAGAAAATATTTTTTAAAACGAAACTTATTTCTAAGATGTTTCTGAAAGTCATAAAACATCTTAGAAATGTTGACTGAATGGAAACTGAAATTCATCAAGTTTTATGTATTATCACAATATAGATTTATTTAGAAAAAAAATAAACGCATCATATAAGAACATATATTAAAATTGTATGATTTTTACTCATAATTGCACTTGAAAATATTTTATTTATTCACTAATTATTTTATTGCAAAAAAATTGCATGACAAATCTTTTCCATTTATAATAAGTTACTAATTTCATCCACAGAAAACTAACCTAACTATTATAAACATGTTTCAATGTAAATTAATATAATGAACAGCTGATGTAACTAGTAATATATTTATAATATAAATCGTAATGTATGATATGCGTACAGATTAAGAAGCACTGCTGAACGTGCTGGCTTTGAGGCAATATGTTTTGTTACGACGCGTGTGCAAAGTATACATAGCCGTACTAGTTTTTACATATTTTATATGTATTTAAACCTAGTAGGGGTCAGATCCATAACAATAATATTTAAACTAAATAAAACCATATGCAAACCGCCAGTTTCTTTGTGAACTTCTTAGCAAACGTATTGAAAAGTGATACTTTAGAATGATTTTATAAACATGAGCAGAATAAAAAATTAACTATGAATTTTAGTCTATTTTTTTTTTAAATAAATGACAAAATTTTGGAAAACAATTCAATACATAAAAACATGATTGTGTATTGATTTAAATCATTAAAACACATGCTATATAATAAGTCATGCAATTTTAACATAAAAAAACTTATGTTTCAGAAATATTTGTATTTAAAGATAGATTTACTACACACTAATACAAATTAAAATTATTATATTTGCCTTTTAAATAAAAATAAAGACTATCAATAAACATGTTTTTATATTCTTGAATCAAATATATAAAGAGAAACTCATTAAAAAAACTCATTTTTTCACACCACAAGTTACTATTAACATGGCTATTAAATGTCGATCATTGCTTTTAAAGACGTTTACACTAGTAAAAGCTCGTAAAAATCGAACGCGTGAGAAACACACAAATATGCACCGGAGAGTATACATTATCATTTTTTTTAATATGTACTTACATTATTTCTGTTGAAAACCTAAACAAATTTATGTGAAAGTCAAATTGACCAGTCGGCCATTTGAAACAGATCCACAAATGAGCTTTTGGCTTAATAGTCGTGACCCAACGCCACGGCCCTTTTGATGTTAACTATTTGGGTATAATTAGATGCGTCTCGTTGAATTTGGAATAACAACGATCAGATTTATGCCAGTTAGTGTTGTGTGTAAATATTTTCGTTAAAGTAATGCACGAAGTCTACTTTCTATCTTCCTTTCTATCCAAGATCTTCTCTTTCTCTATACCCCTTGAAGTTGTAAATTACAGTTAGTCGATTTATAATATATATATATTCAATATAATCACTTTAGTTGTATTAGACTTAACTTTAAATCATACTCTTTTAAAAAATATTTATGATTTAATCTGCATATCTTTCCGGTACCTACAATATTTTTGCATATCTCATGCGATCTACGGAGGTCCTTGCCAAATGAACCTTCAACCTTATGTCGGGACGCTGGGTGTATGGACCAGCTGCGTCAGCAATCCTTTCCATCGCCATAAATCACTAAAATGAAAATAAGCAATTATGCGCCATAACGAACTCTATAGAGCAAATAAATATTAAATAATTTATGGTGTGCCGTTTATCGGGGACCCGGACCTCTGACCGTGCGATCAAGTGGTAGCCGCGGGCCCTTCGTCCACATGGAATAATTCAAAAGCTGAAGGGAGAGGTTCCGCTGTTGTTGCTGGTGCAATATGAGGTCCATAATTGGACGTTGTGTTATGCTTATTAATTAATTTTACTATTTATTGTAGTAAATTCACTAATAAATCTATTCAAAAAGACATTGGAGTACAGCAGATAAGATATTTTATTTCAAAAAACTGAAAGCAAATAGCATTATATCAAATGTATAGTATCTTTATTTAATGGCACAGTTATTTATTCTTGAATTTTTTAAAACTTAACAGTTATACATAAGTAAAATATCATAATTAAAACACATTACGTTCGGCTATTTTTGCGGATTGTTTTGACAAAGATTAAATTATTTTTTATCTTCGAACGGACTGACCGAAAAAGTATTGCTATCACGCGAAAATGCGTGAACGGACCGTAACGTGTTAATATTTTTTTAATGTAAAATGTATGTTAAATACTAAAATAGAATAAAACACATTTGATGCGTTTTAAAAAAAAATATTTCAGTCGGCTGTTACTTATATTAATATATAGAACCACGTGTATTTTTTGCTAAAAGGGTCGCAAAATGAATAATAGATTTGTGTATTTCAGATTTTTTCTAAACATTTGCAATAAAACCGTTAGCCTTACTTATAATTGATAATAATAAAAATGATAAGAAGCTTTAAAGTATCAAATGAGTACAATTAGTTGTACTCCTTTGCTATTGTTTCTCTTAATTAGATCTATACATTACACTGCATTCTATATTATCCAGACCTTAAACAATAAACTCCCTTCTAAACCGATCTAGTTGCTGCTGTTTTACAGAACAATGCATCGTCGAGATGAAACGAGTCTGGGACAATCCTGGACAAATTTATACCCCAGACCATTATGACAACCGTTGTACAGAATCGGCATGCCTTGCAGGAGGTGGCGCTAATCAATCAGGACTCTTGTCGGTCCGCTTCGGCGCGTATCACAGGAGGATTTTTTTATTTATGACGTCGGACAGGAGGACAGGAGGACGGGATAACGAGCCGCCGACATTGGTGAACCGAAAAAAAACCTGGTTCGGACAAAGGCCCGGTCAACGTTGTGTTGTCGTAACATTTATTGGACTGCGAGTGCGAGCGAATCCGCCACGATCTCGACATATCGACGCAGCGAACATAAATCAATCGGTCTTATGGATTTTTTGCTTTGGTTGTGAAGGCTCGAAAGGCGATATTGACAATGGTAGCGGCGAGGAAAAAATCAGATCGAAAGTCGTGATTAACATGCGGATTAATTGAGAAGTGCGGGTTAGTTAAAAGCTTGCGCTGAAGATGGAACGGCTTAAAATACTTCAGATAGGGTTGCCAATTATTTTATGCAGAGCTTCATAGTAGCTGAAAATCAATGATTGTATGAAAAAATAGATTGTATGCTTAATTAAAATATTGTTTTATTTATATCGATATTTTTTTATGCAGTTTTGAGTTGAGATGAAGATTTTTTTCTTTTATATAATTGTATTTCTAAAATAATTAATATATTTTCAGTGTAAAAATACGTACAGCACTTTTTCACAAAATTATGTTTTGTCGTCAACAGGATACATGTTCTTCTATTAGCGATTTTATTCTTTTTAAAAAATAGTTTAAAAAAATCGTAAGTTCAAATTTGTGTTATCAACGTTAATTTTTTTAATAGCAAATATAAAATCAGAGCCTAATTTTACATATAATTTTACTAGCAAAACCTTGTGGCAAAAAATTGTACTCAATAGTATGCATATAAAAATAATGCAAACTAGCAGATTTGTAATTTAAAATTATAATTGTATGTTGCAGCATGACATATATAAGCCTAATGCGTTACACCGAGGTAAATCTATACCAACTAGGTAAGTCAATCGGATATAATTAATACCTACAAGTAAGTATTAATCACCAGACTAAAAGTCTGGAAATCAGTGACATATATATAATTAATTATAAATATTTTATAATCCATAGATGTCACATTGCAGCAGGGATTGTTTTTTTTTATATTAATAGCGGATTTTTATAAATAAAAATTTAGTTTGCTGCCGTGGTTCGAACCCGTCGCCTCGGTGCGATTAGTCTGAAACTTTACGACTTGTGCTATTCCGACCTAAAAATAATAATGACTATAATAAAATAATATTTATAAATAGGAATCTTTCTCAAGAGCTAGGATTCTTTGAGAATTTTTGAGAAATTTTGATAAATAAAAAAATGCATGTGTAATATAGTATGTGAATATAATAATACAGTATATTATTGTTGAAAAGAGAACTGGATCGTTAAAATGAAAAAAATTAAATTGGATTATGATTTATTATAATGGATGCGGATAATCATAGTACAGAATGAATAGATCTAGTGTCACTTTATTTTTGGTACTTAGAAAACTTGGACGATTAACATATAAAGCAAATTTAAGTTAATCGCTCATGTTTTTAGCTCTTCCTCAAAAACAAAAATTAAAAAGTGTATGCTTGCATGATGGACGAGTGATATAAGTCATTGACTATTGACTTGAACCACTTTGGTTTTTTTATAACAATCGTATCTTGGAGATCGGAATTGGTGTTTACTAAATAATTATAATTCGTTCGAGCATAACGTATTAGATTTACCTAGATTTACCTAATATCACAGATAAATATCGTGATGATTAAATAAATAGAGCTAATCCGTACATATTGAGTATTAAAAGTTCTTTAATAATGAGCTACTTTAACTCGAAGAGAATATGCATTCAACAGCAAAAAAAGCAGATCAAACAAATTGAGAGCCAATCGCATAATATATTTTTTAAGCTGTACCTCTAAACCTCTCTATTTTTTTCAGACGAGTCATGAAAATTATAAAGAAAAGAGTACAAATAGTATTTTTTTGTGGTGAGTGGTGGCTTTTAAAAATCTGCATCGATATTGTGCAAATCTTGGTGTTCAATCAGTTCAAAACCTTCGTCGTTCAGAAGATTTCCTAAAAACAATATTATATATTGTTTACATTAAAATGTTTATGCATAAATGATACAAAATCAGTAATAGTAAATAATTAACTGTCGCATTATTATTATTAAAATAATAAATACAGAAGTTAGTAATTGTAAATAGAGTCTGATACTTATTTTTATATTATTATCTTATTATAAAAAAAATTGCATTAATAAAAAATACAGATAAATTTTAGTCAAAAAATATCTAAATTTAATAAGAATTTGATAAAACGACAAGATCTTTGATTTAATTTTAATTGAATATTAAAACTAAACATGCTAGGCAAAAATAAGTTGTATCATTACATTTTGTACATCACTTAAATATTTTAAAATATTATTTTATAAAAAAATACTTTTAACATTAAAAAGTTGTAATTTAGTGTCGAAAACTCCCAAAAATTAAATAAATTAATATTAAAAAAAAAAAAAAATATTTCTAAAATTCACTATATAATATTTATATCTATTTAAAAATGCGTGTAAAATACTTACGTACTGTATTAAAAAAATCGCAAATAGCAACGATATTAAAAAAACATATTTGTGCATTTTGGCAAAATATCGACATACAAATTTACCTATATAGCACCGAAAACATTCAAGCCCTTCGTACATTCCAATTTAGACACTTACAAAGCTATAAATTTCCAATTTACTTTTCGAAACACGACGAGACATATTTGACCAAACCAAAAAAGAGAACAAACATTCGCCCTCCCAGCGATCTAATTACTGTGATAAACGACGGACCACTTTTGTTACTTTGTCAACAAAATTTATTGCCTTTTGATTTTTTAGCAACAAGTATTTGATCGGATAAACATACAGGCATAATAAGAAGAAGACCCTAATCCAGATGAAGCACTATCACGACTTTAATACATTTTTTATTGATCTTTGTAACATTATACGACACCTTGTTACAAAAACCGTCCGCGGGAGCTTGATTGGAACGGATGATTGATTAGTGTAACTAAAATCGAAATTTAGCAACCATCCACATGCCGAAGGTGTCTTTTTTGTATACTGCCTTCTCACCTGGTGCAATAGTTTCTTCGTGGGTGGCTTTGTCGGCCAAGAGAAAACAAACACGAGCCGAATTAGATACAGAACAGATAAAGATCTGATCAAGTAGCCGAGATGCTCAGATAAGAATCGAACTGTACAAAGGTTAGGAATGCTTTGAATGCTTGTTTTGGCTAATTTACTTATCGATGACTATACAATTCTCAAATTGGATTATGGAAAAAAATAATGACTTGCACAAAAATATTTTGACATTATTTTGTATTAAAAAATACAAAGATTTACATTGAACTATAGATATATGTGAAAAAAAAACGATTTATCATATACACTAAGTATAGTGTGCTCTTTCAAATCAATACATAGCTAACATAACAATTGTTTTTATTATTAATATGCTATATTTTATTAAGCATCGAAAGAACTAGATAAAAAAATATTTCCCTTATATTTATAATAATATATTGTGTTTTCAATCTAAGAAATAAAAAAATGCTTCTACCTTTCATTAAAATAATACGTTATATATTTACGTATTCAACCGTAGTTTTTAAATTAACTACAGTTAAAGATTGACATATATAAATTCTTGTATTTATGTATTAAATTTTGAAGTTCAGTTTAATTTGCAAACGTATAACTATTTACATATAGTTGATATAAATAATGATTACAACAAAGAACACACTCTTATTGAAATGAAAAATAAACATTAGCAACAATATTTTAATGATACATAAAATACACGTATATATTAAACATATTGTGTAAAATATTGAATTATTCATGCATTATATGAAACATATCTTTGTGACCAAATTATGGAATATAAATCGGTGCTTCACATACAATGGTAAAATTGCCACTATAAAAAATCGATTAGTCAACGGTTTAACTCTAGTGACAACTTGATTATTTTTATGTCATAGGCGTATAGTGAAAAAATATAATTTAATTAAATTTATTCTTGAAAAAGCTTTATTATAAATTCCAAGATTATTTTCAGTTAAATGTTGTATATAGAATAAAAAGTTACATACTTAGCTAGTTCAATAATAATGTTATTATATTAAAATATATTATCCACGAGTCATCCATGTGCATTTAATCAGAGAAAAATAAATCCAAGTCATAAAATATGATCAGCCATAAAGTGTGGTTGGTGAGCAAAGATGAAGTTGAAGGCGAAAGCATGTTAAACACGCCGTAAAAAATAACTACAATTGACCCGTTTTCAACACAAAGGCTTTGACGAACCGTGACTGAAACGATAATTCATAGGTTGTCCCTGGAATCTGGTGTCGTTGACTCATTCACATATGATAAAGAATATATTTGTATTAAAATAATAAAAAATACAATATTCTTTGCTGATTTAAACAAGTTTCTAGTAGTAACTATTGTCAAAAAGATTATTTAATATGCTGCTCGCTAATTATTTATTATAATATTATTTTATATATTATTATAAAAAAATTAAGGAAAAACCTAGTAATATTTGAAAAGTATTTAAAAATTGCAATGCGTCGCTTTTAATTTGGTGTTGCCACCGTTGAAAAATGTCACCGTGAAATTGACGTAACCCCCCCCCCCCCTAGAACGAATAAGACGTAATGTTTGAGCATTGGTCTTGACGTAAATTCGCAATTTGTATATCGAACGATTCGATAATCGGCGTGAAATTCAGAGACGCCATCGTGACTCGGTCAAAAGGGCCGACGGAGACATTCCGTTGACTGCATAACGGAATTATGCAACTCGCGGCGACGAATTAATGGCGGATATTTTTCATGTAATTGTGTTGACAGATTGTAACCGTCTGAAATACGATTTATTCGGTGCTATACGGACTTTTGTGATAGATAAGTTGATTTGTTACGATTTGCCATCTCTCCCATATTTTGGATTTAAAAAAAAACAGTTTTAATAGATAAGATTAAAGATAATTAAGGAAACAAAAGACTGATGTATAATTTTAGACATATTCAAAATATAGTTACACCTGAAATAGCTAAGTAATAAATCAATATAGCTCTTCAGCCATCTTTTCAAGTTGTCCATATTGAGGAGTTCGCTGCCTTGAGGTTGATGTGCTGTTTGAGCCTCGTTTTATGTTTAGCACCAAAATGTTTTATAGCACTAGCGACGTCTCCGTCACCAATTGGTAATAATTTCTTTCTTAAATAACTTCATTTTAATTATTATGCAACGATATTATATTCGACAGTAAAACAGATAAAAAGCAAAATAAAACAATTAAATCGTATCGCTTTGTATGAACGTAAACAAAGAAAATAAATTTAATTATAATAATAAAATTTGAATTTGCTTTATTGCTTTCTGAGGCACCGGTAATGCATTGCGTTGTTTAGACCAATAAAAAATGAGCATTCAAATATAAAACAAGATGGCCGATAGTAACGTCATAACAGTTTTAAATAATATTGCTACGCAACAATAATTTTCATTATTTTGTTATGTGCGTTAAATATTCGGATTGTGAATTAACTAAGTGTGTTATAACTATGAAAATTAAATATATACATGTGTGTGTGAGGATTAGAAGAATACATTGATTAAACTATACAATCTTCGTGTTGAAATCTTCAAATTTTGTGTTCCGAGGGCAAAAAGTGAGTTTTTCCTTTTACAATATATAAACATTATCATTGCTTCCGATTTAATGCACATATTCGTCAGATTTGACTTAATATAATTACTCGTATTGCAAATAAACCAGGTACATTTTAAACGTGAACATGTAATATATACTTAGTACGTATGAAGATTGAGGTTAATTTGATCAAACTATATAAATTCTAATAAAACGTATTTTTTTGTCTATTGATATTTGGGGATACTATTTTTTACGACGAGCGCGTGATAATGATTGTGATGCAGTCAGTTATTTAGCTGAAGAAGTTTGGTTCCATTTTTGCGTAGTCATCTTATTACTTGCTCATTGCTTCTAAAAAATAATTATAAAAACTTTGTACAATAATTAAAATCTAAGCACAATGCTTACACAGAGCACTGATAATGATATGACATAATAATTTGGCAAAGATGCAAATATTCTAACGTTTAAATTAATTTTATATTTGTTCTAAAACGTCAGTCATGGGCTCTCAAACTTTTGATTTTTTGAGCCATATAGTGGTAATATTTAGGGTAGTGAGTGAGTTGTTAAACAAACAAAATAAATGAAAACCATTACTGCATCAAAAAAAAAACACCTAGATCGTTCCGTTCCGAGCGACGGTCATAATATAGTTTCTTTTATGTTATCTAATAGACGGCATTTTACAATGCTTATAAATATGTGATTATATACCTGGAATAATCGATAGCCACAATATCTAAGAGTGGCTTATTTTTAATTCCGATGTGGCGCACGTCATGGTTTTTTAGCAATGTTTGTTCTGTGCAATCATTTCTCTTCCGGAACAGCCAAATTCAGGATATTCAGTTATATTCAACTTATGTAGTACGTTCTTTATAATAAGATAATACTTGCGGACAGTGACTTCAACTTGAGATGATTCACTTTTTATTTATATATACCAATTCTATCAAATTGTGCTATCATTGCTTCTGAAAAATAATTAAAAACAATAATACATTTATCAAGAGTAGAACATTGAATACATTATTACTACAAATATAATTCATAAATGAAATTTAAACGCAAACTTATGAACAAAATTAACGGAAGTTACCGCAGAGGATCATTTTGAATCATCTTCAATTAGCACTTTGTAATAAAAATGCTGTGATTATAACATATTTCACTATTTATTTAATTGCACTTAATTGTGCGATATGCGCTTGCCAGATGATAGAAGAATTGTCATATGTAAGCAAATTTGACATTTAAGGGAAATCCTGGTTTTGGCGCGCTTGAAAATAACCTTTGCAATTGATTTTATCGAATCAAATTGTAAAACACTTATCAAAATATGAAGAAAATATTTTCTTAACTTGGGTATAATATGTTTAGTTTAAACAGGATTAAATATAATATAAATAATCTGGATTTGTATTAGCTTCTCTATACAGAAATAATGTGTAATTAAATTTTGGCGAACATTAGCAATTTAAAATTATAGTTTTTAGAGAATATTCAAAATTTCACTTAAAAGTCTCAAAATAAGTGCTGTCATTAACAACCAACTACTAAGCACAGTGCTCCAAAAATTCCTCTTACTGACGCCTTCATGAGGAAACTACACAAAATTGTATAACACTAATTTAAATATTTTTGAAATTATAAAGTTTCAAAGTAAAATTTCAAGATTTATTCAAAATATTTTTTTCAACCTTAAAACTAATTTAATTTTATTATGGCTTTCAAATATTTTTAGCTTATTATAGAATATAAGTATGTTTAGTTGATTATAAATTTAAAATACAGTGAAAACTTTTTGCACTTTTTGCAAATTTTCGCAGTAACGCGGTAACCGTCAAAAATGCACTAGGATCAACCGCATATCTTTTGGACGTGCACGAGCGATCTCTTCCCATTTATATTGTAAATCGCTATAATGTCTAATTTCAAGCATTAAATTTAAAAATAGATTTTTAAAAATGAGAATGAAGCAAAAATAATATTTAAAACCCAAAAAGTTGAGGGTCCGGTATTCGCATACTCGCTAGCTTTCTAGAAACCGACAGATGTATTATATGAAGATGGTTGTATATAAATTAAGCATAGTTTAAGAGTGACACAAATTATAATAATCTTTTAATTTGTTCCATTATTTATTAGCTAAATAAATTAATAAATTAAAGTGTATTTATATATATATATGTTTTATTTTGATTAAGTTTTTAATTCAGGATCAGAAAAATATATATTTAAGGAAGTGTGAGTAAAAGCTCACTCGTAGTGTAAATAGTTATATATCATATATATATATTTTCTAAGCGTTTTATCAATCGTTGTATATTTGATTATGGGTGGCAGCATAAATTGATTTACGAAGACCAAACGTTACAGTTAGAATTATTAAGTACGAATACAAACATTTATTTTATATAATAATATAAATGTATTCTTTTGTTTTAGTTAAATAGAAAAAATCAATAGTTTCCTTGTGGATCGATAAAAAAATAAATAAACAACTATTGAAATTATGGCATTTGTTATCGGCGAATCCGATTTTATTCTTAAATCGAATTTTCGGTCATGTTTTATGTCAGTCGTGCGATCGTTCTTACCAGTATTGCCAAATTGGGCAACGACGATTAATACCTCGGCAATTAGCTCAAAAAAATTGGGTCAAATATTGAAGCGTTCGACAAGAACTCGAATATGTGACAAAACGGAGAGAATCGATAATTCCGATTTTTTTTATAATGAACGAACGCAGTTAAAATAATTTTAACTGCACTTTCGTCGATCAACATGCATTAAGCATTTGCGACTTGTATAAATATACTTGAGAGACTATTTATATTAAATTAGTGCTCAAAATTTTAACATGCTTCAACTTTTCAAAATGTTTGGACAGGCGCAAAAAATAATTAAGTTTTATGTGACCCATTTCTCAATATCATTCATCAATTCTACCATAATCACCAAGCGTTCGCATTTTTTTTTCAGAACGCCTGTTAATTGTGAGAACCAGATAAAATCTTAATAAAATACCCCGGTGCTTTCCGGGTAAATATCAATAAGAACATGCCACTCAAAAGATCTCTCGAAGACGATTTAATGGCCGGCATTAAGCGCGCTTATTCAATAGCCATAAAATGTGCAATTTTCCACTTCCACGTAATGATTTCCACCAAAACATGATTAAAATATCTCAGCGCGTTGCTTATTACTTGCTGATTGGCCTTCTTGTGTGTGGCAATTGCTGGCAAGTGACAGGAAAGTGACATCACTTGAATCTTTGTATTATATATAAAAAATATAAAATATTTTTCTCTTAAAAATAATAAAGATATATTGGGATAATAAAAATATTGAAAATAGCTATTGATTATGGCACTAAATTTTTAAATCACAATAAAGTAATTTTAAAAAACAATCACAATCCTGCAGCGATCATACATACAATCGTTGCACTCGCTTCCTAAAACAACGAAATAAGTATACGCCTTTAGAAAATGCCATTTGCTTGATGAATATCTCCGAGGTTGAATTGAGTAACGGGAATATTGTAGCTTACGGTGCAATTTGTCTTCCGATGATATATTGTTTCCCGTGACCGCTTCGTAACAAAGACATATTCATTCAATGCATTCCTTGCGTGTTATTTATGGGGAAACCCTTTAGTTCTAGTCGTAACGAGGTCCTTTGTGTAATCGTACTATTATCTGATTTATCCTTATTGCTAAATAATCATTTTTGGTCAGAGTACTTAACGCGAGATTCAAGAATAAGATTCCCTACTACATCTTCATTCAATATCTTCAAACAAAATGTTTCGACTCTTGAAATGTTGTACTTTTTCGTAAAATTTACAAGCATGTATCAACATTCAATAATATATTATATCCTAAATTTAGCAATAAAGCGTTTAGTTCGACTTTGAACGAATGAACATTTTTTTATTACCAATTAATTATAAAAGTCAATACCAGTGTTGATTGTTTTTCTCTCAGTAATACCGGTAGTGTAAACTACGGTATTATTACACGACCATACTTGAGTAAACATCCGTCGAACCTACATTGAATAAAAATTACATCATTCTATTGATTTTTTAATCATTGTATGTAGGTAGTAACTATATATTTTTAACCAATAACACGTAGTATGTTTCCATTCCGAATTATTCCATTGGCGAGACGATCAGGAATTTGAGCAGCGATGGTTTTCTCCTAGTTTTCAAAGGGTATATAAGTTAAAATAATGTCATACTGAATTCACTTTCACCGAGTATTTTAACACTTCGCTATTGACTTGGAATAGACAAGAGTTTAATTTAACTCGCACCAAACGGAGCTACGCCGAATCGCCCGAGATCCAAAAATACACAAGTTGAGCAGTCACCGATCTTCCGTATGACTTGAAAACTATGTGACAGCACTATAAGGTACTATATTGCTTTTGCATATTTACGAAGACTATTTACGAAGCTTTTGGTAGTTTATAAATATTAGTAGATACTGTCAAATACTTCAATTATATTGTATATTAAATAAACAGCATATCAAACGTCCGCTTGTCTAGTTTGAGAAGCGCTGAATTCGTTGCTCACTGTTATAAGATTAGCTTCTTTGCATTTTGATACTTTTTCTAGTTTAAAAGAGATTCAATGGATGCTATAAATTGATGTTAATAGCTACTGTCATTCACGTAACTAAAACGTATAATTTCTCTTCTTTTTTGCACATCCACCAGTACCAAATCATCACGAAACTTCCCCAGGGCTGACGTCCAGCGTCTCCCAACCCTGACGAATCGTGTGATCATTCCGCACGATTCCTCTACGAATCGTTCGTGAAAACGATCAGGATTTATGCGTTTGATCATGCGGCCGGATGGCTCGGAGACATTCCACGGATTTCTTTTGTCCATTTCCGATTGTTCTTCGGGTCATATCTGGATTCTTGGACCCATTGTTCGTAGACGTGTCGAGGCCTCTTCGGACAACTCGAATTCGGCGTGGGATTGCGTCCATTAGTAAAGAGTATCATCTTGTCTTCAAATCCACTCGAGTTGACATCCATGAGTTGTTTGTTATGTAAGTGAAACTTTATACCAAGTACGTACACATTTCGTTTATCTGATATATCTCAAATTGTCTTGTAATGTATAACATATCGTTCAGATTTCATCAATCAATCATATGCATGGTATGCGTTCCCATACATTATCCGACACCCATTAATATCTCACCGAGAATATTTATATACCTTTGAGTTCAGCTCAACCTAATAGATTACAACCGTTACACGATTTCGATTTTCGATTCCGATAAATGCAAATCCTGCAAATCAGCCGGGGGCAATTTGCTGGATTTACCTCTCGTCCAAGAAATTTCAGCATAGTAGAGGTGATAAGTTCTCTTTTGCTGTTGAATGATCCTTTTTGACTTTATCTGATCGCTGGCAAGCAGCTCTCAAGAGGAAGGAATTATCACGATCGTCGTGAAGCGAATTGACGAAATCATAGATACAACAACTATAATTATTAATATTCCATAATTTTTTATTCAGAAAATTGTTTTATTTAGAACTTTTGACTTTCTCATATGGGCACATTGGTAACATCCCAGGGGTCTTCGATTCGATGCATGACTTCAAAAATCACGAATGCCATTTGCAATCGGATCTATTTAGATCGATATCTTGTGAGATCACAAAGTCGAGTTCAGTGTTTCGTGTGTCATAATTATTGCCATTATCTCTTTCTGAAATCTTGCTTGTTCCGGTTCAACATTGACAAATCGATATTAATTGGGTATAAATCATACTAAAGAAGGTAGGTATATGATATGAATTATTGCCAAAACGAGATTTTATCGGAACTGATATAGCCCACTTTTTTTATCAATTTATTATATAATTTAAGATGACAATAATATTCGTTTATATTTATTTAATAATTATTATAAAATTTAAGATTACATTTTAATATTTATGATGATCCCGTATCCTTGTCTGCATCTATAGAATCCAGTAGTTCTTAAAATCAGGTTCGATTCTGAATTTTAGGTGTTGAATTTGGAGCGTGACGTAAAGAGAGAAGCAGCGTAGCTCTGCTTAATGCGGTTTCGGATGAAATCTAGTATGTCTTAAGTTGAAAGTAACTGGCCAAAGTAATTGATAAAGTTCCAGTCGAAAGTGAATTCCAAATGGAAGTTCATGATGTGCGCTATGTATACGCTTTGTTGAGATGAAAGGCTCATGTCTCCAAATTTAATTATTATTTTTATATTTCCGTCATCATTCTTATAGAACCGAGTTAGAAAATATATTGATTTGGCAACGCTACACTTAGTAAAAAATATTTAAATTTTTGAATTTTAAATGGTACTGAACATCTTATGTTAATGCATATGATAATGCTAATCATATGGAGTTTATGATTGTCACGTACAAATTCACTTGACGGCGATTCGTAAAGACTAATATCATTTTGGTTTATTGCGCTTTTAACACGTATTCGCATAAAGTTCTTTCTACCTGATCGGGTGGTTATCACAGTATATTTATAGTAATGTGGCATTATTGAGTTAGTAAAATTATTTTTATTTCAAATCATTAATATGATTCAATGCATGTTATGTGTCATTTCTGTAAAAAATGTTTCGTGTTATATTTAGTATCAATAGTCAGCGAATGAAAATAAATTAGGCTTAGTTAATATTTTTTTGACATACATGTGTATTATTAATTATTAAAAATTACTTTAGGAAGAGATGAATAAACTTAGGGTTGCTTTATATCCCATTCATAGATTTCAATCTGATTATTTAAATATCGAATATATTCGTTTGTTTTTTTACTGTTCGTAAAGTAATGTTTTAAAATTAAAATTGAACTCAAAAACGCAGATTTAGCGCTCCAGTATTTATAGCTTATTATGTATTTTTGTTTTTTTAAATTGTGTCTTATTGTTATTAAGTTGTTTATGACAACCAATAAAGAAACAGACGCATACAAAATAATAATAAAAAAACAATTTTTAATTGCCGAAATTGCAAAATATATTTATATTTCCGAGTAAATAAAATACAGCTGTGGATTTTATCAATAACTTTTTAATCAATACAATTAAAGTTTAATTTCAAGTATTATAATTTAAAAGTAATTTATTATGGTAATATTTTTGAGCATACCGAGTTGTAGTTGCTGCAATAAATGCTGATAATTAAGTCCACATTAACAGCAACTAAATGCATATTTTCGGTAGTAGAAATAATTAAAATTAAAATAAACATTATAATGAATTGAAACGGTTCACGATTTTGACATATAATTTTTAATTTCTAAACTTGCAATATAAAAATGTATTTAATAAAAAATACAAAAAAAAAGAATTGAGTTAAATTTTTATTTATACTATTAATCCTAAAAAATATTAAATATGTATCACTTGGTTCAATATCAATTTGCCATTGATTTTTTTAAATTGGAATTCTGCATAATTAATTCTAAAAAAATTTTTATCATCAACTCGGATTCTAATTTTTTTTATAATTACCCTTTTCTATGTTTACGCCGTCGTCATTAAACTAAAAATCCTTTCAGATGTGGCATTTGCATTTGGAATAGTGAAAATGTATTCAATAATTTTTTAGAATTGTGAGGAACATTTAAAAAAACAAACCCGTATTTTATCACTCGGTAATTGCCTTTTAATATTCATTATATATGTTAACTCCTCATGGCGTCAACTTCGGCGCGCACACATTGAATGTTTGGAAACTGAGTGGACATTGGGGCATACGCCACTTTATTTTTATCATTTTAAATTTTTATATTTTTTTTAAGTAAGATTCCTAATGGAAGTGTTAATGAATATGAAAATGTGGATATCGAACATTCAGAAAGTGTAAAGTAGGTCTATGTTTTACATCATACTTTGAAATCTACTATACTAAATTCTGAACAAAGTGGTGCAAAAGCAATATTCTCTACAAAATATGGTTTACAAACGTTCTTTTTTCGCACATTTGTGACAGAATTGATGGTTTAATATGGATTTTCGCAAACTTGTTGCATATTTTCCACCGTTGTCATGCTCTCACCCTCGACACGCTCTTTCGCATTTCTTTATATACCCGCATACTAATTAAGGCTTCGATTATTTTCGAAAGCCCCCCAAGATCGCAATCTCGGCGTGTCTTTTGATGTCGGACATCTGTCCGCGGTCCCGACAAACATTATTTAATATGTCTATGGACATAATAAAACGACCGGCCGGCCCTTTGACTGACTTTACCGGTGGTGCTTTACCGGCGTCGCGTGAGAGAAGACATTTTGCCTTTCGGGTCCGTGTGTCGCAGAGGCCACCAAAATCAGACTTTAATAAATAAGAGGCACAATAAAATCGGACGGATTCAGATGCATGAATAATGATAGTAACTATGTGTTTTGTTTTATATAAAAAAAATCAGTAGATGTCTTTGGCTTTGCATGAGTCTTTTAAATCATAGACGATGTTTCAGTTGAATTATTTTTATAGTTGTTAGACAATGCATATATATTTACAAAATAAGATGAAACAAATGTGAAAACTCAATTCATCGCAAATACTCAGCGGTGGTCGAAAACAAAGATCCTAGCGAAGGCGATCGAAAGGGGACACGCCGAGGTCCAATAACTCATCGACGCGGCCCTCTGGGGTCAAAAAGTGTCGAGATAAAAGACAGCCATGGGGTATAATTATGATGATGTTCCCTCGTTTATTATACGCGAACGGCTTTAATCACACTTAACCTCTGCCATTGTTAACGGTCGGCGCGCAATCTCGTCAAGGTGAGGCAACGAGTCTTATTATCTTCATCATCAGCGACGGTGATGAGACTCGGATTTCCATTTTTCGACGAACCCTCGCTCGTTTGCGGCCCCAATGCAAACACACGGTGATTCATAACCACCACGATAAAGAATAATGGCCGAGAGACAACGGTTCGGGTGGAAAGCTTGGCTCGAGTTGTGTTTCAGGTCAAGTGGACAACTATCGCAAAAACATCTACATTTAGATTTATGCAACGCAGTATGATACTCGAATTTTGACAAGAACGGTATTGTCTTGTCAAAACTTTTGCATTCTCAGTATGAAAATATGAGTCGTGACATTGGCCATTTCGGTACGGGAGTTCCCTGTGTGAATCAGCGGCTGTCCATCTTAGGTTGAGTGCAGCATCACCAGCTCAGGAAGTCGACCGCTGTTAACACGCGGGTGAAGAATAGAAGGTCAGGCGTGAGGGGTCAAGCGCCTGCCTCTTCCAGATTGATATGGGCTCAGAGAGAGGCTCGCTTATTTGCAAACACCGCTGGGTGCATTGTTTAAAGTATTTTTGCGATAAAACCAAAGAAAACCATTAAGAGTCTTCGAGGAGTTCCGTATTGAACAATCGATTTTCATTATGAATTCAACTTGGATCCTAAATCTTGAGCATTACTATATATTTACATATAATTTGAGATAGTGACAGTTTTGCCTACTATATTTTTTATAACAAAGTAAATATATTTTGTACATGTCTAGATAAAATAAACATGTATATATACTTATTTTTTAATTTATAACATCCGACTATCAAAACCAATTTTTTCAATAAAAGTCAAAGCTAAGCTAAATAGCATTTCGAATTAGTATTGAGAATCAAAATATTTGTTTTGAATCAAAAACTAAATTGAAAACTTACAATTGACAGACATGAGCGATGTGGTTGTAGACCATTATGTTTGGTCATAAATATATCAATGATCTTAACTAGTGTGTCTGTTGATACTTTCAGTGTATACATTTTATTTATACATTGTATATTATATTGTTTAGTTTCTTGGCAAAATTCATGTTTTAGAATAAAAGAGAGAAATATTAATTATTCGTTATAATTGTTTGTGTTAGGTGTAAAAAAATTATAAATATTTTATATAGACATGATTATTGAGGCAATACTAGACCGCTTAGGTTGTCTTTCTGGGGGGAGCTTAATTCACGCCACCGGTCTTGAATTAAGCTCTTATGCCTGCACTACACTCTCTAGAAGTTGGCCAAGGTTGGTCAAGGATAGAGAATATAGTGGGTTATTTCGGTTCTGCACGCTCTAAAATCTCTCGTTAGTTGTCCGAGGTTACCGAGAACAGGAGGTAAAGTGGGTGTAATTCAGTCGATTTAGCCAGCTTAGAACGCTTCCGAACATTGTCGGCATTATTTCCGAGTCAAAGGGACCGAAGTCGGAGCTGCTCTTTCGAGCGCGAAAGGCGGGATACTTCCCCTTTCGCTCTCTCGCGTGTTAAGTGACGAGAGTGAGAGAGATAATGATATGGTTTTTCGCAAACTGAAATAGAACGAGTAACTCGATTAAATTTCAGTATGCGCAGTCAATACGCATGAAGAGCGCTGCATCGTGCTCACGTGGTCAAGTTATAATACCACATGCTTATCGGGGACTTCAACAGACTCTTACTGACATCTTTGAATAATTTAGGGCACCAAAAGGGATTAATTATATTTTTGATATCGTTATTATATTTTTTTTCATATAAAATTAAATAATTAAAAAATAATTAGTGGTACTTGATTTTGTTAAAAAAAATCGTTTCGAATATCTTTATGTATTTTCCTAGATCGGTTTATATAAATGTCACACCAAAAGCAATAAAATCGTGCCAATGCAGTGAAAACACCCGATTATCAAACGCTTATATTAGAACTTTTTATAACAATATTACAAGTGAGAACCGAATAAAGCACATCTAAAAAAATTTGCCCAATAAAAGAGCGCAAAACATAATTTTCCCTTCTTAGAATTCAAAAATCCACGTCAAAAGCAATAAAATCGTGCAGTCACCTTCGTAGTTTAAATGCTTGTAACGTGAATTTTATATTTATAAAAAGTGAAAACTGTTTTTGCATTCTCCTATGGACCAAAATTCAGTTTTTTCAGTTATAGGTCAGCCCTCTTATGTTAGAAGTCCTAGTAATATCGGTAAAGATAGCTATCATACTTTTAAAACATAGTGTAATGATGAAATGTAGACAAACCATGTAGCAATATGTGAGAAGCGATGTCTGTCTGTACTTATTCCGATTATTTTCCTCTGAGAGATGGGTTGGCTTAGTTTGTAGTTTGGACTTGATCTAATAAAAGTTTTAAAAATATAATTAGTTTTAAAACTTTCATTAGGTTAGGTTTGGGTTTTAACAGCAAATGGACGTTTCGTAACTGTCAAATTGAGCTACATATACATTTTAGAGCAGCATTAGTTAATTATATTTTCGGTAGTAAAAATATATTTATTTACTGGTGAAAATGTATTTGAACTTTACTAGTGAAAATATAACTTTAACAAAAAATACACATTCACTGTAACATTTATACATCGGATGTAAATAAATAATGATAAGTATGTAAATATATATATATATTACTACATATAGAAAAGTGAAATCATATAATTCTAATAACACCTGTCAGATAATTTATATTTTCACTGCTAAAAATGTATATCTACTGGTGAAAATATATTCCGATATGATTTTACTGATATGACATATTTTAAAAACTATTTTCTGGATAGACTCGAGTCTGTTTTTTTCTAAATTAAAGCTTTGCAATAATAAACAGTAGTTATAATTTAGTGTTCGTGTCTCTGCAGATTGTCAACTTAGATCAAACATAATATACAAAATACTATGTATGTTTTATTACCTATTCGATCAACAAATTATCATATTTTCTTGTCATCATCATGTACCACCGAGACGTTGAAATAGTGCGTCACTTAACCCACAGACAGATGAGCGATTGGATAGTAGACACGATAACGTGTCGAACACGAGACGATCTCAAATCGCACGTGCTCAGCGTGCAGATGATATAGTCTTCGATGACTTTATCGAGAGTCGCTAAATAAGAGTCGATTAACGCGTTAATTGCGAACGCTTAATAAAAACGATTCGAAATGGCCGCCCACGCCACATCGGAAAATTATTCACGTCATTCGAAAACGTCCGGTTTGATAGCCATTCAATTAACGCAATCTCGATGGGCGCTAACGAGGCGTTGCAAAACGTCGCGAGAAAGGTTGAGGTGCGGCCCTCAAAGGTTCGCGCTAATCCATTATCTATTATTGTAGTTAACTATTTCAGAACCTACTTTATGTAATTGATTGGCAAAATGAAAAATATAACCTCAGGAGCGGTGTCAAGGGTGGGTCACACTTATTATTTTTAAATAATAAAAATCGAACTTTAATACATTAATTTTATAGTAGTGAACGCCACAGCTTCCAATTTTTACACACATACATTTGCGCGTGCTATTGCTTTCTCTCGGCCCGGGTTCGCTCTCGACGGTCCTGATTGCTGGTATGATTAAATATTGTGGGGTTTTAACCACCTGTATAATTAATTTATAAAAATATAGCTCATCTCGAAAGTAAGAATAATCATAATAATGGTATAATTGCTAATATTTTACGGACTACCTATTAGCACATACGACTTGAGACGTTAATCACTTGTAATCTATCATTTTGTGAGAAAAAGATGCGGGATAGACAATACGTTTTACGCCGTGCAAAACGGACTATTGTTATTTTTCACTTTTGTTAACTAGCACCAAAAGTTGCCAACTATTAGTATCACTTTTTTTTATAAATATGTTAAATATTTCGTAGGTGTGCTCAATAAGCGATGCAATTGGCACGCCAACATCCTCATATGCGAATCGACAGAGATGTTTTGAATCAGCAATATAAAATATGTGATACTTGTTCACAGGGCGGAGGAAGGACAGGCGGAGGAAGACAGATCACAGTTCACGACAGATCACAGCTGACGATAATTGCACTCGACACTCCAGCGAAGACTCCCGAGATTTTTAAGGCCAGATATTTTGACTTCATATATTATATATACATGCGGTATTTTATTTATGATGAATTAAATTAACTCTTACCAGATTTTATATATATATTTTGGCTGCAAAGTCGGCTTCAAAACCCAAAAATATTAAAATCACTTTTATTGCACATTAAATTAAACAGTTTACTAGTATGAATATTTTACACAACAGTATCATTTAATAATTTAAAATTTGCTCGTTAAAAAGTTTGAAAACCACATCGTCCATTAATCAACCCCGCATCGAAACCTTCAACGCAAGCAATTTCCACGTTGTCATTGTTGAACGGCGTGAAAAATGTGAAAGCTCCGACTAGCTAGGCTTGTAGAAGTCCGAAACTAAACTAATTGTACCTATATAATGCAAGTTACTCATATCGTATGCGATAATATACGAGGTTACGTCGAATTTACGATACTGTGCGAAAGGGCGTGGGTTTCGATCGTTTCGCTAATTTGATACGACCGAACGCGTATACACGTGTAAAATAACGATTTAAACCGTTGGTTAAATTCAAACTGTCAGATAAAGGCGGTTACTTGCCGGCGTCGCTTTCGCGCCACAACGTCGATATGATCGAATCGCTTTTTATTTATGTTTTGTATGTATATTTTCAACTTTAAATAACGATGTTTTATTATGTAGTCGGCGGCCATTTCGAATTCGCCATCTTACTAAGATACCCTTAAAGAATATATTTAATGCATATAAAGTATGTATATAACTCTCCTATATCAATTAAAATTAAATAAAACGTTGTGCAGTATAAAAATATATTTTTATTAAAATAAAAAAAATACTCCCCGGCGGGGAATTGAACCCCGGTCTCTCGCGTGACAGGCAGGGATACTAACCACTATACTACCGATGATCAAGGCTGTGTAGAGCAAATAACGCTATTCGAGTACGTGTCAATTTTAATTCAATTATTAGATTTAAATGTACAGGCGTCCCTCGACCTTCGAACGTTCGACTTTCGCACAATTCGCTATTTCGCACATTTAAAAAAAAACATTTTTTTAAATTAATTAAAAAAAAATTATAAACATGAGTGAGAAACGGAAAAACTTCAGTGTTGATACGAACAAAAACAATAAAGGACTCATAAACTTCACACGATTCGAGACAAAGATGGAAATTATTAGACGTTCTGATAGCGGTGAATCTTTTGCTTCAATCGAACGTTCGTATGATACAAAAAGGTCTACGATATGTTAAATTTTGCAAAATAAAAATTTAATTAAGGAATACGTTTAAAATTGTGGAAATTAAAAATATATTTCCACAATCTTTAAAGATATGTTTCCAAAAAAACACGGCAAAATAAACATGGATGAAATGGAAAAATTTTTGTCATCATGGATCGATGACCAACATCAAAAAGATGTCCCTCTGAGTAATATATATCAATTATTCAAGCAAAAGCTCTTAATTTGCACAAAGATTGGAAGGATAGATTAAAAAAAAGATTTTATCACGGTTTTTCAATCAAGTAACGGATGATTTTACAATTTCAAAATGAGGTATTCTTTTCATAATATTAAATTTACTGGAGATTCGGCTGATGCCAATAAAGATGCTGCAAAAGAATTTATTTCCTAATTATCCAAAATTTTTGAAGATGTAGAATATTCCTCTAGCCAAATATTTAATGTAGATGAGACAGGCTTATTTTGGAAAACTCTTTAACAATGAAAAATACGAATGAAGCCTTCACGCATCTTGACAAATTTAAAAATATTATGGAAGATTGTGATCCCAATAGAGAACGCATTTTTCAAATGCGTAGGGCGATCAATAAAGACATAGCATGTTATAAAATACTATATGAAGAAAAGAAAAAGAATAGTGGAGAACAGTTAACTCTTGATAACTTTTCAAAGGAAACACCCGCAAACCCCACTTGTCTACGCTATCCCTATGGGGGCCCGGTCAATTTACCATAAGACTCGTTTTTTATTAAAAAAAATAATTAAATTTTTTTTTAAATGCAAATTAAGCTTTTAAACACTTTTTGACTACGACATTTTTCAGTCAGATTTCATTTTGCAAAATTATGAAATTTTTAATTTTTACATATGCCGCTATTTTATAAATTTTTTTTTTTTTTTTTCATATAAAACGTATAGGGGGTGCTCGGTAGTTCTATACGATACTAAAAATGTATTTTTTAATCTTCAAAACCAAGCAGTTAGGAGCGTTAACTCTTCTGAAAGTCTCAAAATGGCTCATATGGGGGTCCGATCGAACTGATACATCGCTTGTTTTGAAGCAAAAAACTATTTTTTTTATTTTTTATTTAGATGAAGTTTAGGCTTCTAAACGTTTCATATATAGCGATCTTATATTTACTTGATAAATAAATATTTTAAAATACACACAATTTCAATTTTTTTCGAACATTCAACATTCGCACATGTTTTCAAGAGCAAATTATGTGCGAAAGTCAAAGGCCGCCTGTATATAATCACGATAACTCCCTAATAAAAACAGTTTTTTATTGATTTAATTATTGTTACCAGGGCTTTTTTAAACAAAAATGTGTCGAAACTCGCTTTTTGTGAAGCTTTTAAAATATCATTTAAATTAAATTTAAAGCAGCTTTTCCTATGCCACGAAGGGCATAAAAAACTTAACAAAATTTATCATATTTTTTTCTTTACTTTAGACATTCAAATCTAAAATTAATTGAGCAAATAAAAATATACAACTAAAGATTAAGTGTAAAGTAAAATTGTAAAATATAATATATTTGAATAAAAGTTCATAGTGATTTCCAAAGTTTTGTCTAATCTTCTCGATTCCTTCTTTTAATGTTGATGTTGATGTAACGCTCGGTAAAGAGCGTTCCCACTGCGACGGTGACGGCACGATTTTATTGCTTTTGACTTCTGAGAAAGGATAATTGTTTTTTAGTCTCTCCCATTGGTCAAAATTCGGTTTAGATGTACTTTTTTACATTCTTACTACTTAAAAGTCGTAATAATAATATAAAAAAGTCATAGAAGTTAAGCGAACAATGGCACAATTTTATAGCTTTTGAAGAAAATATACTAAAAAATTTTCTTTTAGAAGAAAATTTACAAAGTAGCATTTTCAGCTGTGTTTTTAACTGATGATTATCTTTATACATTTGTGATCATTTTTATTATAAACTAGTAAATATGTTACCTACTAATTTATTACTCCATATTATCACAAGTTTCATAAAACACTGGTATACATTTTATAGTAAATATTGTCTAAATCACCAGAACAAAGAAAGTGAAAAAATAAATACTAATGTAGATATTTAGGCGATACATTTGCTGACTTAACCAAAATAATACACACAGAAAAAGATTAATAGTGCTAGAAATAACAAGAAAATGAACAGAAAGGATATTAAAATATTTTCGAATAGTTTTCTCTGAAACACAATATAAATATAACTTGAAACTAATTGAATTATTAAAAAATATACTTAATGTAAACCAAATTTAATATGTTTGCTTTTGTATACTTTAAAAGAAAGGTATATTTTTTATGTATACACCCAGCCCTCGTTCCACAAAAACGCCGTGTTATACGAGGTTTGAAGTTCATACAAAAATAGGGTTTACATTCCAAGAAAAAATCTAAATTAGTTAATACCCTTTATTTCTTAAATAAACGATTAAAAAAAATATACATTTTCATATTTATCGATTTTTTTTAATATGTAACATATAATAGATCCTTCATTCATCTTCGCTATCAGTTAAAATTCTATATGTTCGACTCTTTTTCGAGATCGGTTGTAAGTTTTCATCATCAGAAGACTCTGGAGTATTTTTGGATTTGACCTTTAAAAATCTGTAATAAGCGATTGTCTACTTTTAGCATATAAATATTTACGTATTTCGTTATAAGGGGCCAAGATATGCTATAATCCCCTCTTGAACTTCAAACTTCTTTCCATTATAGGATCATTTTCTATAAAAAATATTCTAATTTATCAGCCAATTTCAAGCAATCAATTGTTGTTTTTAATGTGAAACATTTAGTTATTTCGCTGCAACTGCTTTCTGAGACATCAACTATGATAGTTTCATCCAACCTTTCGACTAATTATTCTTCGTTCAACGTCGATCTTCCAATATTTTTCCTAACTATTATATTCTCATCTTTTCATAGCGCGATCCATATGCGTATAAATCAAACATGTTAATTAATTTTTAATTGTTGTTTTTTTCTGAAACCGTGTTAGATAAAACGTGTTGTACAAAAATATGCCACAATTCATCAACCGTGTTATACGAGGCTTTGGGTATTACATTTTGCAATATTGCTTTTATCAGGATATTGCAATGCTTCATAAGCATAGAAGGATGTACTATGAAGCTAAAGCTGGTTATAGCTCTCTAGTGAGAATATAATATCATGCGACAGGTTTGAAAGTATCAATTTTTATATTTTAACGATAACTATACTATAAATCTTAACGATAAAATCTACTTAGTGAAACTTCTAGTGGATCAAATATATAGTTCTTCTCCAAACATTTTTATAAAGTATAATATGATAAAATATATTAGAGAAAACTAATTCGATTCGACTTATCGACAGTTTAAATCCTAATACATTTTTTTTGTAAATTATTTTTAATGAAATTTCAATTGCAATAAGTATCCATCAATAACCTACTTAAAAAAACATACAAGAATTAAAAATGAGAATTTTTAGGTTAACTATTTATAAAATAAATAAATAATACATTGCTAATTAATTATAGTTAGTAATATCGATAATAGTTAAATAAAATAAAATATCTTTTAATGGTAAAGCAAGCACATGTTTACTAACATTATCTAGTTACGTGTATGTACTAATATTGTCTGTGAAAAGAACAAAAAAATATAGGAATCACATAAATATAGAAGATTACTATTACCTAATTGCAATTTAAAGAACATCAGTCACTATTTGTCCTTTCTGTAAAGCTGACAATTATAGAGTTAGCCTATTTACAATTAAGGTCATAGAAAATTGGTCAGATTAAAATTATATTATACTAAATATATTACATACGAAATTGTTAACTCAACATAACGATATATAATAAATAAGTTAAGTCGTATACGATGTTATCTTTTTATATGAAAAAAAATGTGTTTCTTCAGCTTTGATGAATACTTACTTTGACAATATTTTATACTACAATATATTTGATTTTAAATACCTCTTTATTTTACTGCATCACATGATTTATTCTTGTGTATAATATAATATAAGTAACACCATATTCCTAATTTATAGTCGTAATATAATATTAATCGAAATTAGATTTTTTTAAGATCAATAATAACTTCTTATTTAGTCACGAAATTATCCTTATATAGATAAACTATGTCTAACTTCTACATTTAGCAATGATTGATTTTTTAAATATAACTATTACGAAACATTTATTATAAAATTTATACCATCATCAGCTTATTATCTGATTACACGTTATTATTAATGTGTAGCATATACACTTTAACTGATAAAAGAATTCCCAGGACGTTTAACGCTTTCTAGGCCATGATGATTGCAATTATTGAACCATAATCCATCACACGAAACTTACTCTTAATTTAATCGTCGACTTTATACTCTTCTTAATGAAAAGTTTACAATCGATCTGTGTGATTTATTATTGGCCATTGTCCCAGAAATAAAAGGCGCTTGAGGCCATCTTTACAAGGCGCTAAAACGCGATGATTTTTCAACAATACCTACAGGTGACCGTGTGGGTATAGTGCAGAGAATGACAAAAATATTCATGGACTATGTAAATTAATATCGATAGTATTTTTATTGGAACTAGATATAGTCTTTACAAATTATGATGTGACGATCACACACAAATGCCAACGTTTTAAAGGGTCTTTGTCTCAAAACTTGCGATAATTTACTGTGACCCAAGCGGTCGAAGGTCAATATATCAACCGGCAGAATTTTTTATATTTCCAAAAATAATATATTTTTTATTTTCTTGTATAATTTGTTTTATGTACCTAATTTTAGAAGAAAATAAAATAAAAAATATTTAATAATAAGTAAAGTAAAATTCAATTTATAAAAAAAATAAAACGTTAACAATAAAATTTAATTTATTGTGAAAAGTGTATTATTTTGAAGCAAATGTTTTTTTTTCAAAAATAGTAAAGATAATTTATACGTCTCGCCCATCCAAGTGCTCACAAGGTCCAATGCCGCTTTCTATGAATTACCTAGGAACTGAAAAAAAAGTTAGATACTGTGTAATGTTATAAAATGTTAGATATATGTATCCAATTATTATTTTTGCGTATTGGTACGTGTGCGTATGTGAGTCTATATTCACATGTGTGTATGGCGCTATTGCATAGAGTACGCTCGGGATAAGGATGCCGGTTTGTTATTGTGTGCGTGTACATGTAAATTAGTGGGAGAAGCGATGTAGCGTGTACTTCGTTATCTCGCTTTCTCTTTTAAGGACAGTCGCTGATTCGTCAACGCTGTATTCGTCATTAAAGTGCAGTGTGGCACAGAAGTTCGATCTTCTCTAGTGATTTATTTTAAATAATTTTGTGTTGATATTGGTTTAACCCAGATATGTCCACTGTCCCATGGGTAGGTCACTAAACTCGTGCCAATGTTTTTTATTTATAAATTAAATTTTAAGAGAACAAAATTTCTTGGGCATATCTGGGTTAATTGATATCAAGGCTTCAAATATACACTGTAAGTTATTCGTTCTCTTACCCGTGGATTAAAATATTTTAATTATTTTTCCATTAAACCATTACATTGTTGGGTTTTTTACACTCTTCTCTGTAAGGCTTAAAAAAGTTATTATTCTTATCGTTGCGCCAATGATAATTTTTTAATTTATTCAATGGATTCTAATGATTTAATAGAGTCGTCGAGCCATTAAATAATCTGCGAATAATTTCTTTCCTCATTTTATATCTTTTTGCTTTTGAAGAATAGCTAAAGACTTCATTCTTTTTTTGACTAGTGAAAGATTTTGAATTTTGCAAATATTTAATTAATGACATCAATGTCTGGTTTCTTCGATTATATAATATATTTTTAATTGTCTGTTGAAATTTCCAACTTAGCTCAGATGTATGTATGTTAAATAAACATATATTTTCTTTTAAAATAAAAAAATTAAATATTCTGAGCGAAATTGTTTTGAGCCACACAGTTCACGCACACAATAACAAACCGGAATCCTTATCCCGAGCGTACTCTACACCAGATAATACGAACATTGATAATTTTATTTGTGTCATATTATTTATAATACGACCGGGTTTTTTTGTTACAGTTTTATTTCGATTATATAGATCTTTATAATCATAACGTTTTTATTATTACATTGAAAATGTATATTTTAATTATAAAGAGCATTAAAATATTTTTTATTATAAGTTCATTACAATTAGTTAGAAATTTAAATGGAATTAATGAGTAATCTCGGTCATTTTTTTTTAAATTTAATTTAAGTAGTCCACGAACTTTTCCACTGCTTGTGTTATGCACATTGAGCATTTCAATAAAACTTGCGAATTAATCAATTAATCATCAGCCGCGCGCCATCAATCATTTCGCAAGAGAGCGCCGTTGTGAAATATGGCAACCCCGGACCGGACGCGCTCGTATCACCGACCAATATCAAGAAAAACAATTTTAAAACGGCGGCCGGCGCTGTTAAATAAATGGCCCTTCAGGTTTACCTTTCTTCGTCGCACTTATCAATCCATCAGCAATTCGGTCCCTGACGGCGGGCACGCACGGTTCGCGCCCCCGTTTGGCGGTTCAGTGTTGCCACCACAACCCACGCCGAAAGAAAAGGGGGATATGCATACGAATGGCCGCAGTGGCGATATTTTCGTTATGCTATAATAAATTGGACATAAGCGTTACGCCGTGTACGCAGATAAGCCGGTTGGCAGATACACAGGCGAGAAATACTCAGGAGAGTGCGGGCAAGGATACGCGGTGAGCTGTGCGAGCATCAATATCATAATTTTGGTTTAAGCTTATTTTGAGACAGGCTCTTGAGGTCACTGATATGATTGGACCGCGCTTCTCAAACAGCAATGTATAAATAATATTTAGTATGTAAATTGCAAATTCACATTGTCCATTACATCCAGTTTATTTATATTATTATTCACATCAAATAAAACTATCAATAAAAAACTTTTTTGAAATTTTTTAAAAGATGATCTAAATATAATATATTAATTATATAATATTTTCGAGTATCTTAAACCGGAAAATGTTTTTTTTTTCTTGTGCACTACAATTTTGAAATCAGCGCGCGTCAAGTGCAATAAAATGTAATCGCGAAAGTCGCGTGAAAAAAAAGCAATTACACTGAACAAACATTAACATTAATAACTGACATTGCAACCTGGACCGGTGGCAGCCCGTCGTCGTTTCGGCTCAATTGCAAAATCAAAATATGTCGTTCGTTCCCCTTTTTTCCAATTTATTTTCATTACAATGTGCTTTCTTGTTTATTTTATTGAACCGCTTCGCCTTCAATTAGTTACATTTTTTATTGAATTTACGATTTTAATTTTATTAACTTTGAACACGTACATGTTACTGGTTGACTTATTTTACTTACTATAGAATATATAATAAATATCGTTTGCTGAAATAAATGTCTCCTAAATATAATAAGAACGTTGAAATAAAATCCGTTTTTTTTATATATATCATATTTTGATTATGCTCATTATATTTCTATTGCCCTTATTATTTACGATTTATAAATTATGTGAAGAAAATTATATTTAATTTAATATCATGTTGAAGCCACGCTCGGGCGTGGTTATATCTGCACTGTGTTATCGCTGAAAGTGGCTTATTGTATATTTAATTTAAAATGTATCAGATCGCACGTCTTGGGTTTCTCTTGGGCAAAACACCCCGGCGGCCGCGGAGGAGTATCCTCCTTTTCGTTTTATGAATAATAATCAATTTGTTGGAGTATGAATTATGGCGGTTCAAGAGTTCGCGCAGGATCTGACTGAGATTATCGGCGCAATCTGTATCTCAAGATATTTGCCACGATTCATCTTGTGTTTCACGAATAGCGAGAATAAAGTACCGTTTTGTATGATGAAATATAATTTAATTTATGTTTAATAATGTCGAAATTCAGAAATATGATCTTAAATATTATACATTAAATTTAACAAAAACATCTAAAAGAATAACATTAAAAAGTGACATAATTTCATAATCTATAGAAAATAAATTAACTGCAAATTTTTCTTTGAATCATTCAAATTAATTAATAGTTAGATTGATTTGGTTATTGTTAGCTTTCATTTCTTCAGATTTTTCAGTTACAATAGATGTGACAAATTTTATTAAAACGCACTTCTATAATTAAGGTATTGAATACTTTTTCTAGCTTAAATTACAAAAGATTTTGACGTGCTGCTTAAATATAATAAAAAAACAAAAACACTAAATCATAAGTATATTAAAATTAAATAAAAAATACATGTTTTTTACACAAACTAATGAGTTGTAATTAAGAACACATTACTAAATAATCTATGATTTGTAAATATGGTGAGTAATTTGAATACAGCTTATAAATACACTTACTACTATAAAATTATTGTTTAAAAAACATATAAGTGGTGAGATTTTTGCAGCCATTTAGACCCTGAGAGATCTGTTTGATAGTGTATATCATAGTATAACATTTATAGTATGAGAAAATCAAGTGGCTCTGGTTTTCAGTCTCTCTTCTGTCAGCTGAGTAAAATTAGCGAGTCTTAAGAATCCATCATGTGCTTTTTCAACATCCACTTAAGTATATATAAGTGTAGGGAAATGTAGATGCCGCTTTTGTGCGGTCGGGTTAAAATGCCAGATCTTGAAAGGCAAATAGTTTTTGCTGGCGTGTCGAGTTGTATTATTGTCGGCTGTGATTTCGATAGAGCGGCCGATTGTCTTGATATGTTCTCGCAGTGCTTTTTAGACGATCCACTGATGTCTTAAGTATGCGGTATCTTGACTCGTCTCTGCTTGTGTGCTACTGTGAAGTTTCGCTAAATTATAAACTATAAGGTTAATTATCACGGGCCTTTTATCTTTATTATATATAATAATGCCATTTTTATCTTAAAATTTACTAACCTATTGATATAGACTGACTCGATAAAACACCTTTGTAACGCATTGGGCTTACGCCTGTCAGGTTACAACGGAATATTTGAAAATAAATAAATAAACTAATTGCAATCAAATTACAAAAGGCAATTGATGAAAAATTATAATTAACCAAGAGAAAGCTGAAGCAATATTGTCTTTTCACACAGATTTAAGAGTGTTTTCCACCACAATGGCTCTTATGTAAAATAGTACAAAATGCGTTAGAATAAATTTTACTATAAAAAGCCCGGCTCTAGAACAGAACGAAACAAAAGATTTAAGACGACACACATAAAACGACTAAGCCGGTTGGCAAGTGTATTAATTCTCACTGATTGATATTTTAATGCTCTTAACATACAGCTGATATCCACCCTTTGTCCTAATGGTCCATTGATTCACCATGGACAATAAAAAAAATATAGTTAATTCAGTTGATTACATTTCTTCAAACTTCAATATGTAGGCATTAACGCACACATTTGTTAAGTGATAAAGCTTTACGAGCTTTCTTTAACCATCGCTCTCTTGAGTAGACTTTGACGAAAAAAATGGCACGTTATGACATAATTGGAAAGGGCTCTTCTCACGCTCGTTACTCGCCAATACATCATCAGTGTCGGATTGTTATCCGAGCACCGAGACTGTTATTAATTTCCCGGTACCTCGCCAAGACCGTTGATAATTACTCACCAGGATCCTTACATTTATAGTTAAGTACGCGTGCCTCCGATTGAGTCTCGCTACCTTGTCAACGAAACAAATTAATTAAGCATCAAAGACAAGGATTCTTGCACGTATTTGATGCAAAAATTTCGCCATGGCGCCGACTCCATATCAATAAATATAATATATTATATGATACACATGTCTCTGCCATCTACTGAATTTTCAGAGTTTTTCATACGTCTGAGATGGTAGACGAATCGATATATTCTCATAAATACATTTTTGCGAGTCATTATCATAAAATCAAATCGAAGAATGGCATTCTTCGGATGCTAACTAATGGAGATTAGCCCAAAACGGTGATTGATACATCTGTATTCTTGCCGAGTAAAAAGTGTTCGAGAGATTCTTATTAAATATGTATTATGTTATGCTGCTGTAAATATAATATATAATACATAAATTGGCAATATCATACTTTAAATAAACTGTAGAATAAATTTACGAAAAGACGTCTTATAAATAAATATTTTGAAGTAATGATTTATATTATTTGGAAGTCACTGAATAATTTTAAACACCGTACTTTAAACATTGTAAGGCTGACAAAATACACATTGTTCATTATTTATATCACAGAAAGATATTTAATGGTTTTAATGGACCATTTAAGACTCTCATACTCACAATATTGTTAAAAATACGACAGGTTTCATAAAAAAAATAACACTGAACAACATTTTTGAATTTTGTATTTTTTTCGATAATCGTAAATTTTAAAGAGCAATATTTAAAAAAAACTATATATTTCTCTCTTCTTAATTTATTTATATTAAAAAAAAGGTAAATATTAATATATCAAATTATTTGTATTTTTGAAATAGTAATAATAATAATGATAATGCTATTAATGCGCTGTGTATCCGCTTTTATACATATACCCAACCTAAGGGAGACTTAATACTCGCCCACTTTTTTTTTAAACTTTGCAAGCGGGTGCAGTTTTACTGAATCCTCGTCTGTCATAAAAATTGTAGTAAAAAAATCAAATATTTCCACATGCAAGATTCTGACGGGTCGTTAATATGCTATATACGCTATATAAGGAAAATTATGTATTTTTTACTAAGCTAAATTAGGATTTTTTAAATATGACTATTGAATTATATGCTAAATATATAATAAAAAAGTCGATCCTAATAAAATAAAACAAAATGAATAGTAATTTGATAGTATGCGGCTTCGCGGCTCCCCGTGGAGTTCATTCATTGGCGCATTTAAATAGTATCTTGGCGCATTCCGCATAAGTGGGCTCAGATTGGTGTACTACGAAAATAGTGAACAATTTTGCACTTTTTCAATTATTAACCTGTTGATTAAACTAATGCTCTTTATTAAATTAATTAAGATAAAAGTTTTTTGAAGTAGGACATATTGCATTAAATTTCAAATCAATTTGAAAGAAAAAAAATAAGCACAGGTTCACTTAAATAACGTAAGACATCAATTTTCTTATCGTTTACCCTCCCTTTTACAGCACAATATAAATCGCACAATAATAAATAATTTGAAAGAAAATCCTTAATGTACGCCGCCCTTGTTCTTCCTGTCAAGAACGACCGATGCGGCCGCCGTATTTATGCGGTCTAATTACACATTTGGCGAATTTTCACATCGTGAATTGTGTGGAACGGTGTGCCACTTCATGTCCAAGTAATTGCTCAATGTACGTACGACGTGTGTAATAAACTTGTAATCGATTGATTAACTCGACTGGCTGCCAAGAGCTTTGTAATTATTGTGGTGGTGTAAAAAAGTATGTGTAACCGGAGTGAGACACTTCGGGATGCAATATTCTCAAGTTGGAACTAAAAATAGTGTATGGGATATAGAATATTGTGAAAAAATGCATCTTAGTTTCGAAATTAAAATGCGGCGCCACTGGTCAGATTTTAAATAGATACAATGATTACTTTTGATTTGACCGATTTATAAATAATACTAATATTTATGTCTATATATTTATAAATTATGCGTAGGTACTCTTAATGAGCTTGTTTGAACAAAGGCACTTTTCACTTTTTACTGCAGTAAATATTGTGCAATAAATTGTATAGAACGCTGTCTTATCTCAACTTCGAAGGGTGTCAATTTGGGAAAATCTATGCTTTGATTCGAGTTCGGGCTGAACTCTCGTGTATTTTAGTTTAAAGTTTAAGTGAAACTTATAAAGTTCTAAAGAAAGTTTTTTATTTACCAGCAAAAAAGGGAAGAGATCAATGACCTATTTATTTAAAAAATAAGAATTAAACATAAATATTTGTCAAATTATTTTTCTCTAAATTGCTTAATCTTGTTTTGATATATAAATTGCTTAATCTTGTTTATTGATTTACATGTACAGCTAGTAAATTACTGGAGTCATAAAAACGTATAGCTTTACTGATTAATTACAAGTTTTTTTCAAGCAGAATGTCTTCCTTTAAGGAATTGACGCGTGCTTCGATACCTTTGAAGCATGCCGCCCAAAATGACCATATAAAGCAAACAATCGTCTGAGATATCGATGAAGTCATCTTGCCAGTTTAAAGTAAGGAAAAAACGCACACCTTTTAGCATTGCTAATGTATCATTCAGCCTCGACCAGTGTCTTGAATGAATGACAATTGCAGATCTAAGCCGCCGACGGTCGATAAAAATGTCTCAATTCACTACGGGGACTAATTAAGACGACGCCAGCTTACAAACGGTCTAGTTTCGAAAAAAGGTTTGCGACCGCTTTGTGTCTTAATAATAACGATTTGTATTCTTCACTGTGCCGCTATTAATCACAGCGTTAATGATAGACACGTGTTTAAAAAGGTCTGCGACTACTGGTTTAGGTGTTAGAATATGCACAAAGAGTTATGTTCTGTGGATTTAAATTAATTAAAATTAGCTCAGCAGTGAATTCTGTTGTTTCGACCAATGAAAAATAAGCATTCAAATATAAAACAAGATGGCCGACAGTAACGTCACAACAGTTTTAAATAATATTGCTACGCAACAATAATTTTCATTATTTTGTTTTGTGCGTTGTTCGATTTAACTGAATATAAATATTCGGATTGTGAATTAACTAAGTGTGTTATAACTATAAAAATTAAACATATACATGTGTGTGAGTGAGAATTAGAAAAATATATTGATTAAACTATACAATATTCGTGTTGATATCTTCAAATTTTGAGTTCCGAGGCCAAAAAGTGAGTTTTTCCTTTTACAATACATATACATAAACACTATCATTGCTTCCGATTTAATGCACATATTCGTCAGATTTGACTGAATATAATTATTCGAATTGCAAATAAACCAGGTACATTTTAAACGTGAACATGTAATATATATAATAGGTACTTAGTACGTATGAGATTGAGGTTTATGTTGATCAAACTATATAAATTCTAATAAAACGTATTTTTTGTCTATTGATATTTGGGGATACTATTTTTCACGACGAGCTCGTGATATTGATTGTGATGCAGTCGGTTATTTAGCTGAAGAAGTTTGATTCCATTTTTGCGTAATCATCTTATTCTAGCTCATAGCAAATAATTATAAAAACTATGTTCAATAATTAAAATCTGAGCACAATACTTACACAGAGAACTGACAATGATAAGACATAATAATTTGGCCAGGATGCAAATATTTTAACGTTTAAATTAATTTTATATTTGTCCTAAAACGTCAGTCATGGGCTCTCAAACTTTTGATTTTTTGTGCCATATAGTGCTAATATTTAGGGTAGTGAGTGAGTTGTTAAACAAACAAAATAAATGAAAACCATTACTGCATCAAAAAAAAACACTATATCGTTCCGTTCCGAGTGACGGTCATCATATAGTTTCTTTTATGTTATTTAATAGACGGCATTTTACAATGCTTATAAATATGTGATTATATACCTGGAATAATCGATGGCCAAAATATCTAAGAGTGGCTTATTTTTAATTCCGATGTGGCGCACATCATGGTTTTTTAGCAATTTTTGTTCTGTGCAATCATTTCTCTTCCGGAACAGCCAAATTCAGGATATTCAGTTATATTAAACTTATGTAGTATGTTCTTTATAAAAATATAATACTTGCTGACAGTGACTTCAAATTGAGATGATTCACTTTTTGTTTATATATACCAATTCTATCAATTTGTTTTATCATTGCTTCTGAAAAATAATTAAAAACAATAAGACCTATATCAAAATTAGAACATTTAACACATGCTACTGCAAATATAATCCATAAATGAAATTTAAACGAAAACTTATGAATAAAATTAACGGAAGTTACCGTAGAGGATTAAATATTGGCATCACTTCTTAAACTGATAAGTTGTACGTCATATTTTAATTGTTTACTGTACGTAAATGTTATTAGATCTATGGGGGCCAATATAGATTTGTTATGGCCAAAACTGGTCGGCGCTCGAGTAGCATTGGCGTGACGGTTTTCTCTCTCTCCACTGGCAACCTTCCTGGCGTGCGGACGCATCTTCTCGCGTCCGCCCTTTTTACAATGTAAACAATGGTAACCGTCAATAAATATACTACTGCAGCGGCTCAATCTGTGTCTAATTGCCACCCGTTACCACCACGGTTTGTCTTTTAATATTCGATCCTATAAAGTCAATAAAAATTTTGTTAGAATAACTGTGATATATAATTCATATAACCACACTTACTGGCACACTCATAATTTAAAGTTTTGCTTATATTTTCTGTAATTCAAAGTGCTACATCATTTTGAATCATCTTTAATTAACACTTTGTAAAAAAAATGCTGTGTTTATAACATATTTCACTATTTATTAATTGCACTAAATTGTGCAGCGTGCGCTTGACAGTTGACAGAAGAGTTGTCATATGTAAGCAAGTTTGATATTTAAGGGAAATCCCTGTTAAGGCGCGCTTGAGAATAAACTACACAATTGATTTTATCGATTCAAATTGTAAAACATTTATTAAAATATGTAAAAAATTATCAAGTTTGTAACTTCAGAAAAATATGTCGAATTTATAAGGGATTTTAAATAAAATATAAATAAATTGGATTTAGCTTCTCCCTACATAATATAAGTGTAGTTAAATTTTGGCGAAAGTTGTCAATTTAAAATAATTTAATGTTTTATATTTTAGAGAATTTTTAAAATTTCGCTTAAAAAAACATTTGGAACAAAAAGAGGCAATTCTTAAAATAAGTACTATTCGCGTTGTCATTAACAATAACTACTAATAAAAGAAACACATGTTGTTGCAAAAATCCCATTTACGGACGCGTTCGAGAGGATACTATAGAAAATAGTAAAACACTAATTTAATTTTTTTTTAAGTTATAAACCGTCAGAATAAAATATCATGATTTATTAAAAATATTGTTTTCACCTTAAAAATAATTTTTATTTTATTATGGCTTTCAAAAATATTGGGTAATTTAAATTAAACTTGAGGTACTTTTTGAAAATCGTTTTTACCTTTGTATAAGGTCAATTTAGGTTTGGTTAATTCGTTTTTATTTGGGCTTGAACAACAAAAGGAAGTTTCACAACTGTCAAATTTATTAACACCTTTCAATTATATTATATTTTCGTTAGCAGAAATATATATGTATATATCTATTGGTGAGAATGTAAAAGCCAGTGAAAATATAATTTCACTACAAATACATATTCTCTGTAACATATACAATAATCTGAATGTAAAGTTACAACAATATAAAAACATACTAAGCTTCTAAGAACATCATTTTCTATATTGAAAAAAATATTTCCAATCTTAGGAATGCCGCCTCGTGACATAAGCTACGACGCATCTAAAAGTAGCCTAACGACATAATCGTTCTGATAACTGTGTCACACTGACACGTCCAATTCAGCGTTATTAAACTGGTGTAAATCGATCGATTCAAGTGAGTTTTTTTTTCTCAATAAAAAATGCCATCGATGTCTCTTCGCGCCGTTCTCTTCGAGAGACTTTCGCTCGTTACCTTCGAGAAGTTGAGCTTCTTCATTCCTTCACACAGCAAGGGGACGAGGAATGTAGCTGAGCGCAATTAAGTCGAGCGAGCTTTTGCACGTGACGGGAATGAGCTTTTTGGGCCAGAAGTTACAATACCTGATTGATCGATCCCCACATTGAAAGCGAGGGATAAATATTACGAAGATGATTGCAGTTCTAAATATGTCAGCGGCGGCCGTTTAGTTACGACCCAAGGGCTAGGATGCAAGGCAGCATACTAATGAATCGGTACACCGAGATAAATTGATTAGTGATGACATAATACTGAGTGATGGAGTTATACTCCATTTAACATAGCCTATATTTAATTATGTATTAGTCAGGTAGCTGTATGATAGTAATAGGTTATAAATGCTGTAATTATTGTATTATATTTATTTATTGTAGATTGATATTTTGAAAAATAATACAAGGGTCATCCTGTAAAAAAAAGGTAGTAGATTTGTCACGCCTCCGGCGCCAAAAATATTTTTAAAGCCTTCGTTCCAAATATAATACTTTGCTATTAACGATAGTTTTAGTTGTATTCTTAAAGCTTTATCGCCGAGTATTATTTAGAACCCCCAGTATTGTGACTGTCTGTAATATTTCTATCGTATCTAGAAGATTGGATTTAGTGATTTTAATATAATTATAATTCCATTCAATCATCACAGATAAGCTTTACTTAAATTTTCATAATCTTACGGATCTTGATGATTAATTAAAATCGAGCTAGGTTGTACCTTTTAGATGTCAAAAATTCTTAAATAATGAGCAACTTTAGCTCATAGAGAATATTTTAGATACATTCAACAAATAGTTATTGGACATCTTTGTCAATGACGATATGTATAATAATTTTATTTTTACTTAAAAATAACGTAGGAGACTCTACAATATCTTTTAGATATTTACAAATACGTTTTATGCTACCTATAATTTTTAACAAGACCTTTCCATAGAATTTTGGTTTTGGATTGCCTTATAGAGTCAGTGAAAAATCCTGAAACGGATAATAAACATGCAAAATAATATAACGAAGTTTCAAACTATTTTTGCAGTATTACATTTTTACAATTTATGAAATACTTAATTTGTAGTCTTTAATTGGAATAAAAAAACGGCTGCTTTCTCGGACTTCGTTTCGGTCGATAGCACGGTGCGAATTTGACAAACTCCTTCATTCCAAGTCGGAAGCGAAGTGCTTCAAAAATCGATCGAATTTGGCAGAGTTGTCATTTTAAGGAATATGAATATGCTTCATACCTGTGATAATGAATCCAGGGAGATAATTAGGCATTGACCTTATTCTTTGTATTTGGCACCGACATTCTTGACTTTGTTCAAGGTTTTTATTCAAGTTATTTAAAAAAATAACATTCTTAGAAAGTCTGAGGTACACAAATTATTTAGTAAATCCAAATGATTACGGGTGATTCCGATAAAAAATGCAATTTCATATAATAATTTGATTCAATTAATTTAAATTTATTTTATTTTTAAAAATGGTCAAAATATTGATAAAACACGCCAAGCTTATTTTCAATGATGACGTCACAACTGCAAGGATCGGACTGGTCACGATTTTGCTTATTGAACCGCGTTTGCTATAATTCTTTTTTATTACAACTGGCGTACGATTTCGAAAATGGAATGTCCATATTCGCAATTCGCATAAATTATCATCGGCGAAGATTGGAAATTTTAATTTTTCCAACTGAAATTTATTTCATTGGAAAACGAGCATACAAGCGTATAATATTTTACAGTAAATAACAGAGATTCTTATATATCATTTTAATTTATGTCTCAATGTATATTATACAAACATAAATAATTTCTAATCCACTAATCCTTTGATATAGCTGTGTATCTTCATTTTTTCTTAAATGTTGTTGGTCACTGATCATGAGAAAGCTTTCAACGACACAATAAAGCAGGTAAACGTTTGTCGAAACGCAATAACACAGCTGTCATGATGGAAACGAAAAAGATCTCACCGGCACGATCTCAATTGGTTGGAGATGAATTGTGATGGGGTCGTTTTTGGCACGCTGCGGGTTATTGAAAAAAAACCGAAAAACAGTTTCGTTTTTTAGTAAACAGAAATAAATCAACACGATGCGACTGCTTAAAGTTAAGTGCAACAATCGATATATGTATATATTTAGCTATTCATATCAAATAGTATTTATGTTCTACATTAATACTCAAATTATTATTTATGTATATTTCACCCATAAATTAAAACCAAAGTGTGAACCAACGCCAAAGTCGTTCGATACAAAAACAAAAAAATTATTAAATAATAATAAAATACGTGTATATAAAACGAACCGCCCATTCTTAATGCAAATTAATCCTTTTTAGTCAAAATAATCGATCGATTAGCGTCACGATGGCGAGACAAATTATACGTTTCACAAAAATGGCCACTGAACGTGGTGATTTTTTTACGATAGACCAACGTAGCGGTTGAATCTCAAACGTTGGCAAATATGGGACAGATAATTTAATAATAATTATATACTTTCAAAACATATTATTTTATAACAATAATTATGATTTTTAACGAATTATAGGCGGCATTGACGCCATTTTAGATCTGATAGTTAATTTATCAGTAGCTTAATTTTTATATAAATAAAAGTATGCTACAATGTGCTACATTTGTAAATAGCCTGTAATTTCACAATTAAAATATTATCCTTAAATAAAATAAAATATTTTTTATATTTATATATGTTTTTGACAGAATTTAATACAGTACTCTGGGAGATAGGAGGGCTTGCGAATCGCGTCTTTTCTCTCTCTCGTCGATGTTTCACCTCCGATATTGGGGTTATTATCTTCATCTTGATCTTACCTCGGCCAATGCAAATTTTTTTAGCATTAAATTTTTATTTATTATTTATTATTATTTATTATTTTATTAATTTATTAATTTATTTAGCTTAATAGCTAATCTTTACATCTAACAAATTTAGTAAACATATATAAAAATATATAAAAAATTCATAACAGAAAGAAAAAATAAAAATATACAATAATAAAGTCTTAATATTATAATTTATTTCTATATGTACGAAGGTGTTTTTTTATTCCATTTATGAAACCCGTTATATTTTTGCTGTTTCGGATTTCTCTTGGAAGACTATTATATAAATCAAAACCTCCGTACATAATTCCCCTAGCCGTACTCGTTTTCTTATACTTAATTATCTTTCAATTTTCTCTATTTCTAGTATTATATTTATGTACATCTTTATTTCTTATTAAATACTTATTAAAATATTCTGGTAACATATTATTTTCTAACTTATATATAAATACTAAAACATTCATACTCAATATTTCTTGAACATTCAACCATTCTAATCTATCAATCATACTTTTACAATTAGTTAATCTATTTTTATTTAAGATTACTCTCATTGCCCTATTTTGTAATTTTTGCAACATTTGTTTATCTAATTTATTTAACATATTTAATAGTGTTGCACAATAATTAAAATGGGGCAATATTATACTATTGTAAATTTTTTTTTTGTATTTATACTTAATATATTTCTTAATCTAGATAATAAACCTATTTTTCTACTAATTTTTTTTAATATGTAATTACAATGTTCTTTAAAATTTAATTTTGTATCAACAATTACTCCTAAATATTTTATATTATCCACTATTTCTATACTAGAGTTATTTATTACTATTTTGGTACTATTATCTAACACATTTTTATAATTAATAAACATACATTTAGTTTTATTCTCATTTAATTTAAGTACATTATTCTTTAACCATATTTCTAATATACTTAATTCATTATTTAAATTATTTACAATTTCTTTAATGTTATCACCTATGCAATACATTAATGTGTCATCCGCAAATAGATGAATTTTACATTTTTTCACGTTATTAACTATATCATTAATATACAAAACAAATAACAATGGTCCCAATTTAGACCCTTGTGGTACTCCATAAGACACTAATTTCTCTTCAGAATATACATTATTTATTTTAACTTTTTGTTTTCTTTTATATAAGTAATTATTAAACCATCTTAAAACTATATCACTTATACCTATACTCTCCAATTTCTTTAACATTATTTTTCTGTCTATTGTTTCGAAGGCTCTCTTGAAATCCAAGAAAACTGCTCCAATGATTTTGTTTGTATCCTTAGCCAACAGCCAATCATTTATCACTACTTGTAATGCAGTTTCAGTGGAATGCTTTTCTCTGAATCCCGATTGTTGTTCACATATTATGTTTTGAGAAGTAATAAATTCCTTTAATTGTTTGATTACTACTTCTTCTATTATTTTTTCTATACACGGTAGCATGTTGATTGGTCTCATTTCTTCAACTTTTTTACTATTTTTTATTTTAGGTATAGGTACAATAGTAGCAATCTTTAAATTTTCAGGCATTTATTTATTAAATAATTTAATTTAGTTGCTTTTATTTCCCATGTTTCTTTAATTATATTTATATCTAGTTCATCAGTACTAGTTCCTTTTTTAAATTTACATATTATGTTATGAATTTCATCTAATGATACTGATTTAAATTTACTAAATTTTACAATTATTGCTTTATTATTATATTGTACTAAATTACTAATCCTTGCTATTGAATTCACAATTTCTTCTATGCTCTCAATGTAATATGTATTCATTTTTTCTGCTATTATATAAGGATCTTGATATATATTTTCATTAATTTCCATTTTTATTATGTCGTTTTTCTGAGTTGGATTAATTAATTGTTTTATTGATTTCCACATCTTATTTGGATCATTTTGTATTTCATCTATCAATTTTTCATACCATTTCTTTTTAGCCATTCTTAATACTTAATATTTTTTTCAAAAATATTTTTTAAATAAAATGTTTAATGTAATTTTTGTTAGTGTACTAATCGCATTTAAAGAGCGTTATCAAATAACTTACGATTATAAAAATTAAATTTTAACTTAAATTAGAAAAAATAGGGATTCTTAATTCTTTTGTTAAAATAAGTCGGAAAGGCACTTCGGGAAAATCATTGCATTAGAAATTTACCCTAAACTCATCACCAGTGTAGTTGGTACCAAATTAACACAGACGATAGAGTATAAGCTTAGAATTTAAAGCCGACACAATTAAGTATGGACAAAAGCAATCTTTTTTCTTCATTTGGCATATTAAGTTCAACCATGCCGTCACCTTTAGTCGTCAAGAGTTTCGAGCTATCGATCAAACGATACATCTCTTTTATATATCTAAATATCAAATCATTGAATGATCATAATATTAAATGTTTTTACAAAAATAACAATTAGTAGTACAATTTTTTTTAGAATATTCTTAAACAGTTTTGTATCAACAAAATTATTGGTTTTTGCGTGAAATGTTTATTTGATCTAAAAAACAACTAAAATGGGCTCGCGAATGCAGCACCCGTTCGAAAACCAATTTGTGTTTCGTTTAGCCACAGGCACTTGACGCCACTCGAGTTTTCTTTTATTAATTACATCTCGAGAGCATTTCATAAATTGGACATTATAAAAAAACGGTGTAAAACTACTGCCTTTTAATTGCAGTGGCGGTGTGCTATCAGAATCATAATAAACGATGAGATATTAATTTCACATTATCAAAAAATCAGAGAGAGCAAATATTTTATTAGGTTTTTAAAATGCATCATATAATAATACTTTTTTTATATTAATTAAATACAAAATTCACAAAAAAATGTTGCTATCCGAAATATTTTTAATGTATAAATTATTCTTATTGTTCGATATTACCCCACCACGCCCAGCCACTGTTGCGTTCAATGGCCCGTAATTGGTAGGCGCTCGTAAACAATATTTTCATTGCGTTTATTACACCTCGGCAAAGTATAAATTACTGCGTTGTTCAATAGCCGTGAATTCAGATTAGTGACTTCATAACCCTAACGAGAGAAGTAGCTACTTAATTAAAAAGGCTCTATCAAATATTTGATTTAGTAAGTGACTTAAATCTTAATTAAGTTCGAAGAGTCACTTTTAGATTTGGGTTATAAATTATGTGATTTAATGTTAACAAAACTTATAAATGATATACGATAATCACTTAAATATGGTAATCACATTTACTGTGACGATTCGCCTTGATTAATGGGTCATAGAATCAATTAAATTCTTATACATACGATAAATCATAATGCAAAGAAGAGAGATTCTTTGATTCACCACTTAATAAAAATACGTTATTGTTATCGACCTTTCAAATGAAACCTCTTATTTCCCTAAGATTCTGATATATAAATGAATGAATACCTCTCGATTGATTTATTCGACACTATTCACCACGAATGGAGATTATGGTCTTATCCAAGCGGAAGACTCCTCTTAACACCTGTCACAGGTGTGGCGCGTCACGCAACCTTTGACTCTATGCTAGTAAAACCATGGATTTAATGGGTTTCAGTAGCCATTCGTACACTAGAAGCTTTGATTATAAGGCGGCTGTCGTTTTAATGAGATGTAATTGCCTCCAGCACGGAAGGAACGTGTCAAAACAACGAACTTTATCGTAAAAGTGGCGTCGTTAAGCATGTAAATTCTGGGCACCATAAAAACGCCGCCGGAATTGTTTAGATGGATTGGATAGATTGCCATGTCGTCGTTTTTCATTTTGATACAAACATTTGTGAATATATTAGAGAAAAACATTTTAAATACTTGATTAGGTAGCTCTTAAATTATTTCTTAGATTCAATGAAACCATAAGTATCTCTTCTTATTATATATTATTTAAAAAGCACATAGTTTTACCATTTATAAATTTATTATTTATTTTATACATTGAGCTTTTACAGTTAATATATAATATTACACATATTAAAATTCACTTAAAATTATATATGTATTATATCACTCCAGTCTCTTCTTATGATTCCCTTACATCTCTCGGCAAATGGTAATTTTATTTACTTCATATAATAAATGTGAAGTGCATTACAGCTCTATTAAAATACGCCCTGTGTAGTTGTATTTATTAATTTAATAAAATAATTTATTTATCTATAATAGCTAATCGTTTATACACTAAACAAATTTAGTCAAAACATACACATAAAATATATAATATAATCATAAAAAGACTATTATTAAAATGTATTTCTTAATGCACCAATGTGTTTGAGGAAACCTAGGAATATTATTATACAAATTCACACCTCCGTACAGTATTCCCCTGGCCATACTCGTTTATTTTATCTATCCTTAAATTATAACTATTTCTAGTGTTAAATCTATGTACATTTTTATTCCTTATACGACGGTCGTGAATGACGTCCGGACGGCGGCTGCTGTCACGTACAGCTGGCATATTTGCGCGCGTTCGAAAAATGTGCCAAATAATCGCAATTTTTAAATTGACATGTTATTAAAATTACGCTACTGATAATTATAAAAGTTTGTGTGGGCACTCACAAATACAATATCAGTGAAAACTTTTCGGTCGTAAATATTCAATTTACGCAAAATCTTTGTCGGCTTTTGCAAAATGCCATTAGGCATAAAAATGATACTTCAGAATACGCACACCGCATCTGTGACTATCCTAGAATTTGTCGCCATCGATTCTAAATAAGAATTCGTCATGGTTTGACATTTATAAAAACCGATCTAGGAAAATACATAAGGATATTCGAAACGATTTTTTTAACAAAGTCAAGTACCACTAATTATTTTTCAATTATTTAATTTTATATGAAAAAAAATATAATAACGATATCTGTTAGGAGAATATACTGTCAAAAATATACTTTTGGTGCCCTAAAATATTCAAAGATGTCAGTAAGAGTCTGTTGAAGTCCCCGATAAGCATGTGGTTTTATAAATTGTCCACGTGACCACGATGCAACGCTCGACATGCGTGTTGACCATAGGATGCCGAATGAAATTGAACCGAGTTACTCGTTCTATCTCAGTTTGCGAAGAACCATATCATTATCTCTCTCACTGTCGTCACTTAACTCGCGAGAAAGCGAAAGGGGAAGTATCTCACCGCTCGCGCTCGAAAGAGCAACTCCGACTTCGGTCCGTTTGCCGACAATGTTCGGAAGCGCTTGAAGCTGGCCAAGTCGACTGAATTACCACCACTTTACATCCCGTTCTCAGTAACCTCGGACAACTTCCGAGAGATTTTAGAGCGGGCAGAACCGAACTCGACCGAAGTAACCCACTATATTCTCCGTCCTTGGCCAACCTTGCCCAACTCTAGAGAGTGTAGTGCAGGCATGACGGGTTTCCTAAATGGAATAAAAAAAATATTATATTTTATGTTATATAATATTTTAATATTAGGCATAATTAATAAAATCATAAGCTAGGTAGTTTAATAGTCAAGTTTTGCCCCGTAAAAGTTCCATATGTAAAATTCTGATGAAATTACTATATTCCGATAGGAAGTGCCGTGAGTATGCCTATTTACTCATTCTAAGATTGAGAAAGTGCTTTTGCTTTAATCAAATATCGACCCATAGATAGGGTTCTAAATTATATGTGGTTTTCAAGAATTTTTATATTGAATATATTAGCATTTTTTTTTTGTTTTTACTAATATTAATTTATTTAATTAATTAGTGAAAAAAATCATATTTTTGCATGTAAATTATTATTTAATTAATAATGAATTATTGGTTAATAATATTTTTCATTAATTACTTTCATATTTGTTGAAATTTTAAATTTTATAAAATATGTATAGCACGATGCTGTACGAATTACTGATCAGTAAAAGGGTCAAAAGGAGAACGCTTAATTTATTATTACATACTTTTTGATCAGGGACGTACATTGTATATCAATAATCTTTAGAACGAATTTAATATACATCAATAAAAAAATAAAAAAATTATAAAATCGTTGCGTTTTGAAACAACAAATACAAAAACGTAACACAAACTTTACAAACATTTGCTACGCACACCTATTTTTGAGATAAGCGGTAAACAATAATAAAGGGTGGGATTTTCAAATTTTTATTTAGTACAAAAAACGAAATTTTCGAATTTCGGTCACAGTAGACACAACCGATAAACATTTTATTCGCATATTTTTTAAATGCGTAAAAGCATTTTATTGTTTAGAATAAGCGTCTCATTGTCTCGCATTTCGAAACATATAAGTTCACTTATAAGTTCATATAAGTCCAAGATAAGTTCACTTACATTTTAAAGGCTTTTAGAAAAGTGTTTTTATTACTAATTTTCCTTCACATCTTATGATAGTGCTGCAATTTTAAAATTATTACACTAAATTATTTTAAATTAAATAACTAAATGTAAGTTTAATGTCAAGGAATAATATAATCAATACGATTTTTATCGTCTGCAAATTTCATCTAGTTTAATATTAGCATTAAGACTACAGTCTTCGTTCAGTGATAGTTTTTAAATCCTGATTGCTGCCTCACTATAATCCATTTTATTTATTTATTACTACTAAAATGCATTATTTATTTATTATATTATACAAAATATAAATAAAGATTCGAGTTAAATATGTTCTTTAACTATCCTGAAACAATAAAAATAAAATGTTATTTCAGTGTTCGATTCAGTGATATTCGATTCTCATCTCAAATATATTATAATATTAAACAATATAATATGCAATAAACGACTTTAGCTTAATATTAATCCATAAACATTACAACTCAATTGCCATATTATGGTTTATATTTATTTAATAGTCATGAGAAAGTATATTCATATGAAATTGAAAGATTTTTATTATGCTTTGTATTAAGGAATTTTCAATGACGTCTTAACTAACTTAAATAATTCCGTTAAAGCTTTTATCTCTATCTTAGATTAATAGTTTATCATTTACACGCGCCATGGCGTAAAACAATACGACGACAGATATCGTAAACCTTTATTAGATTTGGTTACACGACGCTTGCGTGAGGTCTACTTGCGAGACGTCTCAATTATTTTTATTCTCATATCAAAAATGTAATAAAATATTCATATGGAATATAATCAATGTGATCATATGCTTAACACTTTAAAGTCGCGATTTTATTTTTATTAATATGTCAATGATGAGAGCGCCCGTAGGCTTGAGTAAATGATTGATTTAAGGAAGGCTTTGCGAATACTGTAGCTGTAAATTTGGTTGTAGTGCCTGTAGAAGTATGAAGATGAAGATAGCGATCAGCCTTCGGGGTATGAATGAAGGGTTTTTGAATACATATTTTACACACATAATCGAAAATGTTATCGAAAATTGTATATTTTCGACGGTCGTTTCTCTTACGATCTGATTTAGTCCACTACTGGTTTCGAAAATAAAATAATTGTGCTTAAAAAATGAGACTGCCTTCTTATCATCATAACACAATTAAAAGTGCAAAATATGCACATTAATAATTTAAGAATAAAATTAGTATTTCTGAATGTTGTAAGTAGAGTAAAATCACCAATGAATACATTTAGATACATATACATGATGGTTCGTTCTTGTCGCAGCGTCATAAAATCTCTAATTCGTCTCAAAACTTGAGTTAACTCCTGCCGTCTTAAAAGTGATGGACAAGCTGGACAAAATCTAAATATTGAAGTAGAAAGACTACTTTTCTCTGGACTTCGTTGATTTGGCTTGAGCTTCACTAGTGGTGAATTCGTGGTCTTAACTTTATGCTATATACCCACTACGCAAGTTGAAGGGGGTAGTAGTATTGCAACGTTCTTTTAGACAGCTGCTAGGTTCGTGGAGACAGGTCGCGGGATTTCAGACGCGCGTCTGGCATGTCTCTTCACTTGTGTTGTATATAAATCACTATAAGGTTCTTACACGTTAACGAAACCTAATGTATTTAAATTCTTATCGTGTCTGAAAGATCAAAATAAGTGATTAGTATAATTTTAATTCCGATCGCTTATTACATACTAGGTTTTCTTATATTTTTTTAACATTGATTTTAATCTGGTGTCTTACTACTTGCTTGTAGGTGTCGGCTGTGTTCGATTTGTTGTAACGCATAAGGCTGGTCATGTTACAAATAAATACAAAAAAAATGCGATTTGCGCAGTATTTTATTTTATCAGATGTATTACGTCCGAATAACTGCGATTTTGTAGGACAGTTTACGCTGGTTTTTTCTGTTCAACGATAGATGTACTTGACTCGATGCTATTTTTTGTTTTTTTCTGCAGAACAGTCAGCTATCTTAAAAAAGACGTATTACTATATATTTAATTTAAACATGTGTTAGAGAATCAATAAATATTTGCGGCGGAGAAAATTTTTTAGCGTCATATCGCTAATTCATAATCCTCAAATTATTTTCTGGTAGTAGGCTTAAAGACTGTTAGCTTATATATTAACTTGCTTGGTCAGCAATTTTTTATTGCTTTTTTAATTATATTATACAACGGTAAAATATATAGAAATATTTTTCGACTTTTAACAAGAAACCCAAAATCAATTTCAAATGTGTTTAAACAATTTTTAAATTTATAATAGCACATTTCTTTGATGTTTAAATGTTTTATATGCGTATGCTATATTTATATTTATCGATTTTCAATTATTGTCTTTTATTTATTATTCTTTTGTTTTCAACTAATAAAAGTAACTTGAAATCAAATTAAATTATAGTTTAACTTTGAACAATAACAAATTATGTAGTGCTAACATTTTGACTAGAAGTTGATGTTGTTGAATGCGTCTCCGAAGTGGACTCGTTTTGGATGCTGACTGGAACGGTCGACGAGAAGATTAATATCTCGTCGACCGATTAGTGGTGAATTTTGATATAAGGCGTGTAGCTGTAAGCGGATAATTTTTTCATTTATTTTTTATATATTTACTGCACCTTTTATATGATGTTGATAATAAATAATACCCGAATAATTCATTATTAAATTTTGAAATAAAAAATCTATTCACTGAAATATTATAAATTCCTATTTTAATTTTTTTCCTTTTTCACAAGTATATGGAATCTTGTATATTCATCTAAAATATGTAATAAAACCTATATCTTTTTAATATATAATAAATATTATTAGTACCGGCTAATGACCGATGGTCTTCCATTGAATGACCGAAATAATAACGTTATAATTGTAATACTATTTTATCTACTATTTGAATCAAGATATCATATAATTTTTAAAATGTTTATCTTAAAGTTTTTCGAGACAAGTGGCGTCAGGATTTTCAGTTACTTTATTGGTGACATAGTGACAGATTGATTCATTAATTTTGCCTGACAGCGCTATTTTAATTGAAACATCAATTCCAAGTTCGAGATGCGGGGTAATTTCGAAAGGCCACGGGCCAAACGGGTTAAGAATTTCGCTGGCGAATTTCGTTTAAGTTTTAAAATGTAAATAACACACATTTTGCGAATACCTCCAGTGTGTAATTTCGTCGCGAAGAGATCGAGAAAGCGCGGACATATTTCTCCTTTCCACGTTGAATAATAATGCTAATTTTCAATAATTTCATAATCGACTCTCGTCGGCCTTGTTACTTTTAAAACAACCTGATATTTGCTTTGATATATACGTATATGTTAAATTTAAATGCTATACTCAACGTATAGCAATGAAAGTATTTGATCTATTATATAACATTATTTTCGATTTTCATATGAATTAATTTATGCTAAAGTCAGATACTGTTGTAGACTAATTTTATTCACTTTCACACTTATTTAGTAAGTATTCGTCCAATGATTTTCATTTCGGTTATCTGGTTAGTTTTAATTTTTGCAAAGCTAATTTGTTATTTTTAGATATTTTATTTAAATTCCAATAACGTGGGCGTAGCATAAACTATCTAATCTGAAATTTATATTATAAACGTATAAACTTGGATAGGTCAATAAAATAGGAAATAAACATTAATCTTATTGCTCAACCCTAACAGTAAATTTTAATGTTGTCTTCAATTACGACCCGCTTGGATATCTCTATATAACATGAGAACTGTAATAAAATAGATCGTGAATAACTTAGTTTGTTGCAATATGGAATTAAATATACACCTTCAATTGAACATATAACTAATAAGAATATTAAATATATATAATATCATTCTATTGTAATAATTTAAAAAATCTACTTCAATGTAGTTTTAGAATTAACTACAGATTTTTCGTCAAAATTTATTGAGTACCTAAATATTTTGCAACTATACATTTTAACATATACTAACAATATTTTAGCAATAATTTAAGATTTATTTTATAATATTTATTTTCTAGCAAATAAGTATTTAAATAATATATCAGGGATTATTGTATATCAAAAATGCAGAGCAACATCAGGAACGTTTGCTATTTATGAATACAAACACATATATAATTTGATACAAAGCTCTCTAAATTATCCTCTCGCGCGGATAGATATATAAATTGGAAATGTGAGATCTTGAATAAGATATTCTGGATGACGTTTTAATTGGTGTTGATTGCGGACATTTCTCTCATCGTCTACCAAAGACCTAGCATCATTAATTCTAACTTAATTAAAAACATGTCAGGCAACATTCGTATCAGAATAAACAAAGAATATTTTGGAGCAATTGAAAAAACATAATGCAAAAAATCCCGTTTCATTCATAAAAATAATCCAGTTGAATATATGTTGCTCTTATTAACCTTGTAGTATAATTACATTATCGTCCAATCGAAGAGTGTACGCGCACTTAATGTATGGTAAGACTCGTACACTTTCGATAAATTCATCATCACTCCCACACCCCGAGTGTCGCACTGAGATTTACGCTCACCTGTCAATTTACTCGCACGGCTGGCTGTACGATCCAATCTCATCTCGGCTCTGCATCTTACCACTTTTGAGATTCGTTCGGATAAGAGTATTAATCTATAATTCTAATTTAATGACTGAGATGGTGCTATAAACATATTATACTTTAAACACGCGAACCCACACACGATTCAGGGTTTGACTGGTTTTAAATTGAATTAAAGAAAAGTATAAAATTTAAACCATAATTTTAAATGTATACTTTACGATCTACAACAATATGAATCAGGGATGACAATTGCGTCGATCGCTAATATATTGTAAAAGTAAGACTAGTTTATTCTAGAATGTAATAAAATGTTTTTAAAGAATAGCAAACGAAATTGTGATTTTTGATTTTATTGAGCTTTTGTATTCTTAATGGGTCGACTAATTTAGCTGTTTTAGATACAGTTTATTGTGCAAATGTAATATTATTGTTTTTATTGTTGTACCATATCTTAGAAGGATTGTTTTGATTTTCTTTACTGCTATACGCAATTGCACTCAAACCATTCTCTCAAATTAAATAGGAATAAAAAGCAAAGTATGCCTATACTTATTCTTTCACTTATTTTCCCTGAACGATCACCTCCACTGCGGCGGTTAAGAGTAAAGAACGCAATCTCGACTCTTTTGAGAATTTTACAGCCCTCATATTAAAATTGCTGATTATCGACAACTTGAATTTTTTTTAAGGTGTGTCGATAATCAGACATTTTAAGGTGCGGGATGTAAAATTACCAATAGAGTTGAGATTGCGTTCTTTTCTCTTACCCGCCGCGGTCAGAACATCAGCGCTCGAGAACGCTTCTATAATACGAGCCACCCTGCTTCTTCTAGACACTGAAGAGTAAAATTACTCATATACGCCAATATATATTTGCACACACTATGAGTATATACATATATATACGCGTATGTGTAGCATATTTAGTATTTTTTCCATTATATTTTCATTAGTTATAATATATTGCATTGTAAAAATGAATAAAATACATGAAATTTATGCTTAAGATATTTTATTAGCTGTTTTAAAAGTTTCAATACATTTTTAATATCAATGGTTAACGATTATTGTAGATTAGTTAAATTGAATTTAATATTCATCGTAGTTAATTATCGCATCCGCAAACAGGGGTTGGAGGCCCAGCGCAAGGTGGTGGTGGTGGCGGTGGTGGATTACATCCACAGGATGGCGGTGTTGGTAAATTGCATCCACAGCGTGTCGGTGATGGTTGATTACATCCACAGGGTAGCGGTTGAGGCGTTGGTGGAGTACAAGTAGGTGATGGAGGTGGTGGTGCGCATGTTGGCGGAGGTGCTGGTGGAGCACATGTTGGTTTTGGAGGTGGTGGTGGTGTTGCACATGGTGGTGGGGGTGGTGGTGCGCATGTTGGTTTTGAAGGTGGTGGCGATGTTGCACATGGTGGTGAAGGTGGTGGTGCGCATGTTGGCGGAGGTGCTGGTGGAGCACATGTTGGTTTAGGAGGTGGCGGTAGTGTTGCACATGGTGGTGGGGGTGGTGGTGCGCATGTTGGTTTTGGAGGTGGCGGCGGTGTTGCACATGGTGGTGGAGATGCTGGTGCGCATGTTGGAGGTGATGCTGGTGGAGCACATGTTGGTTTTGGAGGTGGTGGAAGTGTTGCACATGGTGGTGGAGGTGGTGGTGCGCACGTTGGTGGTGGTGGTGATGGAGCACATGTTGGTTTTGGAGGTGGTGGCGGTGTTTCACATGGTGGTGGGAGTGAGGGTGCGCATGTTGGTGGTGGTGTTGAACATGGCGGTGGTGATGTTACACACGGTGGTGGAGGTGGTGGTGCGCATGTTGGCGGTGGTGGTGGAGGAATCGGGGGAGCGCATGCTGATGGCAAAGGCGGCGATGAAGCGCAAATTGGTGGTGGTACTGCGTTACAACCACAGGGTAGTTTTTGCTTCTGGCATTCCTGGATACAAGCCGAAAGGTTACCCTAAAACAATTTAAAAAATTAGTTTCCATAATACACGATTGAATAAATTATATGCAACTTATATAAAAATCTCACCTGAATTGCTATAAGGACCAAGAATCCGCAAAGAGCTGCTTTGACTGCCATCTTCGTCGAAGGTGTGAATACAACTCGATGACTTCTTGAATATTCGCTCCCCTTTTATACCCACATTTATCACAAAATGACATATCTGTGCGTGAAAATATTCGCTTAATGAATCGGTCAAAACGTGCGCATAAGCACATTTTGGAAATTATCATTGCTGTGTGTGTTAGTTATATTTTATATCAATTTTGTAATGGCACGTAGTGTATGATTCATATTCTAATCACACACACTTTTCTGGTTTTTTTTCTATCCTGTAAATGGTAAAGCAGTTTTTTAAACCCAATTTTTAAATCACAAAATGCTAGTTTTACGCTGTATTTTTTTAGTATATGCTTCGACGCTACTTTTGTGATTGCATGAATTAAGAAAAAAACATTTTCTTCAATAATTAAAACAACAAAATAATTGTTAACTAACTGACTAATGCGAGATCCGCGAAGAAAAGTGTTGCCCTGCGTTGCCGTCACGTCAGTGTAACCAGGGTGCCGCCTAGTTTTTGCCATACTAAATAAATAGGCCCCCAAAATAACATCAAATCGCTTTAAATTTGCTCTCTCCAAACATACAACTTTGATGAATTATAATAAATCAATGGAAGACCCTACAAGAACGATGTTTTTTTCCTAAAATCTATGGGATGACTTTTCAATCCAGTCCAAATAAACAGTCATCTGAATATTAAGATACTTATTTCTAAGGGAGATGCAGTTCCACAGTTCTTTAAAAGAGCCACCGCTGCACAACTCAATTGATTATTCGTCTAATAAACGGATTGTAGTATCCACATCTGACGTATAAGGCCATAAACGTGTAAAATAATTAATTAGCGCTGTAAAGACCAGCTATTACAGCTGCTTTACGATTGACAGGGTGTTCCAGATTGAGATGGCCCGTGGAAGGGCCAACAGATAATAACGCACTTTTATGACCCACTAAAAAGCGCATCGTTTCAATAAATATTCCCCGGCTTTATGGTGTTACGATTGGTGGTTCTGGAGCCCACGTACGAGGCCCCACATGTCCCCGCTGCTAGTGGGCAGTTAACATCCATCGAGCGAATGAATTGAATATTTTGTTATGATATTTGCTTTTTTTATGGGCGGTCACACAAGGTGTAGAAACGGTATTATAATAAGTACGCCAGATAACAAAATGCGACTTGCTCGCCTAGACGTTTCAATTTGATAAAAAAAAATTCTTATTGAATCCACTGCGGTCCAATTTATTTAATCACAAAAAATAAGCTTCTTACATATCATTTATTTAGGGTAAATCCTGTCTGTACATGTTCTCGATGCTGGGACCACTACCTGATTAAAAACCACCCAAGAATGCAATGACAAAAGAAAGAATTTTTTGCTCTATCCTTGTCAATAGAATTTAGTTAATTATTCATTATTGTAATTTACACAATACCAATGGTTCTCAACATATTTTAAAAATATGTTTTTTTTTATTACCTTGATATATAATAATAAACACTAAATATATTTACGTATGTACATTACGATTACTTATGTATTTATGTATTTGGTTATATTTGCACCTCGTATGATATTTCTCGAAGCAGTTTTTCATATGAAGATATGATTTTAAATTACGTTTTTAAAAATATCCTTTGTTTTTCTTTCATCAGTTTATTTTAAATAATATAAGAATTTAATTTATGGAAATAGTATCTATTTGATAAGCCACGCCTAGTCCACATCGTGATGATTTTTTGGTCTTTTGATGCAAATACTATATTATTGTTCGTTCATTTATATGTTACAACTTCTTCCTTTCGTATTTTTATATTGCCTGTGTTAGACCTAACTGTACTAGTTAAATATATATTTGCAAAAGTTAATTATCAGTAAGTCATATATTCGTATACAATTGGCAGGGTGATCCAATTCAAGTTTCATATGTAGGCAGCACTGTAAATCAGACGCCTGTCAATAATCACGCGTGTTCAAAGCGTCATTTCAATTTATTCAAGAGGGGCAAAGGTTGGCCAGTCAGTGATCGTTTTTTTAATATTTTGATTTTATAGTACTTTTCTTTAAAAACAATAAAAGCTCCTTTCCAAAATCGTGAAAAACCGCATATAATTTTATTTTAAATAAATATCATTATTTAACATATATTTTTATCTTAAAAAAAAATTTTATAGACTCAGTCTTAATCTTTGTAATTTATAACTCATCTATGTTTTCTTCTTTATCTGCGTAACTACAGTTTAGTACAGTTAGTTAAATTTATAGGACGATACACGCGTTTATTTTTGTAACTACATTTTTTATACAAATTGTTTTAAATATGGTCGTATAACTTATGCAATTATGATATATGTATGTATTCACATAATACTGGGTAGTGGTAGTCTCCTGTACCACCTGTTAAGCGTTAGACTAAAATTTGGCACAATAACTGGTTTGAGACGTACAAGCGTACGTGACAATCAGAGATTCGGACGGATTAAGGTCACTTTCAAAAGTATTATTTTAACAGGGACGTAATTTAAGGGGGTGGGAGTTGCAGAATTTAGCCAGAAAAATGTCATTTAATGAAATTTATGAATCTTAATAAAATCGAAATATTAAAAAAAAGCGACCAATGATTAGCCAACTTTTGCCCTCACCTGGAAAAATTTAAAATGACCAGAAATTTTCCGATTTTCCCTCAAAAAAATTCTATAAAAAAGCATCATTGAATTCATATCGCAATACATTTTCACCAGTAGATATATAATTTTGCTAGTAAAAATATAATTTATCTGGTGGATGCTAGTAAAATTATATGATTTCAAATTTTCCATACGTAGTAATATGATATATACATACATCTACACACTAATCATTATTTATTTACATTTACAAGCATTTTTTTATATAAAATGTAAAAGTAAAAGAATGTAAATATATTACTCAATTTGCATTAACGATCATATCAATACAACATAACCTCATTTAATTTGCATAACACAACCTAACAGGTGTTTTGTGTCTCAAAGTATTTAATGACACAATAAATATTGATAAAAATGAGACAAGTACAGTTACGTATAAATAACTGAGTAGATATTAAAATCGCTTATTTATTGTGTCGTGTATGAGCCGCCTATTGCATTTAAAGATTTATGACCGCTGTGATTTGACATGTTAAATTATGCATACATTACATTTACAAAAAACAAGATTGACCTGATTTTTTACACAGGGTATTAAAAGTAAATTTTCACGATATAAATTGTTAAAATGAATACATACACACCACCATTACCATTAATTGTGTGACGCGAAATACTCTCTATAAATCTTCGATTGAAAATTAAAACGAGCGATTGATCGTAGTTTTGTCAATGATCATTGCAAGTTGTGCAAACTTTATAAATTACAATCGCAATAAGTGCATGTGTACATAAATAAATATGCAGAAACTGGCAATAAAACACTCGTCGGTGGACGTTAAGGCATTATTGTTTTGACTCGAATATTGTTGCAACGAAATCTTCCCATGGATGCGTTTGTACAAAGCGAAATTTCCGATAAGCCGTTTGACATCAGATAGCACATTATTCTTATGCATCGCAGTACATGAATGGCTTGTTCGGTCCGACGTAACAACGTAGTAAAACATGGCAACAATGGCCGGACAAGATAGTTCTCGTATTATAATAAAGATGCGACGTTAATAACGGCCGCAAAAACACACGACCAATGACAATAATAAAAGTCGGTAATAATCGTTTATTTCCAGTTTTGATCGTATGTGACTCATACGATTCAGGGAAAGAAGAGGCCAGCCAACAGTTTACGATTTATACCACTAACATCATCCACTCAAATAAAATAAATAATACATATTAACACCAAATATTGATACTGAAAAAGTGTTTCTTTTTTCAGTCGATTTGGCGTAGATCCACTTAATGTGGTTTGCCTGAACTATTATAATTATATTCCAAGTCGGAAGCGAAGTGATGGTTCTGTTGTAAAATTTTAATTGAATGAAACTTAATAAATGAAGGGAGTGTTTAATGAAATCGAGTCGAATAAAGCACATCTAAACCGAATTTTGACCAATAAGAGAGCGCAAAAATACAATTATCCCTTCTCAGAAGTCAAAAATCCACATCAAAAGCAATAAAATCGTGTCGGCACCTTTGCTTTTGCCGTGAATTTTCGACTTCTGAGAAGTGATAATTGTTTTTGCGCCCTCTTATTGACCAAAATTTAGTTTGAATACACTTTAACCAATACTCTCATATCAGAAGTCGGTAGTAATATCGGTATGGATAGCTATCATATTTTTAAAACAGTGTAATATCGAAGTGCAGACTAACTATGGAGCAATATGCGAGATGCGACGTCTGTCTGCACTTCTTCTTCCGGTTATTTACCCTCGAGAAATGAATTAGCTTTGTTTATATTTAGACATAAATTTCATTAAAATGACATGCATTTTTCTGGCTAAATCCTGCCTCTACCCTTCCCCCAAATTACGTCTTTGTTAAAATAATGCTATTGAAAGTGACCTTAATCCGTCCGAATCTCTGATTATCACGTACGCTTGTACAACTTTAGCGTGACGAATAAACTTGTTCTGCAAGTAACAAATACTTAACTTTGACAAATTACTTCGCACTTACCGGGTGATTCATACATTATACAATATGCTTACTAAAAATATAATATGTAATTAAAAATATCAAATAACATGTTATTAGCCTGCAGATCTTCATTTCATTGTGTATGTGTATAATTTAAAAAAATTCAAAACTTAATCTAGTAGTAATAAAAAATATTTAGGTTAGAACCAAGAACTTCGTTTCAGGGGGCGGGCAAAAGCTAGCTAGATAGAATTCGTATTTTTAAATATTTCATGCATTTTTCTGGCCAAATTTAAGGGGGGGATATGCCCCCAACTGCCTCCTTCAAATGACATCGGAGCATTTTATCTGCAGTTCTAAAACTTCGCAACGAAACATATATAATGGACGCGATTTTTTTATTGTGTGTATTACTTTTAAACATACTTAACTCAATTTAGGTCAAAATGGCAGATGATCACTTCTGAACGACTTAATCATTGTACATACAAACAAATAATTGAGATTTAAAATCGATATCCAATTAGAAAGTTCTCTCTAAGTCTTTGTATGAATACAAAATATATACTTATCTGTAGATACTTTATTAGTCGTCTATATATTAGATTGTTTTTTCTGAATGCGAATTTAACACTATATTTGATATCGCAAGGATGTGTCGAAACAATGTGCAAGATCGCAAAGCGTGAGCGATTTGGCAAGTTTAAATGGACAATGCGTGAATGCGTCCGTAAGGTCTAGACTGATAATCCAGAGGCCGTGGGTTCGAGTCACGGCAGCAGCAGTAAATTTTTACTTATAAAATTTCACTTTTATTAAAACTAGTCCAAACTGTAAGTGACACTTACTAATTATAAATTGTAATATACATCATAATTATATATATGTCATCGATTACCAGACTGAAAAGTTTGGTGGTTAATTGCCTTGTACGTATTAATTATGTCTGATGTAACGTATTGGGTCTACGCCTGTCAGGTCAAAACACTATATTCAATAATATCGATCTTTTAAATATTTTATCACTTCTCTGTTGAATGTCAAAAGATTGGTGAGACTGGAAATAGTCCATATTAGTGTTGTTGTACAACATAATAGTGGTTACAAAACTAAAAAATTTCTTTATTAAACATAATATTTTTTACATGTGCAATTGATACACAATTAAATTTAGCATCTAATATAGACTATTTCCTTTATTATATGAATGTAAAATTTACAATTTATTATAGTTTTTGTTAGATTTTGTAAGTATTTCACGCAACGCGTGTGTGTGGTAGTTGTAGCAATATAATTAAATTTGATTTTTATTAACTCTTTTAAAAACAATGTTCATGCTCAATTCTACCTTATCACTAATCTCGTGTCTGCCTTAAAAGTACGTGTTTTAATTTCTTCTTCCATTTTTCAAATTCTATGTATTTCACTTAAATTAAATCAGAGCAATTCTAATTTTAATTTGAGATAAAAATAATGATATTAGTATATTTGTTAATCGTTCTGAGTAATCTTTCAACTACATATTTTAACTATATAAAAATCAAATCACAAAAAAAATAAGCTTCGTGTGTTATTAAATAAAAAACAAATCGAAAAAAGACAGCAACACGTAAGGTCAATATTTACAATATTACAATTATCAGCACGCGTTCCATTGTCAGCCCGATCGTTAATTTAAAACACATTTTGTACACAAAACATATTGTATATCTTCTGGTGTCGTATTAGCGTCCATTTGAGATTCGCCTGTATCTTATGGGCCGTGTGGCATATCGTGGGGGCAAAGTGGACCCTGTGGTCGCGCGTGTTCACATAAACATAAATTAGACCCGTGGATGTTGATGGGTTAAATAAAAATTCCTACAATACATGTGTACACATGTGTGTACGCCTTATCCTTCGGTGACGTGTTCATTTCGGATTAACTCACCAAAAACCGATTGGTGTATTTGTAATGAGACGTGAAATACAGGCTATCGAAGTGGCCGATGAGCATCGATATTGGGTTTCCTTTTGGGTATGATCTTGAATCGAGGACCTCCCGATAGAATAGTTTGTGTCAATGCGTAATTCGATCCGAATATAGATTGGGCTGTAAAAATCGACGTAAAAGATTCTTCTAAATAAATCTAGAGGTGTTGAATCAAATAATTTAAATCCAAAATCGATTTAAATTTTATCATATTTTCATATGTCATCATAACATGATCAAAACTCTGTTAACACGTCCGAATAGGATTCTTGGCAATCTTCTCTCTTGTTCATTGAAAATAACGTTTCCTGCGATTAAGTCATAATTTACAGAGCGGTCTTATTAACATATCGCGTCGACTAAAATTGTGATAAAAAGTCTTGTACGAGATGCGACGCGCGCATATTTATTGTCAAAGGTGAACCACGTGAGGAATGGCCGGATAAGACATCAGGGACGCTGCACTTGTAAATGTCCGATTAAAGTTTGTAAATCTCCCATGGCACAGACGAGGCAAACAGATGAAACAATGGTATGTATCGGTTACCAGATACCAGAGAATACCGCATAGATCCATACGAATTAACTCATCATCATATGTATTATGTAACATAATCCCCATTCTTGCGTTTATTTTTTATTATAAAGATATGGGGTAATGTCACATATGACAAAATACCTAATAGATAATGTGTATATAATAAATATTTTATTGCATTCTTTGTTTGCCAGAACGCATATATGGCAGCACTGATAAATGTGTGTATAATAAAAAATGATATAAAATGCAAATAAACTTCACGCGCTAACCCACGCCGTTTATTAATGAAGCTGTAAAAAATTATACACGCTTAAATATATTAAATGTATTGAATTAATAACACAGTTAATATTGTAATAGTATATGATACTCAAACTGTAAGTAATGTTACTGTTAGATTAGCTTTATAATTATTCGCTTTACGTACATGTTTCTAACAAATTATTTATTACTAAACATGACTTAATATTGTCAGTTGAATATTCATTGAACTCTCTGATCTGAGGACCATCGAAATTTACTGCTCAAACTGCAAATACTCAAAGCACGAAACAAATTTGTTTAAAATCTTTACGAATTACTTTATCAGGTCAAAATTATTAAAATGCGATGGTGGCAAGATGTTTTTTTTTTCTCTCAAACAAAGGTGTGTTATTTTACCACTATCTCTTCTCGAGTCAATATCATTTTGTCATCTTAATGTTTTTCTTTTTAGTTATGTCACAAAACAATTCATGAAGTCACTTTAATGTCAAGGAGAAAGTTCAAGTCTACACAATTAATCCATTAATGTTTTTAATACTCCGCTTATTAGTACCGATAAATTCGATTTATGAAAAAGTTCTCTACAAAGCACAAGAGGATCGATATTTTTGCGATGTAATATTCTTAAGATAAAATTTAAAATATAAATTTCATGAAATAGAAACTCAACAAAGGTTTTTAAATCACCGCCAAATTAAATTAAACGTCAAACTTGGCGCACCATCTTGATTACGTGCTCATAACGCCACAGAAAGCGACCATTGCGCAATTAAATAAACTCAATTTATTTAATCGAGTTTTAAAATCAATTAAGACGCGCATTTTAATCGCCATATTAAAAAACTCGAATATACCTTTTTCGGTTGTTGTTTTGTTTAAAGGGGAAATGCCACCCTCTGTATGATATAAATTATCCATAAAAATCGTCTTTTAATTCGACATTAGACGCGCCCACGTAACCCGCCCCCGCCCTCGTCCCAGCAACAATCCTGTGAAATATGTCTAAATACAGCCGAAGCCGACGCAGGTGGGCGGCCCGGAGATACGCGACCGCCGCAATATTGTTCCCGCTGTAAAATAATACGGGGGATCGCGTGCGATCGGAATTGATGGCGCCGGTGTTGCCATAAGGCAGGCGAATATCCGGAAAATTTCGTTCGTGTAATACGTCATGTTCGTTTCGAAAAGGTTATGTTCGCGTTTATGGAGCAAAGATAAAGCGCACGCGACGCAAATAAATATTATATCAAACCTACAATGAAATAGTAGTAACCTCCATGTTTATTTTTTCCCTTTATTCTTATATACATATCACCTACCCCTACGCAAATAATATATCCAGTACTTATACACAATATCCAGAAGTAAAATTTTAACCTAATATTACCCTCTCCCCCCTTAACTAAAGTGCAATTTAATGAAGATTTTAAATCATAATAAAATGTATGTTCAAAATTCTAATTAATTTATGGTACTGACATTTACGTGATAGCTGTTTATACTGGAGTGAAAATGGTTAGCTTATTTTATATTTAAACACCGTCATCATTAAAACAATATTTTATTTGTAATAATTTACTCGTATTTTTATAGTAAAAGAATGCATAAAAATGTTTATTCAACACAGTCATTGTGTACTTAATTTCATTTAATTTTTTAATTTCAATTTAATTTTTATTACGGTAAATCTAAGTTGCTTTAGTGCTACTATTGGATTCACCGCTATATTCACATGAGCTAGCTTTGATATGTATATGTATCGACAAGTTCGTGATATCTATTTAATTTGATCACATCATTATTTTTAAATGTATATTTATATGACAAACTCTGTACTACAATTTGTAATTTGTACTATCAATATCGATCAACTTCGCAAATCAGTTCTACCGTATTAAAGCGAACGACAAGTACACGTTAAATTTCCAAAGACACCGATAACGTGCTCGACAGTCACGATCAATCAATATTTTTCGACAGTGGCAACTGTCATTTTCAAATATTTTCCTTTTCAAAGGATCAGTGATACGCAAGCATCGGCACGCGCTGCCCACGCGTACCTCTGGACAAAATTTATCGCCGAACGGCCGCATAATGCACCGATTTTATTACGCTTCTGATAAATGAGAAATCGAGACGGAATGACATTATGGTTGCAAAACGACGGGAGAAGATGGCCGCCGGAGCACTGCTGCCAACAATACGAACAATTTGTAGCGTTTCCTAATCGCGCATACGTAAACAGATTCAAATGCATTATTTATGCGCACGCATCGAACGCTTCTTGGCGTTTATTTATTTTTATTCAAAAGCACCCCACCCACATTAGATATTGTATGACGGTATTTCGTCATCGTTATCAAACGTGAGCGGGGCCGGCGATAAGTGTCAAAATGAATTCAATATTTTCGCCAGCGTCGCAAGCTGTAAAAATTTGTATTGTGTTGGGAGCACTTATTGCACATTCGCGTTCAAATCGTAATAAACAAAATTTTTAAATATTAGTCTTTATGACTCGCGTGTATATGACCATCAGTATTGATTGATATTGTACTATCTACTTTGATAAGGGATTGTATTGACAAACCCAGCAAATGTAATTCTATATATACAAGTGCTTCGAGCATTGCCGAAAAATCAGCCCACATTACTTATTCAAAAACAGATTTTTCGGCCCTGCACTTTTAAAAACAAATTTATATCTAATCTATTTTTTGTCATACATAAGTTACTTTAAAGTAAAAGACACTTGAGGCTTTATATTAGGCGTGTATAATAAATTTTATGACATTTTCTATTTTTTTTTTGTGTGTGTGACAAAGCAAGTAGTCGCTGGGCAATCGTTTTTTGCAATAAAATGCCAGATGAAGCAAAACAATAGTAATTAAAGCACAGATGTATGTATATCTTTTACCGATTCACACATTCTAGTCCCCGTTTAGATATTTTACCCAAAACAGATGTTTCATATTTTTACAAATTAGGTTTGGACATTGTTCGAAAATCGGTGAAACTCTAAATATAAGGAAGTAAGATTTCTGCGTGTACAGTACTAGAAGTAATAAAATCGGTGTTGCAAAACGACATAGCACTCGTACAATATGTTTGAAATGTAAGAGGGCATTCATGGTATATGCTTCACTGATCATAATAATTGTAATTAGAATAAATAATATTATATATATAATACATATAAAATGTTTTGAAAAATTAAGGCGATTTTTAAAAAAAGTCTCTTTCTAAAATAATATTTAATTTCAAATAGAATAGTTAAAATATAAAAATTTGACAACCCTGACCCACTAGCCAATAACTTAATAATTGATTTACATTAAGGGATAATAATTCTTGGCAAATGATGACTTCATAACGCCTTTTTTCATACATAAAAATCCATTTTATTCGATCTTGTATAGATTTATTTGACGATCTCTCTCGCAGTAATCGATTGAAATTTATTTTATGAGGAAATTTTTCGATATGGGAGTGTGTAAAAAAACACATTGTTCCAGTAGTATTGCTTATAAATCGTTCGATTACGCTTTATGTTCGTGTTTTATGGCCGCTTTGTAAAGTAAAATATATGGCTTTAAATTATTTTTATAGTGTATTTAATAAAATAAAATATCGTATCCATACATAATGTATCAGTCGATTGAAATATATCTACATAATATCAAATTATTTAACCCCATTAAAGATACATATATTCGAATCTAAATGTGCAATAAACATATGATTTAAAACTATTTTCGTTACAAAAATCTGTACTATAAAAATCAAACGAAAGCGCCACTTTCGCCACTATGATATTATTAGATCATCATTTATTAAAAATTCTTGCATATTTTACATGTTTAATGCTCGTTTCGTCTATCAATTATTCAGTCGAACTATCAATTATTACAAGCACAAATTTTAATATATGAGCTTAAAGCTCGTATTACCACTAGTTATAAATATACATAAGTTATACACGAGTGCGCCAAATTTGGTCACGTCAATTAGTATGCGAATATGCTAATTGATAAATGTGTTCCTGACTTATCAAGTCCGGATAATGGACAGTTTCGACGCTAATAGAACCGAAAACCGGACATGAAATGAGCCGTCAGTAGCGGCTTGTTTGTCATGGAGCGTGCCACCGTCAGCTCATAAAGCCACCGTGGTCATAATTAGTGGGTTTGGGTGATGGGGAAATAGCCAGGGATTTTTAATTCCAAATACATACAATTTAAATAACTATTTCTAGTGCTTCTGCTCGAAAGAGAATTTTCTGGAAAGTATGCTATAAAATTTGTAATTATAATAAAATTGCAGAGTTAGAATATAATGATAGACAGTAATTGTGATGTTGAAAAACACGTATAATAGTATTGCCCGCGAAGTATTGTTTCAGTTATCTCAGAAAATTAGATTAAATTCTTAGACTTCGTAGCGTAGTGGGAAGCAGCTGTCTTCTTAGATCGCATTGATTGATACTCCACTTAATGCGAATTTGGTTGATCTCTAGCTTGGTAAGTCTGATGATTAACTGCTCTAAGTGAACTCCTCTAAAACAATACGAATCTTATTTAAATAGTACGATACTGGACTTAGTGATTGTAAGTGAAAATTACATGTATATTTTGTGAATTTGTACCTACAAATAAAATGTTTAATAAATAATTTATATACGTGTAGAGTACGCTCGGGATAAGGATGCCGGTTTGTTATTGTGTGCGTGTACATGTATATGAGAGGGAGAAGCGATGTAGCGTGTACTTCGTTGTCTCGCTTTTTCTTTTAAGGACAGTCGCTGATTCGTCAACGCTGGTATTCGTCATTAAAGTGCAGTGTGGCACAGAAGTTCGATCTTCTCTAGTGATTTATTTTAAATAATTTTGTGTTGATATTGGTTTAACCCATATATGCCCACTGTCCCATGGGAAGATCACTAAACTCCTGCCACTGTTTTTTATATATAAATGAAATTTTAAGAGAACAAAATTTCTTGGGCATAACTGGGTTAATTGAAATCAAGGCTTCAAATATACACTGTAAGTTATTCGTTCTCTTAACCGTGGATTAAATAATTTAATTATTTTTCCATTAATCAGTTCGTTGTTGGTTTTTTTACACTATTCTCTGTAAGGCTTAAAAAAGTTATTATTCTTATCGTTGCGCCAATGATAATTTTTTAATTTATTCAATGGACTCTAATGATTTAATAGAGTCGTCGAGCCAATAAGCAATCTGCGAATAATTTCTTTCCTCGTTTTATATTTTTTTTCTTTTGAAGAATAGCTAAAGACTTCATTATTTTTTTGACTAGTGAAAGATTTTGAATTTTGCAAATATTTAATTAATGACATCAATGTCTGTTTTCTTCGATTATATAATATATTTTTAATTGTCCGTTGAAATTTCCAACTTAGCTCAAATGTATGTATGTTAAATAAACATATATTTTCTTTTAAAATAAAAAAATTAAATATTCTGAGCGAAATTGTTTTGAGCCACACAGTTCACGCACACAATAACAAACCGGAATCCTTATCCCGAGCGTACTCTATACTTAGTTAATTAATATATAATGGCTGCAAACCAAACGAAATCAAAAGCTTAAGCATTTTTTAAGAATACTGCTTTTATTGACATTTTTCGGCCAAAGCTCTTCAGAATGTTTCACAGCTACTTAGTTATTATAACAATTTTAACATAAAAATAAAAATTCAGCTATCATTTTTATTGTATTACAGTTAATGCATTCCTGTACTTTGTTTTTATTTATTTATTTGTATATTTTACATACAAAGGTTAGATTTTAAAGAAAACAGAAACACTAGTATTTGCTAAAAAAAAAAAGGTAGAAATATAAGTAAACAAAAAAGTAGAACTCGAATAAAAAATATACAATTATCTAAAGAATATTTTTTGAAGCATCTGGCTTTAGAGTAGCCACCGGTTAACGCTTCATCTGTAATAGAAACGGCAGTAGTCGTAAATTTAACCGCCCATCGAAACTCCGCCCTATCTGCCACTAAATCATCATTGAAGTCAACCCATCAAATCAGCCATCAATCAAGTAATACGCAAGATAAATGTGTATTATTAGATAGAAATTTCAAGCCTGATAAAAAAAAATCTACTTCATCTACAAACGTGTAAAAAATTACAATTGTATTACACAAAATGTGAGAATCTGACAGAAAATTAATGATATCATGAGATATAAACGCGTGATGTAATCGCCATGAATATTTATCGCCTTTCGGGTGGTCATCCTACTTACATTTTTCCGGACGATATGTCTCATCAAAGATATTAAAGTGTCATTTGCGCAACATCATACTATATTTTATGTTATATTGTGAGATAATATTATATTTTTATACAATGTGTACAAAAAATACTTAATTTACAACATATATTTATGCATTTAACAATATCTGTCTTAGAAACACCACATAATTATTTTTAAAACTATTGTAGCTATCGGTACCTCACTATCGTGAGGTACCGATAGCTAGCGAGTGTGTGAATACCGGACCCTCAACTTTTTGGGTTTTAAATATAATTTTTGCTTCGTTCTGATTTTTTTAAATTTAATGGTTCAAATTGGACATTACTATTTAGGATTTTCATTGATAGACAAAATATTTCAATCTATAAAAAACTACTTAACATTTTCAATTCATTTGAAAATAGGTTTACAACTTGATATAATATTTCCAGAAGGAAACATTTTATATTATTTATTAGATTTACAACGTTAGATTTTATCGTTATATTGAAACTTAGATATTTAATGATAAATCTAAATATTGTATATCATTTATGAATAGGTTTAAAACTTGGCTAGATAATAATAAATTAAAAATTGTACTATGAAATTTCAATACAGCGAAGCTCACGGAACCAATGAATAAATTTTGTGTACTGAAAATTCGTTATATTGAATGTAAGGAAGATGATATATTTTTATTTTATTTTTAATTACTATATTACTACAGCATCAAAATAACCTCTTATAAGGTTGACAGATCGTTTTTTGTCCTTGTTTAAGGAAAATGTATGAAACACAATAAAATTTGTGAAAAAAATGTTTTATAAAAAAAGTTTGAGGGTCAACGAAACACCTGTAATGTCGCTTTTGAACACATCTGGCACACGCCAAGTCAATGATGAACTGAATTCTTAGAAATATTTTGTCAAGTTATAACGTCATTCTTAAATTCGGAGCAAAATATTTTGTTATACTGAGATTAGCCTTCATTACAATGAAAACATTTTGTATGAAAGTTTTTCGGGGACAAATTAAACATTCGTTATACTGGGAATTTCGTTATTTCGGTATTCGTTACACAGAAAACAAAAAAATACCAAAATGTTTTCAACATAAAAAATAATATTAAAACGTAACATTTTGTAATATTTAAAAGTAGGTTTACAGTTTAAATAAATAATAATAATAATTTTAAGTATGATAATAAATATAATATGAATCGAGTGAATGTCTTCAATAGTATCTTTCACTTATTGTTATTGCAGTTAGTTCATCATAACTTTTTTAACTCGTTAAAATAACTTGAAATCAGTACATTTTTTTAATACATACAGTAAATAATTTTACCATACTTTTATTTATTTACCAGTACTATTTAGATTGTAGATAACGGTTTTTTGATATTGAAAGTGACTTTTAACTTATTGCTATATTTTATTTATGTCGCAGTGTAGAGCAAAAATTCACTTTCACTTAAGTAAGTGTTTAAAAAAGGCAGTAAACAAAGATTAATTTTACATCACATCAAAAATAATTTATAATTTAACTTTATTGTATATTTTAAAGTTGAAAGATATTATTTATATATGATTTTTAGAACTAGTCTCACTCGTATGGCCATTGGTCACCTGTTCAAAAGGCACTAGTAGAATTCGCAACGTTGATTTAGTACGCATTGGAAAAGTTCCGCATGCTATACCATGCCACCATCGTCGTCATGGTTAGACAGCTTTTTCCGTTCGGCTTTTTCGTTGTTCGCCCCTTTTCACCGTCCGAATGCGGAGACTCGGTCACTTGTCCGTCTACCATTTAAGGCCGACCGACAGCCAACGGCCTTGTCAAGGCAGACTCGATTCTCAGTACGATTCTAAATCATACTCGTTTATAGTCACACCGGTCAAGACTCGTTCCGAACGTTTCCTTATACGCACCGCTGTTACATAAGGGTTGACGTTGGCCATCTTTGGCTCAGCGAGAAAGGGTTAAATTGTGCGAATTGTGCGTGATCGGAATGAAACAATTCCACACGCATACATCACATTGGAAACTTTATTTCGAATGAATAACGACACGCAGACAATTGACTTTCATACTTTTGAAGAAGTAGACTCGGTGACTAAAGATAGAAGTTGCGAGTTTAGAAAACGTCCTTATTAGGAACAGTTGTCACTTCTGCGTATTGATAGAAGACGTAGTAATAAATAAACTTTCACGTCCTTCAGTGTTATAGGACCACCCTGTAAAACGGCAAAGAAACTCGGGTTCAGACTTTAGATTCTGTTCGGATGACTATAATAGATTCAATATATGTCGAGATATAAATATTTAAATAGTAATAACGAGGTAGAAAACACAAAGCTGTAGCTTGAAATGGGCACAGTAAAGCACATAAGAAGCAGTATAAATAAAATACTTTTAAAATACACTCACAATACGATAATTACACGAGTTTTATTATATCAATGTCACTACAAGCTAAAAGCTTTGTGACTGACTGTTAATCAAGAGATATATAATATTGCTCTTAAAACATTCATTGCAATACATCTACGATTTGCTAAGCTATGCAAAAACAAATAAGTTAATTTATTTCACTAGTTAACTTCTATGATGAATCATCTTCAGCTTCCGATCCTAATGAAAGCAATCTGACAATAGAGCTGTTCTTCCATTTTATCTACATTTGTTAATTAACAAATTAGTGAATTGCCGATTATTAATATATTAAATAATAACCGCTATGAAATAAAACAGGATTCCAAAACATTCTATGAATGTAATAATTTTTAAATAAATAAAAAGTATAAATGTACACCATCCGTAAAAATATCATTATAAATTAAAGTAAATGTATTGTTTCAATTCAAGCAATAAATAATTGTGGGTAAAGAATGTACCAGACACTAGAATATCATTATAATACATTTGATAGATGGATAGTAAATTACTTCGATCGAACGGTTTTTGCACTTCAACATCCGTTTTACAGCTGTTATATTTTATGACTACCTCGTTGAAAAGTGGCAGGCGTCGCCTTGCTTTATGATGACAATGCTGGAATTGGAATGCCAATGGTATCGTTTTCGCAGGGGGCAGATCCCCAGGCCCTAAATTAGTGTTTCGCGAATGGGCCGAGTGTGGGATGGTAATTGCCATTAATTGGGCGGCGAGTGGTAGCACGAACGACGTCTCACTTCACGTCGTGTTTTATGACAAGACTATAAACATTTAATAAGTGCATCATATGTGTAATGTATGCAGAATGAAGCAGCAGTGCATACGTTAATAAAGTGGTCTTGATTTCATCCGAGCGGTGGGAGTCAAGTTGTATTTTAAAAATATAAATGATTGGTATATTATATCTGTTTTTATCTTCAACCACAATGTTCGCCTGCAAATGGCCATCGGTAAAACATACCCTTGCTTCGTTAGAAGATCTGTACATAGAAGATATTTAACACAGATCTAAATACGCCCTTTTTCACATTCGTCAAGGATACATATGAAAGGCCGCTCTTCCCAGAGAGCCTGCGCCCCCCCAGAGGTGCCGCTCAATCACCAATGTGCTTTTTAAAACATAAGCAGCATTTTATCATAAAAATCTTTGAGGAAGATCATCATAAAACAGTTCATGACGATATTAATTAATAAAATGTAATTATTATTGATATAAAAAATAATTTTAAATATACTTAAATTGCGCCTAATTAAGATTCACAATAAAACAAAATAGATTATATACGCATGTTATAAATATGGTATTTAAAACTAATAAATTCTGAAATATTTTATCAGTCAAATAATAGTATGAAATTGGATATAATTATAAGTGCATAATAAGTGATTTTTTCAACGCATAGCGCAAATTTAAAAGCGTGTATCTACACGATTTTAAATTAGATTATCTAATCTCTAAAATTATCCACAATAAGTCGAATTGGCGAGGCAATTTAAAAACAAATATTATTTAACAGTTTTTTATAACATACTTATTTACTATATGTTTTGATAAATGCAATCACTATAAATTGGCACATTTTATTTGTATGTAATTATAAAAAAAGTAAAAAAAACGTAAGTGATAATTATGTCCATGGCCATGTGCATGGCGCCTAAAAAACAGAAATAAAAAAATATTATTATACACAATACAAAACAAAATAGAAAGTCGCAAAATTAAAAAAAATAAACTTTCTGACCGGAACATTGCCTTCAAAAGAACCCACTTTCTAGGTAGTACTTTCACAATAAACATTATTATTCAAAGGGACAGATTGTAGTTTTTTGACGCAGCGATGTTTATGTTAAAATTTGTTTGCAAATTATTGTTGACTTTATTGCTTTTTGAACGTTTAAAAAATATTAGACATGAGAGGAAATATTCAAAGAATGTAAATTAGTAGCAGTAAATTTATGTATTTAATTATACTAATATTCAATGAAGCACTATTTCGAGTTTCTAAGTGGTGGTGTTGGCAATCCGTTAATGCTTGACGATTTTCAGCTGCGAGCTTTAAAGTATATATTATATATAGACATAGAACAGTGATATCTAAACCTTAAGTATGAAAAAATGAAATGCGTACCCCTGAATACATATATATTTCACTGGCATTTTAATAAAATTATATTGAAGTACATTTTTTTTAGTAAATACTTATACATATCTAACAGGTGCTAGTGAAATCATATGCTGCTCTAAGCGTGTAAAAACCCCTGATAGTCTTCAACTGACAGTTGTGAACGCCACTTGTCAAATCCTGTACGCCACCAGCGTATTTCATTTAAATAAATAGCTGTAGAGCGACACAGCACTTGTTAAGGCCAAAATGTTACAAATGCACGTATATCGGTAATGACCAATAAAATTTTAAATCAATTGTTTGACACATTTTAACTAGTTAATAAAATTATATTTATACTACTAAAAATATAATATAACTGAAAAATACAGATTCATTGCAAATCGTCTATTTGCTGTTTAAACATTAACGAATAAATCAAACCAAACATGAATTAATGAAAGTTCTAAAACCAACTCTAGTTTTTTAACTTTCCTTCGATTAAATTGTTTAGGTTAGGTTTTGGTTTGAACAGCAAAAGGACGTTTCGCAACTCTCAAGTTAAATCTCAGTTAAATTATATTATATTATTAAATTGTATTTCGTTAGTAAAATATATATCTATGGGTGTAAATATATTCGGATATGATTTCACTGAAATGGTTAGTGAAATTATATTTGTACTAGTAAAAATATAATTTTACTGAAAGTTCACTCTTCTACGAGTATCCGAATGTTTCGTTACTAGAAATTTATCGTTTATTTTATGTTTACGATCGTGTAAAAATTACTTTGCGTACCAAGTGTCGTCTCGCGTATCCCACATGCTCTTAATTTAATTGAAATGAATAATTAATTTTAAAATATATTTTTTAAACAGACATCATGACGAATTAGGGAAACATGTAAAGTCATAATGGTCAGATTTGAAATAAAATATAATTTGAATTTCACATGCAATTACGGTTTATTTCATGGAGGGTGTTAAAAGTCGCAAAAGAAAGGAATATTTTATAAAAAGTTTTGAACAGAGCTGTTTTTAATAACCATTTATAAATATAAAATATTTATTTATGTAATAAACATACTGTATAATTTTATAAAAAAAAAACAATGCGGCATAATCGATTGATTTTATCATTCATTGTTCAATTAAACATAATAATTTTGAAAAGACGCCAAGGGAATGCCGTTGCTCTGGCAGCCACTGCGTCAATGTGTTGCCAGTTTGCCACCACAGGACTCGTGGCTAACAAAATAAATCGGCCCCTACATTTTAAATCACAAACAAGATTATGTATTATTAATTGTATTTTAAATAGGTAATAAATAAATAAATATTTCATTTAATTTAGACGATTTTTGTATACACTATTGATTATTCAATATGTACAAAACTGGTATATAAATACCGTACAACATAAATTTCTTGAAAGTAACGACAATATTTATATCAAAAAGATTTATTGTAATGGTAAATCTGAACTGTATACTTAAACTAATTTATGAATAAATATTTTGCTATAAAGATAAGGAAACTCAGATAGAATCTACCCAGCCTAGTTACAGATATACATCGGAATGAAAATTGCACATTTTTGTCGAGGTCACTCGTTAAACCCACGACGAACATTAATCTAAAACCATTTAATTTAACCAATCGAACGTTTAATATATAGCACATTACATGATTTTAGAATTACTAAGAATAGGTTTTTTATTGTTAATTTTGTATAACCTTTACCACAAAACTTTTGCAATGCGTAAACGTGCGATTATGATTCAATATCAAATTCCGGCCAAATTGCCAATGCTTGCTTTCGCTTTCTCGGCACGTCCGCGAAAAACCGTCTTGATCATAAAATTTTAATCATTAAAATTATTTAAAAGTCATTACTACACTTACAGGTGGTTAACAAGCGTCCGATCGAGCTGGTGGATAAGGACAGGTTCCTCCAGCCTCGGGGTCGGTTATCTTTTTTAGGAACCCAACATTCTGGAAACCTATTAACTCACGCCGAATAATTAAGACGTCAAACTGGCTACCTACTCGATATTATTTAGGGTTTATGGTAAGGATGCGCTAAAATGTCGATAACTTATAGCGAGGTGAGAAAACTCCTAAAGAACGTTTGGGAATGTACTGATACATAAAAGGTGGGCTAATAAAGAATATACATAATAGATACATCTTTCTAGAACCGTGGATAATACATTTAGTCATGGAAAATGTTTTGGAAAGATATCAATATATTGAATTCTATATAGAATGTAATGAGTCATACAAAATTGGAAGGTAAGCTGGTTTACATAAGATTTTTCCAAAGGTGCTAAACCTAAATTTCATCATTGCGCATGCATTTATAGAAAGTGTGTTGGATTTTATTTATATCATATGTACATATGTAGTATGTATGTAAACAGGATTATATTCGGTTTTCATGCGTTGCAAGAATTATATTTATAGACTTGTTTAGGATGTTGGAAGCGAACGAAGCCTCGATCCTTATCGGATGATCTTTGATTTACATCATGTATGAATAAACATAATGCGAATAGTACAGGATAATAACAAGGGTCACCAACATTTCTTATCTGTAAGTTTTAATCGTCAATTTTCATCTATCTATAATATTAATTTTCGCATTTATTTTTAGAAACATATAATGAACGAATCTAGAAACGATATCTAATAACCTAAAAATAATATTTGCCGAACGTTGACGACGTACAATTTTCATGGATAGGTCGCAAGTTGTAAAAGTATTCAGTATCAAAAAGGTAACAAGTATATAGTAAATACAATATATTTACTTTATTATAAATAAGTTCCAGTACATATTCGAAAATGTCTGATTATTTTCTTATTACTATATTTTTATTAAAACACAAGTAGCAGGAAACAATTAGAGTAGCTATTTCAAGATCGTTTTGGATAATTTATTAATAAGGATAATTTATTATTAATAATATTATAAACAATAAAATATAAGAAACCCTTCAAAACTACCAAAAAATATTTATTTATTCGGCTGCGCAGCGCAAATTTTTTTAGTGTTTCTAATTAACTGCTATTTTGATGAACAAGAAATCAATTCTAGACAAATAAATAAAATTTAATGCTATTTAATAATTAAACATTTAATTTATTTTAATAACCATTAAATGAAAACTGTGCTTTTAGAGTTGCTCGGTTTTTCGTGGTCTTAGCAATTAATTGTTTTTTAATATTCCTCCACAAAAATAGTAGGACAACTATTTTAATTACTAATATTTAAAAAAACAGGTAAATATATTCGGAATTCGAACATTTGAATATTCAGATAAAAATATTTAATAAATACTTTACTCATATACTATGTATAGTCGTAGAGCTTCATCTCTCTGTGGTCTCTGCTTCCTAGTAATCAGCTGAGTCGGTTTGGTGAGTCTGTTTTTGCTAAAAGTGAGTTCGTGATTGGCGCTGGATGCGTGCGTGAGTTGTGAAGTTTGCACAAATTGAAGAAAGGAGCAATTTAGAATCAATCGCGTTAATATTTAGCTCTCTCATCGGTAAATCCTTTAGTGAAAGCGTTACTTCCAAGGTGGATATTTGTGGACAACCAAGGCCCCCGAGAGCGAACCCAGACCCTGGAAAAACAATGATTCCGAGCCTCATGACAAAAATGACATTTTATAATTTTTTTTTAGCATCGTAATATAATTTCTTCAATAAATAATAATAGGTACGAGTTAACCCTTTCAGTGCTATAAATAAATATAAAAACAACCGTTGCGAAATATTTTAATTGGGCATTAAAAATTATTAAAAATATGTACTCATAATATTTACTTGATAATTAGTCGTGTTTTCTTTGCTACTCAGTGTTGCCATATAGTGAACTTCTAGTCCAGGTCAAAGGGAATAAAATCGTGCTATGCTCGATTATTTTATATTAAAAAGCGCGTTTATATTAAAACTTTTGAGAATCGAATGAAGCACATCTAAACCGAATTTCGCCCAATAGATGAGCGCAAAAACAATTATCCCTTCTCAGAAGACAAAAATCCACGTCAAAAGCAATAAAATCGTGCCGTCGCCGTCGCAGTGGGAACGCTCGTTACCGAGCGTTCCCACTGCGACGGCGCCGACACGATTTTATTGCTTTTGACGTGAATTTTTGCCTTCTGAGAAGTGATAATTGTATTTGCGCTCTCCTATTGACCAAAATTCGGTTTGAATAAACTTTGATCAGCCCTCTTATATTAGAAGTCCAAAGTAATATCGATAAGGATAGCTATCATATTTGTAAATATAGTATAATATCGAACTGCAGACAAACTATGTAGCAATATCTGTCTGTATTTATACTTCCGTATATTTACCCCTGAGAGATGAGGTGTCTTAGTTTGTATTTTGGACTTGACTTATTGAAAGTTCTAAAACTATAATTAGTTGTTTTAGAACTTGCATTATGTTAGATCTGGGTTTGAACAGCAAATGGACGTTTCACAACTGGCAAATTGAGCTTCATAGACATTTTAAAGCATCATATTAGCGCCTATCAATTAAATTATATTTTCGCTAGTAGAAATATATATATACTGGTGAAAATGTATTTGGACTTTTTTATTACATTAATGGATGATTTTCTAAAGCCTGTGTAACATTGCTGGAACTCTTGCAGTAGATAAAAATAGTAGCCTTTAGTGTGTTGAAGTATACGTAACTGCTAAAAAAGTAGTACGTATATTATACTGCCGTAACTGTCGTATAATAAATACATTGTATGGTAATGTTTACTTTTATAAACACAACCTTACAGCACAGATTGATTATCATTAACCAATTCATCGCATCATCATCGTTATATAATACTTACAACGGCTCCCCTTTTGTAATAATAATTATAATCTCATTTTATAATACCTCCCCTTTTTATTTTACGCCACCGTTCGACCAAAAATATCCCGCCATCGATCACGCGACGCAAGCGATTAAAACGCGTTTAACACTCATTCTTTTGCCAAAGAGCATAAAATGTTTAAATAATTGGCGCCGGGGGTACATTATATTATAACGAGCGCGATATAGTAGGGCCGTAAAAGGACACCCCGCCGCGTTTGTAATGCGAATTAAACGTTCGGCAATTTATTTGTTTCGGTGTCGCGCGTGAGATGGCAGCTCGTGTCAGAGTAACTCCATGTAGGGTAACCGGTTCACCTACATCGCAACCTGCGCGTCACCAAGACCTGATCTCCAGACGATGCCTCTGAGGTGTGCGAATGCCGAGGACTAAACCAACAGGGTGAATATGAGAAGCTTCATTCATAACCAGCTAATTTATTCTAAATATTAGGCTACAACAAATGTTTGTCTGGTTTTCCTTATAGTTCGGTCCAATAACTTTGCCATGGCATTGTATATTTTTACCTTTTTCAAATGTCGATTAAATCGAGTGTTATTCAAGCATTTAAACTTGAGTCGAAGTCTTAAAAAACATGTCGTAGAATATGCATATCGTTTTTAAAAAAATATCCGATAATAACAAGCTGCACATACTTGGTTTAAAACAATCACTCTGGTGATTACTTAATCTTTCAAAATATAAAAATACGAAAAAATAATTTGATATATCAAATCATCAGCGTTTTCTCAGATAAATGGAACTAACAATGAAGCCCTCTATATATCGGATTGAAATAAACAAAATAATAACTGAAAATATTGTTAAATGTTTAAAATGAAAAAATAAACAATAAAATGGAGACAATTATACCAAAAAAATTACCTGATGTCATTTTTAAATATGTATCTAAAACCATATCGAATGAAGACTGTATTGATATAATAAAAAAATCAAACAAGCACTGACGCCTTCCAGAAGGAGATATACATAAGAGTCATTTTGTACAGTTCGCTGTACAAACAACCTCTACAAATCATCAGCTAACGCAACCGAAATCATCGAAGCAACTACCCACGATCGGAACATTTCAATTGTTTGTTTAATATTTTTTAGATTTTCATGCTTAAAAAACTTTTTTTTTTTTTTTAAATGTAATCAATTGTATTTTAAAATATGTATATTTTCTATGTTAATATATTTTTTTATATGTGTCAATTTATATATATTATATTTATGTAGTTTGCATCACTACATATATAAAAAAATATTTTTAATTGCATTTTTTATATAATATATCATACATGTTATATTTTTATTGACCTCTGCTAAACGCACCAGAGTACGCCAATATGCTGCAGTTTCCCGATAATGACCGTTATTGCAGCGCAGGTAGAAACAAAAACAGCATACAATCGTATTTTCGTGCGACATATACGACTTTCATCTTGCGACTCGGCTCTAGCACGCGCGAACGTATCTAAAAATTGAGCGCTGTGGCGTACACTACTCTAGATTCTGTGGATATGGACATACAGACAAATATTGCAAGAAGAACTGTCGACATGCAACCATTGTGCAAAATAAGAACAACTACAGATAACTACAGATAAAAAACATTTCATCTTAATTGGAATAATTTTATCAGATCAAATACAAATTACTATTGATGATATAAACACTATCACAAATCTTCATTAGACCATCATGACGCATTGGAGTCACGATAGTCTTAATTAAACCTAAATAAATAAATTTAAATTAGTAACAACGAATATTTTTCAAATATTCACACCTATTATATTTTTGTATTCAGTGCGTCGGCTACTACACGAGTGTTACTAAATCCTACGTAAACAACCATGGACACACCTATCACATTTTAAAGGCAATATTCATACAAACGATACCACATTTTGCCAGCGGGCACTCGAGTGCTCTTGCGTGTAGGATGTAGCGATACTAATCAAAAGTACAGTATGTTCCAGAAAATATATATTTGAAATCTATCGATAACTAATTGGCGCAATTGGAAGTATTTGCCCCCCCTCTTCTAAAATTTGGCCAGAAAAATGCATGTCGTTTAATTAAATACTATGAATTTTTATTAAATCGAAATATTAAAAAAACGATCACTAATTGGCAAACTCCCCCCCCCTCCCGCCTAGTAAAAGCTAAAATGACGTCCTTGATTCTAAATTATAAATTTTCAGATTATATAAAAAATTAACAATCTCGAATCTATCCTGAAAATATTTTTTTGAAATATATCATTTCAGTGAAATCATATCGGAATACATTTTCACTGGTAGATATATATTTTTACAAGTGAAAATATAATTTATCTAGCAGCTGCTATGTATAATTATATAATTTTAGCTTTTTTATATGTCGTAACATATTATATATATTTACATCCGATGTATAAATGTTATGATGAATGTGTATTTTTCAGTAATTATATTTTCACTAGTAAAGTCAAAATATATTTTCACCAGATGTCTCCACTACACTGTCGCTGCCACGTCACCTACAAGGCCGTTAAGGATCTTCCACGGACAATATCCCTGCGCCAGCTTCTCCACCACTGTTCGGAGAAAACATCTCGCCCATCATATTCTGTCGCAATGTGTAATATAATATAATAAATTTTTCACTAGTTTCCACTTGCTTCTTACTGGCTGCGAAGTCACGGCCGTTAAGGTAACCAAACTTTTTTTATCTAACTTTAATTTATCTTATTTTTTATTACAAATCTTACTATCATATTTACCTAATGCGTCATGATGGTCATTATATAAAAAAATAATTATAGCATAAAACTCAGTAAAAAAAATATAAAGTGCATATCTAAAATATTTGAGCACTATCCCACATATTTTATCCAGCTCCTCATAGCTATCGCCGAAAACTTAATTGGGAAACTAGATGAAACTAGATCTTCGAGACGACTTGGAGACTACGTGCCGCAGTATTAATTGCAATACTAATTGTCATCTTAAAACTGAACTTTAAAGAAAGCCTGCAGCTAAGAGTTAATTAACTAACTCATATTTTATGAATGTGTAATCCTAAAATTGAATAATAAAGAAGACCTGCAGTTAAGAATTGAGGATTTTCTATATGAATTTAAATTTTATTATTTTTTAGACACGTGTTCGTATAATATAATTGTTATGTATAAACAGATAGGTGTATAGCTACTATGGTATGCGTTGCGTACACCACTGCCGTTACCAGTACTTGGGCTCTACGAGTCCAACCCTATGGGCGGGCACCCAGCTTGTGACGGCCGCATGAGCGGGACCCACCCCCCGTAGTACTACATATTTTATCGAAGTTTCATTATAATTGATTTGCACTGCATGCATAGCGTATCATCCTTGTCACAACACCACCCCCTGATATTTGAGGGATGTATATGGTGCCTCAGTCGCAGCCTTGGCCCTCGGTTCCCATCAGGGCCGAGCCCGTTGGCACTGCTTGCATGACTCTGCTATGCTTTGTTCGTCATAAGTAGTGCCTCGCGCCCTACCTCAGACGGCCAACCCGAGAGGTCACTTCCTCTCAAAGGTTTGGATTTTAACCTCAAGACGCGTCCCTCGCTCTCCCACACTATAATCCGCGAACTCCAGCGTGTGCTTGACTGGTGCCAGTATAAACAGATAAGAGAATAGTTTATTCTGTAATTGAAATCAATCGCAGGATGATTTTTAAATGCTGTTACGAATGAAGTCACTAAATATTTTTTCATAAATATTATAGTTCAGAAATATTTTCTAAAAGCTTAACTAATTTGCAAGTAAGTTTTATTTATATATGATTTTCAATCAACTGTGCATATGAATCGGTGGTTTTATTTCATTTGTTCACGATTTAAAATGTTGATTGTCATCGCTACTTGCAGTAGCGCTGGCCACGTTTTATTAAATACCTGCTATAATTTCACTTTCGTATGGCAACACTTGAATCGCAAGCTCGCTTTTTAATCGCATACTCAAACAGAGGCGCATCGGACGATCGTCAAAAAATAAACAAAAGTAAAATTGTTGGCGTGGGGCCTTTTCGGTGGGCCGCGAAAGGCCGTTTAGATAAATAACGCCCGCCGCTTTATTAGCACGCTTTCAAGTTCAAACCTCGGCTCGCGCGTGGGCGGTTATCAAAAGTCAATAATTAATTATGAAATATGAAATTGATAACTTCACCACGCAGAAACCGGGTTTTGCACCGTGTGGAATTCTTACGGTGGGTGCAGAGACGGTGACGCCAACGCCGCGGTTAAAGATTTTTTTCTTTGTTTTTTTTTTAGTTGAAAGAACTACTAAAACCTTTGGGAAACCTTGTGGATTACACATATTGTATCAATGTCCACGAGTGCTTGAATCATCTGATTCACACTGATTGTGGGTTGATTCTTGAAACAGTCTATGCATCAGATCTTTCACAAGAATTAACTAATATTGTACGCGTTATAAAAGTCAACAGAGTACATAAACATAATATAATAGTAACATGAGATTTTGAAACAATGCAATCCCGGGCTTCCGGTTGTATTTCTGATCCTGAAAATCCCGAGATTAGAAAATAATTCCGATAATAGATTCTTAAACTCCGCTTAAAAAATCCAAATGAAACCTCTTTTGTACTCAAAAATCTACCTAATTGTTGTGGCCGTTGCTAGGTGAAAATTTTTGAAAGGTAATTTCCTTGAGTGAAACATTCAGTAAATGTTTCAGTTAAAATGTTTATTTATATATAAGTTATACATACCCAAAGATTTTTCTAGATTTTTTCATATGGTGGCCGATTGTCAAAGGAATATTTTACCCCTTCGGGGGTTCCTCAAGGATCCAATCTGGGACCTCTGCTTTTTGTGTTATTTATTAATGACATAAATACAGCAATTAAAAATTCAAGTTTTCTTCTGTACGCAGATGATTTAAAATTATATAAATGCATTCGATCTGTTGCGGACTCCTTCTCTCTACAAAGTGATTTAGACTCTCTGTGGAGATGGGCTTCCGTTAACCGTCTGCCCTTTAGTGTCGGAAAGTGCCATACTGTGTCATTTTCTCGATCCCGTTCGCCATCAGCTTATTTCTACCATCTCGGTGGTAACATTTTGACTAGAGAAACTTCCATTAAAGATCTCGGAATCACTTTCGAGAGCAAATGGAGGTTCTCTCTACACATACACGACGTCTGTAATAAATCTTCCAAGATGCTCGGCTTTGTTATGAGGAATGCCTTTCACTTTGACGATCCGTCAGTTATTCGCATCCTCTATGACACCTTAGTTCGTAGCATTCTTGAATCGGGATCTATAATTTGGAATCCCCGAATAGCCAAATATTCCTTTTTAGTGGAAAAAATTCAAAAAAGGTATTTAAGATACCTTTACAAAAGGACATTTGGTTATTATCCGTACTTATATCCCAGCGCCTTTCTTTTAGGGGCGTTGGGATATGATTCGCTGAATTCTCGCAGAAAGCTGTATGTCGCTAAGCATTTTTTCAAACTACTAAAAGGTGCTGTCGACAATCCAGCTATTCTCGAGGAATTCCAGTTTTGGGTTCCGGAACATTTTCGAGAATCACGATCGAGACCTCTTTTGATGGCAGTTAGGGCTAGGACATCCGCACTTGCCGACTCGCCTATGGCTGTGGCCATACGGCTCCTTAATACGCTTGCATTACATATTGACCTGTTTAATGTTGGCTACAAGGAGCTGATCCAGTTTGTCTCATTTAATTTTGATATTTTATAATTTTTTGTTATGTTTATTATTTTTAAGTATTGTTCTATTTATGTATATATACGTTTTTTTTGTTTTGTAAATTTAAAATTTGTTTTCGACCATCGTGGCGCATTGGGGTAACCTGTTAGGCCACGATGGTCTTAATTTAATCTAAAAAATAAAATAAAATATGTTTTCATATTTTTTTTTAATTTCAGGAATCATAAATTCTGTTAACTTACTTTCCTAAATTGCAGAAACAAATTATTATACTTAATTACCATTTTTTAATACACAGCTTGTGTTAAAAATAATATGTCAGATAAATTATGCTTAAATTATCGAAAATCACATCTCATTTTAATATTACGTAATAGCAATATCATTATAACCATTTATAATCAGTATAATCACATAATATGAAACAGATAATAATAGAGATATATCCATAGGTCAAATGAAAATTACAATATGCTTTTTACATAGTTAAATTTGGACCTTGCAATAAGTTATTTATTGCAAGATCTTAATGTCCCAATAATAACTACAACAAAAAAGACTCAGCAATCAACATTGGCAATCAAAATAACAAAACGACTTTTTAACCAGGACTTTGACATCCATTACCGAGCCTTTGATTAATTCATCCGATCGAACGGATGAGACATCAAGGCCACCGAAGCCGACAATTGCACCGAAGACGTTCATCGATCCGAGAAATTTTACGGTCAATTAAAATCGATCAGGCAATTCGGTCGAATTGTTTATTGTTAATGGCTTCCGAAAATTGTCGAGCGAAGCAGATCTCAAGATAACGACTTAATGGTTTAATACCGTCAAGGATGACGCTTTGAATATTAATCGATTCCCACGAGAGACGTGCTGAGTTGTCATTAAATTGAGACACAGTATATAATATGGCGAAAGTGCCATAATATAGCTGTACCGCAAAAAAAAACAATTTTAACAAGTGATTTCAGTGCTCACAAAAGTCACTATCAGATCTTATAAATATATTTAATATTGAATATTATAATAAAATAACATCTCAATATTCTTTATAGATATTATATGAAAATCGCATTACTTTAACTCGTTTTCATTTTATACTGGTGGAGCAACATAAGAGTGAAAACAGTTCAATCGATTAATGATACAAGATTCGAGATACTCTCCATGTTGAATTTATTATGTAAATGAAACGTCGTTCAAAAGATAATCATGGCATTTATGGTATCCTCATTACCATCATATCTCAAAATTGTATCCAAATAGCTTCATAGTCTTAAAAATATAGTATGTACTCAATTGAGACGTGTAATGTTCGGAGGCGTTGTTTCAATGATGTTATGTTATTACTAGCATTAAGAGTTTGTGTTACAAAAGAATAGATCATTAGTTAATGAGCGACAATCAAGCAATTAGTGTGCGCGTTTTGACCTTTTTTTAATTTTATTTTCTGTCGAGTTTATTGTGAAATACGTAGCCCTTAATTGCTCGAAAGAAATAACTTCCTACGCAACGCGTAATGGATAATGTGTTAGTTAAAGGCAATCCAGAAAAGTACTGACAGACACTTTATCAAAACGAAGATAAAAGTAACTAATTACTTGTTTCTTTTAATTATGTTTTGAATACAAGACAGAATGTTGATTATTTCAGTTGTAAATCAGCAACAGTATCGCGATAATATGATCTGGCATTGAAAATTGACTGAAAATTCTGGACTTTAATTGAGCTCAGGAAATGCCAATGATATGTAAAATAAGTTGATTCTAAATTTAGCATTTAATGATCGAATGTCTCCTAAAATTAAGTAATGCTTAAAATATATATTGTTTGGGAGGGGGAAAATTTGATAAAAACGAAGTCAATATTGATAATCTAAAAAATATTTAACAAGTTCACACTATTATTGAAGCATGGTCAAATAATATCTCCATTATATTCTTAATGATAAATACATCTCGATTAGTAATCAGTTTACTTACTAACATGGCAATCTAAAAATAGTATAGTTAAATGAATAGCCATTGACCAAATATAAACCAAGACTCTCGCCAAAAGATGAATGAAATCCCATTAGCGGAATGTAAATTCTTACATCTTCAAGAGGCAAAAACGTACGAGATATGATTGATTGATAAGATCACTCTCATCTTATAAGGTTTACTTAATCTCAAACTTACGAACAGCGATCTACTCCCAACTTTGGATAGACTAATACGAAGATCTTGATGGATCAATGAGTCATTTAACCTCTCGTCGACCGACCTAGAGAATCAGCTGATTTCCAGTATGGTTGATATTTGAATTAACTGGCATTAATAGCTGCACTACCTCTACAACTTATACATATATAACTTAATAAATAATAAATTAAAAGCATTATATTTATATATTTTTTAATTTTATTTAACGTAGATGATTTCTATAGAAAATAATATTAATAAATTAAAGTGTACGAAATAAATTAACATAACAAAAAATATTTCAAATTAATTTTATAAAAGTATTGAGTCACTGAATTGACATAAAAAAAATCCACAACAGACATCGTCAGTTCATCAAAAGATTAAATAAATAGAACACAAAACCAATTTTAAGATTGAATAAAAAACTGTAGGAACATCTTGTCCTTAATATACGAGCTAAATCCAAATATGGGTGGTAAAGCACTAATTATCATCTCAATGGAAGGCCTGTAACTGATACCGCTGAATTAAACATCTATTTGATTCACTGTATATCATATAATACAGTAATAAACTGTAGCTATAATTTGACTTTAAAAAAGGTCAGTGTTATTCTTATTTAATATATTTTATCAATTAAATTAAAATCCAGTTAAAGTGTAAACATTAATATTGTTAAGAAAGATTTGACGTTTGTTTATTCAAACCGGCGCCACATCGCCGAATGTGGTCCAAACATCGATTATGTCGTCCATGTCGTCACCACAAAACACCCGCACACGCGATCGTTATCGTGAAGCGATTTTTGCGTGTCGCAACGATGGTTTATTTATGATCGGCACACTTCCCAGAAGTAGTCATAAGTCATAGAAGAGGGAGGCTTAAGCGGAGCACATCACCTGTGTGACGTCACGACCGGAAGCGCCCACGCGCACCAGGCGCCGTCACAGTTTCATCAATGGACCGTTTTTATGAATGAACGACGTGACCGCAAGTGGAAGCGATCGGCGGCCATGAACATTTTTTTAAATAAAATATACATTCATGATTTTAATAAATTTAGTGAGTTAAGCAGATATTTTCCAGACGTATTATCTTTTAAATTATGTCCGAGGAAAACACATCGTAAAGAAATTCCTGAGTAATTATGGAATTTAAATAGAATTGCTGCAACGTAATAAAATTATATTTTACATGTACAAGATATATTATATTAATATGTTGTACATTTTTCTTAATATTGAGTGAAGGGTATTGTCCATAGTTCTGGAGTTCGTGCAACCCTTTTCTATATTCGATACAAGCGGCTTCGACGAATGGTGAACGGGTTTATACCGACTAATAAAGCCGTGTGGTAATTTTTAACACATGTGTAAAATCATAAATTAATTATGCAAATATATGAGGCTAACAGTACGAATATTTTTAAAAGGTTTACAACCACTGCACTTTTTATAACGCTGCATAAGTAAAGGCGGATTCATGTCTAATATTATTGGAAGGTTTTAATAGAAATCTAGGAATGACAAAAACTTGTTTACAAATTTTTAACTCTCAAACTCGCCTTATTTTTTCTTAAGTAATAAAAGAAGACACTCAGATCAGATATCTTTCTGAAAGTGGTCGTGCCAGATGTTTGAAAATATTAATATTTCTCGGAAAATCGAAAGTATTTGAATGACCAACATTTTTTGCGATTTTCTATTACTCTAACCGGCCGGCGGCTTTATCTTTGCTTTGGTAATCTAAGAACCCGCTCCGACAAGAAGAAATTACGCATGGGAATCGCAAAACGATTTTGGGCTATTTTTCTTTTTCGATAAATCCAAAAAGGTTTTTTATGTTTTTTGTAAAGTTGCAACAGCTGTTATGTGTTCGTTTAAAATTTCATAATAAATATTTTAAGTGTACTTATTATACTTTTCTAAGTACATATATACGTATTATATTTATAATTTTAATATATTAAATTGTAACTATATAAATATATTTCACCACCAGCCTTGCGATCTACAATTTTTGCCTTCCGGTCTAAAATAATCTTTTAACAAAAAAAACTACCTTAAATTTCTGTATGTGAAGAAGAATAAATATGCTTTAAAACACACACTTTCTGAGCTATTTTATTTTATTTACAGCAATATTTATAAGATATTTTAGTTTATCTTCAAATTTGTAGACTATACAAATTAGCGTGGGTTCGCCATCGTTCACGGATGATTAGCATAAATAACACGCGCGTGTTACCCAACCTTGCTAGACGGATGAATGGTTTCCGATGCGAAACCGCTAATAAAAAAAAGATTCAAAGCGTGGGCACACCTGGAAATGACCGGTGAACGACAACTTTTTTCAAAGACCGTGGATAATGCTTTAATGAATCAATGTCGATGATGAAGTTATTTTCTTAGAAACTAAAAATATATTTCAATGTGAATCATTAAAACTACAATCTTATTATGAAAAACATCATAACGTCATATTCACTTAATCAGCCTTGAATTTTTAATCATTTTTAGTGGTTCTTCTTCTTCTTGAGGTAATTCAAGATTTTATTACGAACGAATTTTAACAAACCATTTTGGAAATAATTTACTAAGTTTGTACGTATTGTAATAAATTGGCGGAACTCGATATAACTCACAGAATTTCGGCGACTCTTCTCAGCTTCCAGGTTCAAATTTATCGCGAAGATTTCGAAGAAGGTAAAAGGTTATTTAATTAAATCGTCGATAACTCTAACTTCGTGGATTATTAATAAACTTATTCACAGTTCATAAATTATTTGTTATCTGTGAAAAAGATCGATATTATTAGTTTTCTGACGGACCGTATGGTATGAAATGCTTTATAGTATTTCCTACTGCTTTAACCGTCTGTGTGCCAAAGTAACTTTTCATAGTACATATATTACCTAAATTCCACCTATTTTTAGAGTTCAAAAAAAAAATATTTTTAGTATTAAATATTTGTCAAGATCTTTTATAACCTAAAAGAAGCCTCTTGATGCCGTTTCCATTCATTTGAATACTATTTGGGGCATTTAGAATTTGAAGTACTAGGTTTGTAGGGTATAAACCATAATTGAAATTTTAATTTTAATAAATTTTAATTTTGTTTAAAAACCATCTCGGGGTTCTTATTTGAGGAGAATAAATTGTTGCAGGAACTAAAAAATAAAAAAAGGTCATGTAGAAAATTTTGTTCAAATACCATACCAAGCAACTAGTGTTTTTTGACCGTTGCGCTGTGCTAATTAACAATGACCGACATAATCGTTGCGTCGCTAAAAGCATTATAAAACTGATTGACTAGTGCCTCTAGATTTTTAAGAAGTTGTTTACGTCGGTGTAAACAAACATTATGCGTATCCATTAATAGTTACAACACACTTTCTCAAACAAAGGCAATGACGACTTTGCCAATATTACCTACTTCGAATTCACCATTACGCAGATATCTAACGCTATACAGGAACATCATTTGAGGAAGTGGGGTAGATGGAGGTATTTTCCAAACCCCCCCCCCCCCTTGAATTTGTCTAGAAAATTGCATGTCATTTAATGATATTTCATTAAATGTCATGCAACTTTCTATGAATTATAATTAAATCTAAATAATTAAAAAACGACCAGTGATTGGCCAATTTTTGCGCTTCCCCCCCCCCCCTCTGGAAAAAGCTGAAATGACGTCCCTGATTCTAAACCAAAAATTCTCGGATTATCTCTCAAAAAAAATATTCCGAAAATATTTTTATTAAATATTCCATTTCAGTGAAATCATATCATGCTTAAATGACGTTCCTGATTCTAATCCATAAAGTAAAAAAAGTCTCGAATCTATCCCGAAAATATTTTTAAAATATGTCATTTCAGTGAAATCATATCGGAATACATTTTTACCGGTAGATATATATTTTTGCTAGTCGGCGCCGTCGCAGTGGAATCGCTCGGTGACGAACGTTTTTTGTTACACATTAAAAAACTACAATTAAATTTCTAAATAATTTCTAAATATATATTATATGTTTAAGTCAATTATCGTGTACTTCTCTTAGTCTTTAAATAGCTAGTCAAAGTCAAAATATAAGTTAATAAAATTAAAAAAAATACCTTACACCAATGATGGCGAACCTATGACCCGCGGGTCAGACACTGACCCACGCAGGATTTTTAAAGGCTCGTATTTTTCGGGTCAGAATTTTAAGATGGTTTTGGTCAGAATTTATATAGCATGGGTCAGAATTTATATTAAATGGTCAGAATACTAGCGGTCAGAATAAATATTAGATTGTCATAATTTATATTAATTGGTCAGAATTGAAATCGGATCCGTCAGAATTAATATTAAATGGTAAGATTTATGTTGACACATGGTCAGATTCGATTTTTACAGTTGGCAATAATGTTATCGTTTAAGATTGGTACAACTTTTCAACGGCAACTTGACAGTTCTGACGCGCCAACGCTGAATCAACAGCTCTTGTCAACACCAAGTATTATGCTTCCACTTCACTCTCCGAAAGTAGGCGACAGTTGGCCAAGGACGGGAAATATAATGTGAAAATTCGGGCTTACTTCGGTCGAGCTCGGTTGTCCCCGCGCTAAAATCTCTCGCAAGTTCTCCGAGGTCACCGCGAACGGGAGGTAAACTGGGGGTAATTTTGGTCGAGGCGGCCGACTTCGTCGCCTCCAAAAATTCCCTCGCTTTCCGAAGTTAATACCCGAAGACGCTTCGAGCGCGAGCGGCGAGATACTTCCCCTTTCGCTCTCTCGCGTGACGAGAGAGAGAGATAGAGATGGTTTATCGCAAACTGAGATAGAACGATTCAATTTTAATATGGGCGTCTTCACGATCGCGCCACTGTTTGGTATTTTTGCCCGATCTGGACGGCCAAAATTATTTCTCCACTTTAGTTGATTCCATAAGTGCTCTTAGTCAAATATATAATATTATAAGTGCTAAAAAATACAATTATTTAAAGTATTTCTTTAATTGTAGGCCCGAGGAATAGGAATTCCGTGTTGAACGGTCATGCGAATTTCGCCGCGTAGCGTAAAAAAAAATTGTATATGTCACAAATTTGCTGTTTTTTTATTAAGAAAAAGTATTTGACTAGCATTTTATCATACTCGGTATCGTTTTTTTTAAATATGTATATATTTAGTCATTCCAAACAAATTTTTATTTTATTTCATTAGTACGCGATCCACAATTTGACGTTTACTGATTTTACCACGGTAACCATATTATTAAAAAATTACAATCATTACAAAACTGTATTTTAAATTTGACGTTAACATTTCTTTAATTGTAGGCCCGAGGAAGAGGAATTCCGTGTTTAACGGCCGTGCGTAGCGTAATAAAAAAATTTAGCCGCGTAGCGTAAAAAAAAAATTGTATATGTCACAAATTTGCTGTTTTATATTAAGAAAAAGTATTTGACTAGCATTTTATCATACCCGGTATCGTTTTTTTTTCAATATGTGTATATTTGGTGATTCTGAACAAATTTTTAGGTCGTAACTTTCGCGACTAAGCCCCGTCCCATTTTTAAGAATAATACATTTTTAAGGTATGCAATGTGTTAAAAACCGCAAAAATCCGCAGTCAATTTTGCATGTATCATAAAGAGAAAGACCTAAGCTATATATTGTATATAAAATCTCAATTCAGTAAATTGACTTTCCATACTTTTCCTTAAAAAATAATAGAAATTATTCATTAGTTGCACACTTGAACGTTTCCTGTTTATTATTTATTAGTGACAGTGAAGCCTCGATTCAACATAAAATGTCTTATTTACTAACATTGATCTATTCCGGTGCATTGCAATCATCCACCATCTCCTTTTTCTCCATTTGGCTTTAATTTTTTTTGTGTTTAAAACACGCACGTAGTTATAATACGCGAGGTTGAGAAGCGCGCACGCGTATGAAATTCCCGGCTGTGCGAACGCTATTCGAAAAACTGCGACCTTGACCGACTTCGGTCGAACTTCCACTAGGACAACTTTCGGAGAGTGAAGTGCAGGTATTAGACCTTCGCTACGACCACCACTACGGTGAATGATAATCAAAGTGTAACATTCTAAAATAAAATAAAATTCATTTTATAACATGGTTTTTATTTATTAATAAATAAAAAATTATATAGGAAAAGGAAAGCGTCTTGCTACCGCTCGCGCCGACTTTCACTGTAGAAGTAAACAACCTAACCTTTTTTTAATAATATTGTATTGATTTGTTCTCATTTCGGTATATCTTGTAATTGTCCAGCATTATCCAATATATGACTAACTAATTGTTCAAAAAGCGAAGACGCATATGTGAGTACCACAATTAGAATTAGATAATAAAATAGGTTAACTTCAAGTTTCCTACGTAAAATATGCGACTATGGCAGCAAGTTACTTTATTATGACCATGTGTTATTTTTATTCTGACTGAATACTATTTTTATTATGACCGTTTATTATTTTTATTCTGACCGTTTATTATTTTTATTCTGACCGTTTATTATTTTTATTCTGACCCTTTATTATTTTTATTCTGACCCTTTATTATTTTTATTCTGACCCTATATTATTTTTATTCTGACCCTTTATTATTTTTATTCTGACCCTATATTATTTTTATTCTGACCGTTTAATATCTATTCTGACCGTTTAATATCTATTCTGACCATTTTGCTAATAAAATTCTGACCGAAAATTGATTTTTATCCTGAGCAAAATTTGATTTAAATTCTGACCATTTAATTACAAGTAATTTTTAAATGACCCACGCGTTGATTTTTATAAGCTTATTTTCTTATATTATAAAAGAGAATAGACAATCAAAAATATTAAAAAAATAAAGTATATATAACGAAAGTCGAATTTATAAAAAAATATTTCCATGTGGACATTGGGTAGCTGATTTTTTATCGTATCACTGCACCTGTGTATGACATACATGGTCATAAAACGTCGTGTTTCGTAGTAAAAAGTAGTTTTTAACCATCCTCCCCTTCCCCTTTCCAAGTGACGTCATTGACTTAGTGACGTCATTGACTTAGTGCTAGTATTAAAAAAAATAATAAACAAAATTTGACCCACTTCTCAAAAAGGTTCGCCATCACTGCCTTACACCATGTTTTCAAAGTGATTCGCTTTAACCAGCATAATTTTTATTTGACAGCACTCCGCCATAACACCTTACAGACTAACTAAGCAGTGCTAACCTATCGTTAATGTTTTACACTTTTCATCAAAGGCCATTTAGATTAGATATGAGCCCAAAATTTCAAGCAATAAATGCAAAGCGAGAAACAGGCACCGATGTGTTATAATAAAAATGTTATTAACTCATCAATAACGCACATTACATTATTTTTTTAATGCCTAAAATTAAAATTTAAAAATTGTATTAATAAGATACATGTGCTTGTGAAATAAATATAATATATTATGATCCACCCACTGAAATTCCACAGAACCTTGAATGTTTAATTTATAAGAATGTAATAAATTATATGAAGTACAAACAATTCTAACCTTGCCCTAAATTGAGTAATAAAATTATTTACTATGATTGTGTTATAATGGGTTCCTATAATATATTATATTCATATTTAATTACTATTGTTTTAAATATAATGATAATATTTAAATATTTTATTATGATATACATATATTAAGTAGTTTTATCAGTATTTTAATATACATACATATTACATATACATATAATACAAAATAATTTTTTAAGCTATATCTAATATATATAATACACACATATTTGTCACTTTGAGTTTTTCTACAAATTGCGATTATGTATGCAACATAAAAGCAAATATAAAAAATGAAAACAAATTTTTATGTACAATTACTGTACATAACATAGTAAATCTATAAAATAATGTCAATGAACAAAAAATCAAATATATAAAATAAACTTTTAATAAAGCTCCAAGTTAAACTTACTATGCATTCACTTATTTTATTAATTTCACTGTACAGTAATATTGTTGTCACAAAGACAAGATAATACGATGAATTTTGCATAAAATTTTCAGTAATCATAAATTGAGAACTCGGGGAAAACTAGCAATGCATCTGAATTAAGTTTGTGATTTCTCGTCTTTATGTTTTTAATTCTGTGATTAGTGTATTGCTGTTGTAAACTTACTTTATTATTAAAAACAATATATAATATAATATTATATATAAATTTAAGTATGTATTTTAAATGATACATATTATGTGGATGCTAGAACGATAAATTTTTCTTTTAAAACTAACAATTAAATCTAGATCCGGAAGCTTCGGAATGTTCTTTAAAGATGTGCGCTCTCAGAATTGAGTGTTTTCTGAATTTTGCACCGCATTCGACACAATCCGCATCCACTTTCCTCATACCGTGAGCTTCCCACTGATGTTCCCACTTTAACTTCACACTCTTGAACCGAGCACCGCACTCTTCGCACTTGTAAGTCATTTTGCCTTTAGCCAGATGAGCTATCTTTATATGCTTCCTGAGGTTCGATTCGAAATGAAAGAGTTTCTTGCAATAAGAACAAGTCTTCGGCTTGTTGTGCCTATGATACTCCATGTGTCTTATCATCATTCGTTTCGTGTTGAACTTCCTCGTACATATTGTACATTTGAGATACGCAATGCCGTGTACCTTCTTATGCTTGGAAAAATTGCTCGAATCGCCAAATGCTCTGTCGCACACGTCGCATTGGTACAGAGTCAACTTGGCGTGTTCCCTAAGATGCTTCTTGAACTTGTCGACTTGTTTGAAAATCACATTGTTGCAAATCTCGCATTCGTAAATGGGAACAGCGTGATTCTCCTCTCTGGCTTTCTTGATGATGTTCTCGACTATGTGCGATATGATGTGCCGTTTCAAATCTCCCATTCGTTCGAAAGCTTTGCAACATTCAAGGCATTCCTAAAATGACAAAATCTATCTGCAATTACACATATTTAGAATAAGAATACAAAACATTAGCACAAAATAACGTATGGTATAGTAACATACTAAATTAAGCAAACCTTATTCTTTTTTCCTTGATCGGTTGAAATCGGAGATCTACATAGCTCGTTTATATCCTCGCTCGAATCAAAATCCTGCTCCTCGTTGTCCGATTTGTCGTGTCTATCCGGTAGCGCGTCGATCAATTGTCCAAAAAGACCGTTCACCGGGCTCGTCGGTACTCCGAAATTAAATTTGGCTACATTTTTTTGCACAGCTCCTTTTCTAAAATCTTGCAAGTTATACTTCTTCAATACCTTTCTAGATCCGTAGCACCTTTTGTTCTTTTTTAAATTTGTTATATGGCAACCTGCGTGCGCCGACAAGTCAGATTTCTTTATAAACGACAACGAACACAGATTACACTTAAATTTGTGAATTTTTTGATGAATGCGAGCCTGATGAGATTTCAACACGTGTTTAAAGGCAAACTTCATGTTGCATATGTTACAAACGTACGGCTTTTCGCCCGTATGAATTCTTTGATGAATCCGCAAATGAGATCTTCCAGCGTAGACCTTACCGCATATCTCGCATTCATAATTTGGATTACCGTGCATGTTCTGATGCATGGTATACTTAGCTAGAGACTTGAAGATCTTTCCGCATTTACTGCAGCAAATCTGCTGTTTAGGATTGCTCTGAATGGTGACCGATCCCGGTTTAAAGTCTGCGTGTATAGTGTTAATATGTCGTCGTAGAGAACTCTTTTCTACAAAATACTTCTCACAAATATCGCACTGGTGTTGCTTATCCATATGAGTGCACATATGACGACGAAGAGTGGGTTGCTCTTTAAAAGCTGAAATTAAAAAATCATCATTAAAACACATGTAAATTAACTACTTTAGAACCATATTGTTTTGTTTCAACCTTTTTTACATATATCGCAAACGAACGGTCTATCTTCACTATGAACCAGCATGTGATGATTTAAGGCATTAATAGATCTGCATTTACGACCGCAAATGTTACATTTCACATCCGAGCTCTTGAAATGTTGAGGTCTCTCTTTTTTTGTAGCCGAAGTCAAGTCGCTGATGTCGGTTAAGAAATACGGCTCGTCCTCACCGTCGTAAGTGCTGTCTTTGTATAGATAGTCTCCGAAATGATCTTTTCTGTCAATTTCTTCGTTGACGAGCGAAATGTGGTCGTCATCGCAGTTATCGAAATATGCAGTGTACGGATTGGTGCAGTCCGATATATGATCTTGGCACGTCTGATCGCTTTGTAACGTTAAATATGAGTTGCTCTCGACGACGGAGTGAGGTAAAAGCATCTCATAGTCTAATTTGTTGGATACGTTGGTCGCTGTCGGAGTACTGTCGTACAGTGCATCTAATGAGAGTAGTCTGGTGTCGTCCTCGACGTCAGTCTGAAACATGAACATATTTTTAGTAGCAATAACAATAATATTCGTTGGAAATGGCTATTGGAAAACTTACTCCTTTTAAATAATTGTCAACCTCCATATGATCCACGAACGAATCGTGGCAAGTCTCGAACGAATTGTTATTTTCCTCGCTGACCAAAGATTGCGTCAAGCTCCAATCTTGCGTATCGTCAGTGTCTATAGGCATAATGTCGCTGTTGATGTGCACGTCTGAGATCAAATGTTCAGGATTAGAATGCGTCATGTCGAAGTTGACTTCCGTTTGATCGAACGGCTCCAGCGCGTCCTTGGAGACGTTAAAATTGTGCAGGCCAGAGAAGCGACTCTTCAATTGGCCTCCGTAGATCGAGTTGACTTGTTGCAAGCACGGTTCTTGAAAAAGATTGCCGTCGTCTTTGGGCGATCTGTTCGGGGACCGGTAGAAAACGCGGTCTAGAGTGTCATCGTCGTCGTCGTCGTCGTCTTTGGGCGGGATCCAAACCTTTCCCAGTCCTTTGAAGAAGCACTTTTTGTTTTGGAAGCAGTCGTATATGTACAGTTTGCAAAATACCACATGAAAACCGTCGTCGTCGACGTTTTCAGACACTTGAGCCATCTTCGAAGGGATGAATATGGGTATTTTGTCTTGGGGTGAATGCTTCGTCATTTTTGCTTATGATGTCGAACGAAAGTATTGTTGCACCAACTAATTTTGCGGTAGATACGAAATTACCGCCACAATACAGCTTTTGGCCATAAAACGTTAGATATTGATTCGTTTTCTTATATATCTTATAACTACAATATAATAATAAATCTTATACAAGTGTTGAAAACTTTTTAAAAAATTGTTGATTATAATTTGTTTGTTACGGTTGTCCTTCGCAGTTCTCTTTGTCCCTAGCTCAATAAAAGTAGCCTCTTGGGGTTGCTCAGTTTCTGGGAACGCAGCATCTGGGGCTGCGTACTCTTTGGGAGGTGCATGTCCTACCTCCTCGGGACTACTACTTTGACGCATTTGTGGTTTAGATAAGGTAGATGGTCTTGCGTCCTTATAGCACCTTAGTGCTTTAGGCTATTTTAGCCCTTTTATTGTAAAGTGCTAGGGAGTTGTGACGCTTCCTCTACCGTGCGTTCTTTGGCGAGTTCACTCCGCTTTTTCTTTACGTTTCATTACACACGATGCGAAGAGTAGTCTCTATGTCTCTCATTATGGATGGGACTTAGAGGAGTGCTTCTTTCAGCGCAGTCCTTTCTTTCTCATGCTGTGCATTCAAAGAGTATGTGTGTGTGTGCGGCGTTGTCGACTGTAGCTCCACAGTGGTTACATGCAGGGGTCATTTTTTTGCCTATCCTATGTAGGTAGGCTTCGAAGCATCCGTGATCCACGAGTGTCTGTGTTAATACTCCCTTTTTCTCCATATCTGCAGGTTTGTGATGAGGCGGTGTCAGCTCTGTAGCTTCTTCCGTTGCTTGCCCGTTGTATATTGCCTGCCTTTCCAGTGCAAGCTCGATATCACTCTCAGGAGGCTCCTTCTTTGTACTCGGGCCAGACTGAGCCTCGTTCTTTCCACCCTTGCCGAGTCTGCCCACAGAGTGGCAGATTCGGCAAGGGTGGAGAGATCTGATGCGAAAACCTAATCAAGAAACCGTGCATGTGCGGCAAAAAAACAGATTGACACATGCTTCGCATGCTGTCAACATCGCTGTGTTAGACTTTGGATTAATTTGGGTGGTCACAATATTTGGACGAAATATGCTGTTGGCAGCCACTTTAATATATTTGAATTTAAATTTTGTATTTATGTATTGGGATTTTGTGTTGTATTATATACATAGATTTGAAATAAATGCTGGTTTTTGACAGGCAAGTAATGTTATAAAAGCTTTTATTATGTTTTAGTAGGTTGAATTTGCGTTTTCTGATCTTTGCTGAACTAAATGATTTACCAATAATATTGTTTTATTATTTCTTAACCTCTTTACAAAAATTCCGTCCGTTTCAAAATTGCCAATTTTTCCCATCACTAATTATTATTAGAGTATGACTCAGCGAATATAACTCGGAGCTAAATATAACATTTTTTTCAGTGGCCACACTGAGTATTGATCGAATTTGACGTTCAGTTTTCATTGTCCCGTCGTGTGTTGTACTTAACGCATCGACATATTGTATCGCGAAAGTTACAGATCACAGTCGATATATTTTATATCAATAAGATCAAAATGGAGGTTGGTGCTACAATAGGCGATTGGGAAATCCAAAAATTACTCGGTTCTGGAGCGTTTGGGTCAGTTTTCTTACTGAAAAAGGCCAATTCTGATGAAAAAATAGCTATGAAAGTGTGTCATTGGAATATGGAAGAGGTACAACCGGATTTCGTCATGAAATGGATCATCGAAGTCGAGGCAATGTCGAACTTCAACAATAGAACCATCGTTAAGGTGAATAGATCGATTGATTTAACACCCCCAGTGACGAACGGTAACGCGCCGAAGCTTCCGATTCTTTGTATGGAATTCTGCGACGGTGGAAATCTTAGGGAGCTCTTGAACCGGCCGGAGAACGTCAACGGTCTGCCCGAACAAGAGGTCAGGTGCATGTTATTCGATGTGAAGAACGCCATTAGTCACTTGCATTGTTTGAATTTAATACATCACAATCTAAAACCGGAGTGTATTGTACGGAAAACTTTCGAATCGCCTTCGTTTAACCGTACTTATGTATATAAACTGACAAATCTGGGACGCTTGAAAGACTTCAACTCCGATTCCGATACCTTATGCTCTGATTTCACCGGAAGCTTGCAGTATTTAGCTCCGGAGTTGTACTATTCCAGGACTCACTCTTACACCGTCGACTATTGGTCGTTCGGACTGATCGCTTTCGAAGCTATTTGCGGAATCCGTCCGTTTTTACCGTACATGGCTCCCGTACAATGGATGCCTTATTTAAAAAAGAAAGCCTCCGATCAAATATGCGCATATGAGAACATAAACGATGAGGTTACATTTTCGAATGAAATATTCGCCGAAAATAAGATCAGCTCATGTCTTAAATCAAAGTTAGAACCCTGGTTTACAAAGATGTTGGAGTGGGATCCTCTAAAGAGAGGAGTATCGCCGGTAATGTTCCATGTATTTACAGATTTAGACAACATATTAAATAAAAAAATCATCGTTATATTCTCGGTTTCGACTTACGAATATTTGAGTTATGAAATCGACGAAAGAACTCTATTTGCGACTTTGCAAGGATGGGTTCTGAACGATACTCGCATAAATATCAATGATCAGATCTTCATCGATAGCACGAATAAATGCGAAGTTGAATTGGATTCTTTCGCTATGAAGTATTGGAGCGATCGAGTTAAAGTTATGCTATATTTGTTTCGAAGAGATAAATTGATCGATCAAATAAAACCGAAAATTTCACCGAGGGTCAAGTTGAACATTGAAAATCCAAAAATGAATCTCAACTACTTCCATCTCATGGGTGTTATATCGTACATACATTACTTTATTTTTAACGAACAAGTTTTATACGAAACGTTCAAAGAAGCGATCGTTTTGAGACTCGATTGTGTGAAAAATTTAATCGATAATTTACAAGCGATTAAACCCGATTCAGAGAATGAGATACGCAAATTAGAAACGAAGAGTATTTTATTGAACGATATTATCACTTCGGAATTGGTCAGTATTGATAAATACGACAATCAAGATAAAACGGAATATATAAACGAAGTAAAATTATGGATATTGAAAGCAAAGACTCTTAATAACAAAATATTTCTACTCAAAGAGGCTTGGAATCAATTGTGCGCTAGGTTGGACTCTATAATTCGAAGAACTAATGAAATACGTCCCAAACCGATCGATAACGATATGTCGGAACTGTTAAAATCTATCCAGAATCACGTAACGACGGCAGCTAATATTCCGATCGACGAACGAAAGGAGCAAAAGTCGTGCTTCAACGTCGTCAAATTGCTATATAAAAGCTTGAAGACGCGCGACAAGCTTATGTACGATGCCGATAATCAAATAGTGGCTCAAATCATCTCTGACGTTCATTTGGAATCGCAGATGATCAAAGATTTATTTGCCAGCGTCTATAAGAATGCCGATTCTCTATCGAAATCGCTCAATATGATGATTGTAGAAAAGCAAGAAATTCCTTGGAAGATGATGAAGAAAGAAAAGAGCAACGAATCGAACAATTTCAGGTCTTTGACCAACTTCAAGATCGGCGAACCGGTGAGGAGCCCCGTTCCGTTGACGCCCGATCGCAACTCTTTGGAGCTGCGTTCTTTGATCGACGATAATATGAAATTGAGGAGAGATGCGCAAAATTTCATCGAGTCTATTATCCATGAAGAACTTAAAGAAGACTCAATCGATGATGATGGAGATAGAAATGGAGATGGAGATGGCGATGGAGATGGAGTTGGAAATGGAGATGGAGATAAAGATAGAGATGGAGATGGTGATAAGAGCAACTAAGGAGAAAAACATAACATACCATTAATCATCGAATGAGTTGCTTAACCATCATTTTTTTTGTTTTTCATTAATTACATCATAATATTTTTACCACAAATATCGTACAGATTTTAAATCATTATCAGTTTTTTCTCAATATGATCTCATATTTTTGATTTTGTTTGGCAAAATCTGTTGTTTTTAACTTACTTTATTTTTAATAATTGTTTTATAATTTATTTAACAAAATACTCATTTGCATTTAAATGTTATGTTTGAATTTTTACTATTATATTTAATTTTAATTGAATATTGCGTTAATAATTAATTAATTGTTTAATTTTTATAGTTGACTTTAAATATTTTTCCAACTGTATGCTATATTACACGCACAATTTATTGATATTACACTTTATAATTACTTTTTTCATGAAAGATTGGATTCATTTTAAAATTGATAAGTAAAAAAAATATGTATAATGATTCAACTAGTGATTCTAATCCATTTTTAATGATAATTATCTATAGGCAAATAATCTAATAATCAATATTATCACTTAAATCTGATTGTGTCAAATTTTCAATAGTCAAGCTTTTTATTGTGGTATAACTTTACGCATGATCTATAAAGTGGCCAAAAATTATTTAATTTAATTTATTTATAAAAACTATGGATTTATTAATGTTTATAGAAAAGGGTATTATTTGTTCATAAGTACTTAAAATTTAATAATATGTATACGTTGCTTATACACAGTAGTTTATTTATTTTATTTAAATATGGTAACTTCAAATAAAAAATATTGGTCTAGAATAGGTTTTAGCTACTAAAATAATATATATATGTATTTTCTTATTTATATACAATTAGAACTTATCTCATAAAAAATATCATAAATATGTTTTAAACATGCGTAACTCGATACGATTATGAATTTATTTATTAACACTTAAAGCGCCGGAATCCGATTAACGCGTTTTTTGGGGATTTGATCCTACAGTCGGACGCATGTTAACGTGCTTTTATGAAATTCTTACTGACATTTTTGAATATTTTAGGGCACCAATAGGGATTAATTATATTTTAGATGTTATTAAAATTATTTCCATACAAAATTAAATAATTAGTGGTACGAGATTTTTTTTTAAAAAAAATCTTATCGAATACTAAATCGGTTTATATAAATATCACACCATAACGAATTCTCATTTTGAATCGATGCCGACAAATTCTAGGACAGTCACACATGGTATTCGTATTCTGAACTATCATTTTATGCATTATGACAATATGACAAAAATTTTGCATAAATTCAATATTTACGACCGAAAATTTCTCATTGATATTGTATTTGGTGAGTGCCCACACCAACTTTTATAATTAAAAAGTGCACGTTTTAAGTGTTAAAGTAGTGATTTGTGTTAGCGTAAAAAAAAGATTGTTAAAAATAATCTTCAATCTCGATTATTAAATTAACCAAATATATAATTTTAAATAGATGTTAAGATTTTCTTGAATATTATACCACTATAGGAAGAGGGACACTCGACGGTCCCACAGCAACGTGGGATGATGAATGGGGAGTTCCATGGAGACTGCCGGAGCGTAAGGGTCAAAGAAAGATTATTATCTAATAATAATATCAACTTTTAGCATTTATAAATGTTTTCAACATATACTTATAAGATAACTATGTATTTAAAAATATGATCATGCATATTGTATATTAAAAATAAACAGTATACTGTATGAAATTGCTTTTATTTAGAACGAATCGTGAAAAATGTAACAATGTACATAAAGTGTTTCGCTTCTCAATTTCACATTGTGCAAGTTCGATAATATACACAAAAGTTTGCACAAGTGAATACGAATAAACCGGCACTAAAAGAAGAGAAATACAGTCTAATTACACTTAAAACAAACTTTAATACATAGATATTTGATGTATTCGATAAAACCAACGAAAACAATTTGTATAATATACATAAGTAAAAAATACACATTTAACTAAATCATATATTTACGGGCCGATAGATTTAATTACATACTCAAATAGCCTACGTAACAAATAATAATATGCTTTAAAACGGCACAAAAATTAAATTACTTTGTTGCGAGCTTTACACTTTATTGCTTATATTAAACAACGAAAGAACAACTAATAGGCACAAGTCTTAAATGTAAAAATAGTACAAGATTATTAAAGGATTGGTCTAAAATTACCAACATCGTCGTATTAAAATATATTGAGGATACTTTGATAAATGAAATGATCGATTATATGCAATATGTACCAGAAAGTTCACTGGATGTTTCAGTCGATGGATTGATAAAGTGATACTAAAAACTAAATGCCATTTATAAGGCCAATATTTGATTAATCAACACGACAATACAATAAAATTGTGTATTTAAAACGCTCCCACAAAATGAGAAAAGGATTATGCATTTATTTTAAATGAATAAATTTGAGTCATCGAGTTTTAAAATCTATATATAATACATTATCATGACACATGAAAAAGAGTATTTACAATAAAAGATTAACTAGACTGTTTAATAAAAACTATTATAGATCACAGGAGTATTTCAAACATCAACATTAAACAAAATACAATATAACTAGCAATAACATTTTGCTAACATACGTACATATATAATATAATATATATTTTTTTTTAAGCTGGTACTGAGTTTAAAAACTGGTATTTTATATAGTAAACACTATCACGTGTTTATATATTTTCTATATTCAATTAATACACTTATAGGAAAATAATATTTTTAAATTATGTAATGGTTTTTTTTTCAATGTGCATTAAAAAATATTCTCTTTTTAAATTACATTGATAAAAATAGTTTTTACACACCGAGAACATAGATTTTAAAACTCAACGACTCTTTAAGCATTAAAATCATCCGAAAATTCCAATAAAAAAACGACTAATCAAATAGTGGCCTTCTTTAAATAAGTAGAATAAAAAAGTTGGTAATTTATAAATAATATTCTTCAGGAAAACTATTAGTTCAATTAAAACTACACTACAAATCACATGATCTTGAGATAAAGTATAAAATAATATGACACTATGACTTAAATTAAATGGATACAAACCAACAGCTGCTGCATAGTTATATTCTTAAAAAAAAATCGTACTATTTGCATATTTTTCAAATGTTAATAATTTTTTAAAAAAAAAATATGGAAAAGTAAACAAGATTGTTAGATATTATTAAGAAAACAGCTGCACAGCAACCTTCGCAAACCTCCGATACAAACGCGCTAGTATATAATTATATAATATATACAGAAAAAATATTTAATAGTGACTAACAGAAAAAACACTCACTTTGATTTAGCTGTGTAAAAAATGTGTGGCTTTTTAGTCTAGCTGATTCTAATTCATGAACGTTTTATCTATTTGTCACTCTTACCCATACGATGTCAAAAAAAATACTGTTTTACCAATAAAAATACATATTCTTGTTTAAAACTACACGTTGTAAATGTGACAGTAAAAAATAGCACTACTGCATCGTAAATCATTATTCGTTATACAACACTTTTCTCAAGCGGCTCGCCGAACTGCACATCGACCACATAGACCTTGACTTCGTTCGCCGTCACAATCTCCTCGCCGAGAACTAAGTCTTTAGGTTCAGTTTTGGTTTGAATTTTTTGGAAATTTTCTAAGTCGTTCTGAGTCACCACTAACTGAGATATAACACTTTTGTCCAGGTGCTTGTCGAACGATATCAACGTCTTATTATCCTCGGACATGGTTGGCAGCTGCAGCTCGTCCTTGAGCAGCATGCCGCTCGCGTCTTTCAGGTAATGAATCGGATAGTGATTCTTCAGCTCACTCAGCAAGCGGAAACTCTCTTGACACACAGTGCATCTGAAAATAATCATTCGATCGTTAAATATGCATCGGATGAATCATACGTAATCGAACTAATGTTACTTGTAAATGTTGTCTCCGATGTGTGATCTGGTGTGCTTCACGAGATCGTTGCTCTGTGTGAAGGATCTTTCGCAATATGTGCATTTGTAAGGCTTCTCTCCCGTGTGAATCCTATAGTGTCGTTTCAAATGATCCTTGCAAGAAAATCTGATGAAATAAAATTACATTATCAGTATCTGTTGAATTACAATGTAAAAGATTTTTGGCACAAATTTAAAATCATGATAATCCAAAAAATACTTTTGTTATGAATTACAGTAATTATTGTACTTTTTTATAGTAAGGATTTCACAACTATTTTCTATTGCTTAGTGTGACGTGTATATAATTTTTTGCTGGTATTCATCTTAATTATATATTTTTGTCAATAGTAAGTAAAGAAAATTTATAATTTTTTTCTTTATACATATATATAAATTGACGGAAAATAATAAAAATCAAAACAGTATCTGATTTTTGAAATATAATGTTTTGGCATCTCACACATTTACACACAGGAAACTGGTCATTAAATATATATTAAGTTATTCATTAATGCAATTGGCAAAATATCATCAATAAAATAATTAATCACAAATTTAGTGTCGCCTCTAAATATGTACTTTAATTATCGGTATTTAATATGTATATAATTATCTTGTTTCATATTATAAAAATATTATCGATGAAATAATTAATCACAAATTAAGTGTCACCCTAGATCAGGCCTCGGCAAAAATGTGACTATTAAAAAGACTATTCGGGTCAGTGAATATTTTTGATCCTAACAACCATATATGTGGTCTAGTCGTGACATCGTAACACGTTAAAAAAATTATATTTGCAGAACTGAAATGGGTCACTTGGTGACTCGCGGGTCATAGGTTGCCGAGCCCTGCCCTAGATATATATACTTTAATTATGTATTACTTGCTTCATATTGTAAAACAAACACGTTTATGTTTTATACTCAATTATATCGTATTTTTCAACACTTGATTATAGACAATATTATTATCGTCTGCCAGCACATTTAAAAAATATAGATTAGGCAATTGATATATAGTTAGTATATTTTACGAAGTATTTTACAAATAAAAACAATTTGACCGGAATTGCTTTGAAAAGTTTCAAGACAAAAAGAACGCAACAAAATATTAAAAATGTAAATAAACGGTATCTTTTATTTTAAACAATCTTGTTTAAATAAAAGTTTTAGCTTAGTTAATTTAACGTATTTTTTCATAATTATTTATTTATTATTATTTTATATTGCATTTATAGTCAATTATTAATTTTTTTAGTTTTATTGCTTTGATTTAATAAATTTCGTTCATTTATTTTACATATTTTTTATATATTATTTGGCTTTTGTGGATTTTTTTATAACAATTTAAATGATCTCAATATTTTTTATTAAACAAAATAAATATAAAATATATTTTGCTATGTTTATTTATTTTATTGCTATTATATTTCATAAAAATAATTTGTATTAAATCAAATTTACAAAAACATACAAATATATTTTTTACTTATTACTTCTTCAGTTATGTATGTAAATATAAAACTATCTGGTTACCTCAAAACAGTGAAAGATTGACTACCGTACAATACGACGATACCGCTCATAGGATTAAGGCGTGAATAATTTAGACAGATCCTTTACAAATATTTTGAATACAATTTTCGCATTTTTTACTGTTGTTTTATGCAACACAACATCTCCATAAAACGAAAGATTTCTCCGATAGTGATAATTCTTTCATTGATGCGATGCATTTCAAACAAAAAAATCATTTCTTTGAAATATAATTTACAATATAAGAAGACTTTCGAAAGCTACTTATCAAATACACGCAAAAACCTCTGCTTCGAAATTTGTATTTTGATTCAGTTTAATTATTTTTTTTAATGGCAAGACAAGTTATAAAAGAAAATAATAAAATATCAAAGCCGCCAAGTGATCATGAAATATTTTTTTAAAACGATGAGCCGAAATCAGTTGTGCCAAATACTATATTTTTTAAATCTTTCAAATGATTTCCACAATTGATAATGCAGAAATATAGTTTATTACTGACAAAATAAAACAGGGAGGGTGTTACATGGTGAGTCAAAATCTTTATTTAAATTTATATTCACTGAGGTTATATAAATTTATTATTTCTGGTATTACTTTATAATCGTTATTTAAAAATAACATTTACACGCCTATATAAAAATCTACACGTTTTTACGAAGATATAAAATATTACTATATTAAGATTTATTAATGTACATATAAATAAGTACAATTAGTAATGTTTTAATATATTTACAACAACCAATGAAAGTTTTATTTATTCTAATATTTATAAAATAAACTGCTATTTTACTACCTAACATTTTTAAGAAACCTTATTATTCATTATCAGTTGTAAATCATAAACAGTTTGTTTATTTCAGTATTTATTTTTCTTTGTATATTTATTCTATGATCATTCCTGGTTATATATTATATGAAATGTAAAGTAAAACGCAAAAGAAAAAATATATTGTAATATATATATAAAAATAAAATTTAAATCGACAGTTTGAGTGCCGCAAAATAAACAACATACATATGTCGATGCTTTTAAATATTTCACGTATATAAACGTATCAATTATAAAGTTAAGCCAATTCTCCTAAAGATCAGAAATTTCACGAAAACTATGCGACACCCAGTGCAGGTTTATGTTAGCAGGGCAAGGCTCAAAAACACTACTTATTTCTCACTACTTATTTTGTAGTTGTTGATTGTGTTTACCTGGTTGTAACATATAGTCAAGGACGTCATTTCAGTTTTTTCCAGGGGGCACAAAAATGTTATTAAGATTCATAGTATTTCATTAAATGACATGCATTTTTCTGACTAAAATTAGAAGTTACAATGGGAAAGCTCGGTTATCTAGTGCTCACATTAAGATTTTTTATAACAATATTACGACTTATAATAACTGAGAATCGAATGAAGCATATCTAAACCGAATTTTGACCAATAGAAGAGCGCAAAAAACAATTATCACTTCTCAGAAGTCAAAAATCCACGTCAAAAGCAATAAAATCATGTCGGCGCCGTCACAGTGAGAACGCTCGTTACCGAGCGTTCCCACTGCGACAGCGCCAACACGATTTTATTGCTTTTGACGTGAATTTTTTACTTCTGAGAAGTGATAATTGTTTTTGCGCCTTTCTATTGATCAAAATTCGGTTTGAATATACTTTGACCAATACTCTCATACCAGAAGTCGTATTTCATATTTTTAAAACGGTGTAATATCGAAGTGCAGACCAACTATGGTGCAATATGCGAAATGCAACATCTGTCTGTACTTCTTCTGCTTATTATCCTCTGAGAAATGAGTTGGCTTAGTTCCTACTTTGGATTTGACCTAATGAAAGTTCTAAAAATATAATTAGTTTCAAAACTTTCATTAGGTTTGGTTTGGGTTTGAAAGTAAATGGACATTTTGCAACTGTCAAATTGAGTTTCATATGACATTTTAGAGCAGTATATAATTTCACTAGCGCCCATCATTTAAATTATATTTTCGCTAGTAGAAATATATATATCTACTGTTAAAATGTATTCAGACTTCACTAGTGAAAATATAACTTCACTGTAACATATATACATCGCATGTAATAAATAATGATAAGTATATAAATGTATATATTACTGCATATGGAAAAGTTGAAATCCCATAATTTTACTAGCAGCTGCCAGATAAATGATATTTTCACTGGTTAAAATATATATCTACCAGTGAAAACGTATTCAGATATGATTTCACTGAAATGGCATATTTAAAAAAATATTTTGAATAAAATGAATGTGTTACATCTGGCATTATTTCTTGAATCAACAATTGAGTGTTTTTGTTCTTAAGGTGTAACCTATAAAGTATCCTCATTCTACTAATAGTATAATTAGAATAGCTCGCCTCATTCCGCAAACGTCGCACTCGTGTGGCTTGACACCCAGATGTATGAGCTTATGCTTTTTGAGAGAATTCGGCTTTGTAAACGCATGGCCACAAGTATCGCAAACGTAAGGATGCGCCCCCGTGTGCGTTCCGACATGACAAGTCATTTGACCTATAAAAATAAAAATACATATAGTAAAATCTTAAAAATACATAGAAAAAAATCTGCAAAAAATAAAAACCTTTAGTCGAAAAGCGCTTGGGACATAAATTGCAAGAAAACGGCTTCAAACCGGTGTGCCTCATCATGTGCTGTCTGAGATTTGATCCATTGTTGAAGCCCTTGCCGCATTGCGAGCAAAGATATGGCGTTTCTCCGGTGTGGGTCCGCATGTGATCCTTCAGGTTGCATAATTGTGAAAACGCTGAAAATATAACATCAGCTTTAGCTTGACGAATAGTTCAATCGCCGAAGATCGTATCGAGAATTACCTTTACTGCAGAAGGGACAGACGTTTGGTTTGACACCGTTGTGTTTGTTTATGTGGTCTAGGAGCTGATCTTGTCGAGAATATCGCTTATCGCATAAAGTGCACTTGTGCGGCTTTTCTTCGGAATGCAGTTTCATATGACGATTCAGCGGGTTTTTCGACGAGAACTTCTTCTCGCAAATATTGCAAGAAAAGTTCTTCTCTTTGACCTTTTCTTTGTGGATTCTCATATGGCTGGAGAGGGAGTGCCTCGAATCGAACACCGCTTCGCAATCTTCGCATTGATACTTTTGCGAAACGGTCTCTTTGTTGTCGACCAGCTGAGCGTCCATTCCGGCCGTGTGGATCGCTATGTGTCTCAAGAGTAAACCTTCGCGTTTGAACCGCTGGAAGCAGCGGTTGCATTCGAACGGTTTCGTCTCGGCGTCGTGGATGGCCATGTGCCGGTTGAGCCCGGAGAGTTTTAGGAATGTTTTCTTGCATATTTCGCAAGAGTGTGAGGATTCTTTCTTGCCGGATTTGACGTGGATCTTCAAGTGCTTCAGCAGCCTGGACTCTTTGTAGAAGAGCTTCCCGCAATGGGTGCACGCGTGTTCGCCTTTCTCTCTCAGGCGTTTAAGCTTTTTTCTCTTCTTGATCTCGATCAGGGTGTCATCTTCGTCTTCCTCGTCGTCGTCGTCGTTGTTGGCGAAGTGATCGTCGTCATCGTAGTCGTCGTATTCTTGCTTCACGTCGATCATGGATTCGACGTCGGGCTCTTGTTTGATATGGACAGTGCCGGGATGCTTCAGGATCCCTCTGAGGATAGTGTCGTTCCTTTCGCATTGGTTGCGGAACGAGTAAGCGGCGGCCAAGCTCTCCATACAGTTTCCGCACACTTTCTGAGGCAGGCCATCCTCTTTCATCACCTTAAAAAAAATATTATCTAGATCGAGTCAAAAAATAAATATAAAAGACCGTAACAAAACGTACTGTGTTTTGAAATAATTTAAATTTCTAATATTCATTATTTGGAACGGTTTGTAAAGGCGAATTTTATACACTTATGCAAATATTACACAAACTACGTGTTTTATTCAAAAACAGTTGCATGAGCTGAAATACATTTCAAATAATTATTTATTGTCTGAGTACTTCTAGTCACTAATTATAATCGCGGCGGTTTGTGGAAGGTTTATTTTCATAGTTACGTCGTAAGCTTAACACGAACAGTGTCAGGACAACTAAATCGGACGTAATAAGAATTGTTTTGTAGGAAATTCAACGTCAAAAATTTCACTCTTTCATTATTGTATACATAGATATATATCAGGCTGTTCCATGAGTCTGCAGGTTTTTTTTACATTTGCAAAAATGTATAATTTTTTATAAATTAACAATAATTTCACTATTATTTCCGTGTTTATTAACAGTAGTCGTATCAATGATGCTATTTAGTAACAGGATATTTTTTGTTTCGATATGTTGAACTCTAAATCAACAGTGGCTTTAGAGATAAAACTATCTCAGTTAAGCTATATAATGCTTAATGAGTTTCAACTCGGTCATCAGTTAAAAACAACGATGCCATTCAATTTAGAAAATGGAAAATATGGTTGTAAAAATTTCGTATCATGAATTTTGACTGGTCGTTAGTGAGGATATTAGGGCTGCCAGCAAAGCAGGTCCTAGATTAACCCTTTGGACGCGTTAATCAAAAATAATATTTTATTTTTATTTTTTGAAAAATGCAAATTTTACCTTGATTCTGTGTTTAAATATTCTGTTTTTTTAATTTTTATTTATTTAAAATGATATTTTATGTTTATTCACAAAAAAAAGTTTTTTCTTGAAAAGCATTTTTTTTACTGATTTTTGCGTAAAGAAATAAAAAAATCAGTTGTGCGACTGCAGTCGACTATCGCGTCCAAAGGGTTAACGATACAGAAGCTGCCTAGATCAATTAACAGATATTTAAAAAGTTAGGAAAGGTGTTAATTTACAGAATATGGATATTTCATGCAGCAAATCTAAATATGCCAATAATTAAGAATCATTTTTGAGTCAAATTGTTACTGAAGATGAGATGTGGATCCATTACTTTAACACAAGTTGGACGCTAATCAACCCCCAATAAGATAATGTTATGCATTTGTGGGATATGAAGGGTTATTGAATTATAAGCAGACAATTACAACAGACACATAGTGTGATCAGCTAATTTGTTTAAAAGCGACTCAGTATTTTTCAGACATTGGTCAAAACGACTATTATCAATTAGATTCCTGAAACAGTTTTTATGTGGAAAAAAATATATTATTTTTCGAATCAGATATAAAAAAATTGATTAGAGAATATTTAATAACGATTAATAAATATAGTTAAATAAATAACGTTTAATAGTATACTCTGCAACGAATAATTGCATAAGGGATTTTTTAAAATAAATTTGACTACAACAAATGAGAAGAATTAATTCACCTGAACGGGGGCGCAGAGCATAAATATGTCGGCAAGGGAGAGGTTCGCCTTGCGGGCCAGCGGTTGCTCCTCGGTTCCGTCGAACAGGTCGACTAGCTCGGGCTCCTCTCGCATACAGGAGCGACATATCTGGTCGACGGCGCAGGCCGAGACGGGGACGGCGGTGTCGAGGTCCTCCGCCACCTCGGCCACCTCCATCGCCTCGGCGCCTTCAGCCCCTTCGGTCGCCGCCGACGCTTCGTCCGGCCCCATAGCCCCCGCTGCCCGCTGCCCGTTCCCCGCTCACCGCGGCCCCATGTTATGCCACCCGAGCGGCGGCCAACGCAAACATGACGTTTAGCATTGCCATAAACGCTAGAAGCTAACGCTAGCGCCTCTGTAGCTAAGTCCCAATCTCATTTTATTTATATTAAAAAACGAATAGGTACGATACACATACAGTATGTAAGGCACCTATTTATATATGTATTTATTTAGGTTTAATATGGCCAAAACTTGCCGGCACTCTGGTAACACTAGCGTGACGGACTCTCGTCGCCGAACTGTTGACCACCGATGTGATACTTGATAATTCATTCATTTTTTCAAACTAGCTCTACCAAGCTCATTGTCTGTAGAACAGCAAAGCCAAGGCTTCCCTTCTCTCTTCTTAGTTGAATTTCGCAATTGTAAATTGCTATGTTAGGGTAGTATAGGGAGCCCATTTAAATATGTATTTATTTAGGTTTAATGTGGTCAAAACTTGGCAGCACTCTGGTAACACCGGCGTGATGGATTCTTTTTGTTAAATATATAATACAAAAATAGAGAAGTAACAAAAATTTGGAAAATTATGAAAATAATTACTTTTTAACTTTTGGTAAAATAAATTTGTCTGGCTTTTATTTGTCCACAAAACATTAAAATTGAGAGATTAGAAAGTTCATTTTCTATTGAAATTATTGCCAAACCATTTATTTTTTTCTCGACTCAGGCTCGATCGTAAATAGTTCTTAATAAGTTTAAATTTTGAAAAAGCTCTCCCTTGGCAACTGAAATGGGCAAAGACATTAGTATTTTTAATTTTCACGTGCCCATGCTATACCGCTTTGTTAGAGAATTTTGTAAGAGAGAGATGGGTGAGTATATCCCCTTTTCTCTCGCACGGATTCACAAGTGCGTGTGATAGAGCGAGAGAGTTATGCAAATAAACATATGTTACTTATATAATATATAATATTGAATTCCGTAAACAAAATTATTGTAGATTTATTCACATGCACTCGTTTCCAAAACACCGTCGTATTTCATTTGGGAACATCAATCAGGTTTATTTAATTTAAGTAAAAGAATAAAATACGATTTAAAATTATTTTATTTTTGTTATATTATTATATATTAAGATCCGCAAGTTCTATTAGTATTGACAGAAAAAACTGCAATGAAAACTGGCAAACTTCCTTAAATATAATATATTAATAGGTATACAATATATCGTCTACGTAGTGACAAAAGTCTATGCCCTTGAAAGATCTTAATACTATATTGACAATTTGTTTTTTATTTAATTTTGGCACTGAATTAACTAAGTATAATTAAACTTTTCTGGGAGCCTAGATTTGTTATGGCCAAAACTTGAGTAGCAGCACTTGAATAGCACTGACGTGACGGTTATTCTCTACACTGGCAATCTTCCGGGCGTTTGGACGCGTCGTCTCGCGTCCGCTTTTTATAAACATGAAAACAACACCGATAATATTCAATAAAACATTACTGCAGCGGCTCAATATGTGTATAATTACCACCCGTCACCACCACCCCTGCGCTAAACTTTTAATACGTTTTATGTAAATTTCAGATTTTAAACAAATACGGATTCTGACGGGTATATTGAACCTCCCTTATTTTTGCAACTCGATTAATGAACAACTAAAAAACTATTGTTTTTACAAAATAAAACATCGCACCAAGTTTCACGTTCTTTTATTTTATCTATTTATTTTTAACTTCAGTAATTTTTTTTAATTCCATCTTTTTGTTTGTTGAATATTTGGTGACTTTTATTGACGATTAAAGTTGTTTACATGTTTATATAGACGATTCACGGATTTGCCAGCCGGACCTGCAACCGGCCTTTGCGAGTCCCAGCAGGGCTGCCACTCAATAGAAAAACCGTCACGCCAGTGCCTTAATGAAAATATATAAATAAATATAAATAGGCGAAGGCCTCTTACAATACGATTTTATAAGATAAGTCAGGACCATATAGAACTTTTTTTGGTAATATATTAGGGCATAATAATAATCCAACGACACGACAATTTACAAAAAACTCGTTACTCACTTAGAATTAAGAGAAAAGTTTAGGGGTAATTGCATTCCGTTAGAAAATATTAGCATATTGTTTCCATTTAATCGTATTAATATAACAACAGATAGGCATAGAATTACCGAAATCAATGATACTGATGGAAATTTTGACGATTTAAATTTATTACAAGATTTTTTAACTGCGAGTGCTCACGAAATTGTGCCATACATAGCTGGCTATGTAGTAAAAAGTTTATCTAAAAAAATTATTTGTGAAATTGTCGTAGATTCTCTTTTACGTTTTAATAATAACAGTTTTATAAATCATAAAAATCGGGGAGGCTTGTCATCGCCGTCTGATGACGTTAAGAAAATTTGTTGACAAGAAAAAATTATTGCCCAAATATATAAATATAATAAAGATTATATTGTAAGTAATATTTTATGATTATTTTTAGGTGTAGGAGATATTTTAAAATGTTTGAACAAGCACATAAAAGTAATCATTATTTAACTAAAATTAGCAATAGAGAAGAAAGCAAGCTAATTTATTTTAAAGGACATTAGTAATTGAAAACACTCGTGGATTAGGTCTACTGGAGATACCACGTAAAAAAAGGGTGATGGGAAAATGAATATCAAAATGTCTGTAATGATATAATAATAATTGGCGATAAAAGAAAAATATAAATGTGACAGCCTATTTGTTTGTCAAACGTCACAAGGTCATGCTGTCCGTTGATGATTCAGAATACGCTACGATTTTTAATATGCGTCACCACCTCTATTTATTTCTTTACTCTATATGTGACGTTTAAAATAGCCGTTAGTAAAATAGCTTGGATTATGTAAAATGAATTAATTTGTGCGCTACACGTTATAACTGAACAACTACACACGGCGTGACAAGGCCGACTGACTCAGTGGAACGTTGCTTCTATATATTCATTATTCTGCGTTTTTGAACAAATATTTTTTAGCTTACGTGGCAATCTGTCAATCGTGGATTTTATAGAAAAAATGTTTTATGACCTTGTTTTACATTGTCGGGTCGAGGTTGCGAGTTCGATTAGCTCTCTCGTTAGCTCCTAGGTTAGCGCCTCGCCAGCTCGCGGCTATGCTCGCCCGATGTGGCAAGCGAAGTCGCGATGGAGGCGCTCTCGGAGGGCTCCTCGCAGTCGCTGCTGCCTTCGATTCGACTGCTTCCTCTGCTGCCCGTCGACGAGTCGGAGCCCCACGCGACGACTCTGCCCCCGCCGCCCGACCTGCCCGGCGACCCCTCGTCCTACTGTCGCACCTGCATGGAGCGCCGTTCGGATCCGTCCGACAACTTCACCAACTTCCTGGCTGTGCCCGTACTCGTCGAGATGATATCTCAGTGCACCTCCATTCAGGTCGGTCCCGTCGTCCTTCGCCCCCCGACCGCGTCACAACTTGGTTAACTTTCGCCTTGGTTAACTTTGTCGTTCGCATAAACGCTCGCACAAACGCTTCTTCTTTCTCTGACGTATCGATGTAAACAAACTTTTGTTTACGTTCAGATGTCAACCCGTAATCACTTATCGCTTATTTAATTATAATTTAAGTATAAATGTAATAAACGTTGAACATAAAATGTTTAGGTCAGAGAAGGCGAAGGGCTTCCGGAACAAGTCTGCAATTCGTGCATCGCCAGCCTCACCATGGCTTACGAGTTTAAAAAGAGATGCGAACAGTCCGACGAGCACTTCCGCAAGCTCTTCAAAAACTACTCGTTCAAGCCGGAAACCCTCATCAAAGAGGAACCGGAAGAATTTAGATGCGACGATGTCGATTTTCACGACGACGACGACGACGAAGACGACGAGGACGAGGACGACGACGATTTCCGAGGTTCGGACTACGAGCCGTTACAGTCGAAAAAGAAGAAAAGGACGCTGGGGGGAGTCGGCGGCAAGCACGAATGTAAAGACTGCGGAAAAATATTTCCCAAACCGAGCAAGTTGATAAGGCACATGAAGAGCCACGGAAAAGAAGGCAATAAAATGCACGCCTGCGATATCTGTCACAGGATCTTCGACCGAGCTTCCAAGCTGGATCGGCACGTTCAAGTGCACGATCCCGAAGTCAAACCGTACCAGTGCACCGTCTGCGAGAAGCGCTTCAAGAGGCAAACGCTGCTCTTGAGTCACATGGTGACTCATCAACCGACCGTCGTCGACGGTCAGACGCTGCTAGAAGCCACCAAGATCGAAATCAAAGAGGAAGATATCAAGATAGAAAACGAAAAGTTCAACTGCGCTCAATGTCCTGTAACGTTCGAATCCTGTCACTCACTGTCGGCGCACATGCGAAAGCACAGGATCAAAAATAGAACATTGAACTGTCTCATATGCGGTAAAGTGTTCAAGAAGTCGAGCCATCTGAAGAGGCACGAGAAGACGCACGAAGACAACAGACCATATAAGTGCACCCAGTGTACCAAATCTTTCACGCAAGAGAAGCAACTATTAGAGCATATCAACAAGCACAAAGGAGTCAAGCCTCATTCTTGTCCGGTTTGCGGGAAAGGTAAAGATTACCAATACTAACAACGTATTAAACGTACATTTATCATAATAATAATAATAATGATTGTGTTCAATTGTAGCATTTTCCCAAACGAGCACGCTCAATGCGCATCTACGAGTTCACACGAGAGAGAAGCCGTTCTTATGCGCCACTTGTGGTAAAAGATTCGACAGTAGCACCAATCTGAACCAGCATTTAAAAAGGCACAGAGGAGAAAAAACGTTCTATTGCAATCTATGTCCCGGACGATACATCAGCAAAGGTATGCTCGATTTATTTAAAAAAAAAAGATAACCACTAACTTTATACCTCTATTTAGGTGAACTTCAATCTCACATGTCGACGCATACGGGAGCGCGACCGTTCGTATGCGACACGTGCGGATCTGCCTTCACCAAGACAAACTCGTTAGCCAAACATAAATTAATTCATCTCGGAATCAAACCTCACGAATGCGACGTTTGCGCCATGAAGTAATATAATCAGTTTACCACTGAGTTTTAGCCTTTTTTCACTTTATTTTTTTATCATATACATACATTTATTTCTCGATCGTGATTAATCGCACATTGCCTGCTTTGAAATAGCGCAATGAAAAATTTAGTGTACTCATAGTAAATAGAAATCAAGATAATATCGGTATTCTAAGGAATAATATTTCAAAAATTTTTTCTCCATTCAAAATTCAGTTCTTTGATTAACTCTGCTAACGCATACTATTAATAAAAATGTTTAACCCTTTAAACGCCAGCAACATTCACTATCTTTCTAAAAAAAATATAAAATACTTGGTTTACTGATAAATAAAGCTAGTGCAATAATTTTAAAAAAATTGTAAATAATTCAACTTGTTTTAAAAATAAATTTGCTTAAAAAATTTAATTAACAAGTGAGCCACTGGCATTTAAGTGGTTATTATTACTGCATTTTATGTTATGATTTTTATATTATGAAAACTTAACACAAATTATATTAACCCTTTGCATTCCAAAGACATTTTCAAACGTTTTTTTTAGCAACTCCAAGTAATTTTTGGTAAATTTGTCAGATAATTTTTCACAAGTTTCGCAATAATACGTCATTTCTATCTTTCTTTTGCGAATCAAATTCTGCTTATGATCTTTTAAATATGTATTCTAAATAAATACCTAGAATATTTAAAAGGAATAAAATATTTTCCAAAAAAATTCATTCTAGAATGTGAAAAAGCCTGCAATCAAAAGGCTTCCATATTAGGAACATAAATAATTCCCATATTTAAGTTTCATTGAACTGATTGAAATAATTATTTTGCATCTTGAAACAACAACGAACAAAAATTTGCGGCGTACGTCTGTTGAGTTACATTAAACGATTATAAATGATAGGGCTTTCTAACATTTCGTTTCGTTCAACGAACGAATTCTGCGATTTTCGGTCATAGTAGATACGGCCGATAAACAAATGTTTTTCAAAAACGTAAAAGAAATTTTTGAGATGAAACGTCTCATTGTCTCGCATTTCAAAACAAAATAAAGACGCATAAAGGACCATGGATTTTGAAGTGGCACTAGTCACTCGCGTATATTGAGAGAAAAAACGACTACTTGTGTTGCTCAAGTATACAAATTATTTCACTATATTATTTTTTCCAAATTTCATTTGAGATAATATTAACGAATATTCATATATTATAGTTAAAAATTGGGCGATTATTCGATTGAGAAGTCTAATCATAATGCACATCGAATTTGAGCTTGAAACAAAAAAATCCTTCACACCTATGACATTTTTTATTGCTTCACACAAATTATGATAATTTTGTTTCAAAAGTAATAACTTCAAGGGTTTTTTTTTATTAAATTACCAAACCCATCAATTTGGCGAGTTTGTTAATTTAATAAATATTTATGACTAGATTTTCAAAAATAAAAATAGAGTAAATGTATTTGCATTATTCAATTATAAAAATTAGTAAAAAAATACTGTTTTGTAAAATTTGCAAAGTATATCAGATCCGTCAATTTGACAGGTGCCGTGATCCTAGTGTTTTCAACGTGAGAGACGAATTTTGTCATACCTTATATTATATCAATACGAGAGCCTTGATAAACAAAGCAGATGATTTTGAACCAAAAATGTTAGTAAATGTTAGATATCCTGTGAATCGTTTATAATTAAAAAAAAACTATTATACAATAGCTTGTTTCGTCTACCTCTACACGGCTCATCAACTTATTTAAAAAAAGTATAACACAAAAAATAAAAACATTGATTTCTCCTAAAAATTAAATGCTTATGTTAGATTACGAGTTTTAGGTTCAGTACAATACGATATTAAAATATTTACTCCTAGATTATTTATTTGACATATGCTTGATAAATATAGATTCGTTTGAACTCCTAACGAATAGATTTTGTCTAATAAGATTATGTCAATTGCACTATCAATTCGTTAAACTGTTTACGGATCAAAGAAAAAAGGCTTTATAACTCATTTGTACCTTTATTATTTATTGCAATTATAAAATTGTATAATTTAATTTTAGATTCAATAGCAAAGATCATCTAAAAAGACATTATAGAATACACACAGGAGAGAAACCGTACAAATGCGAGTTTTGCGAGAGAGCCTTCACGCAGAGCAACGATCTTGTGAAACACACTAGATCACATTTAGGAGATAAAATGTATAGGTAATGTTTTCTACATATTCTCTCCAGTTGATCTTATGAACGATGTTCTATAAAGGTTTTTAATTGTATTTCAGGTGCTCTATTTGCCCCGAAGCCTTCCGATTGAAGACCGAACTGCGGAAACACGTATCGGTACATTTTATCAATAAAGTTCCCAGCAGCGAGCAGGAAGATTCGCAGAACAAAATAGAAATCGAGTTCAAGAAAGAGCCCACTTTTGAAGTTCTGTCTATTATTCAGCCGATGCCCGTGGAAGTAGTGACGGAAATCGCCACATAATGTTCGAAAGACACTCATTGTTTATAGTTAGTGTTATAATGTTATCTTTATTTATATTTATGAAAATGACTAGTTTCGTTTATGAATTTCGTTTTTTTAGGTTATGACTTTATAACACTAATCAGATACATTTTTTATGCATTTATACATTGTATAAGGACTTTTACAATTGAGCATGTGGAATGCCGAATAATTGGAATCAGGGTAATACATTTAAATGATAATAATGAATAAGAGCGATAACGGTTATATTATCATGGGGGATTTTTAAGAATTGCGTTGAAAACCCTCAAATATAATAATTGAATAATATAAAGAGTTTATCGAAAAATATTGATTAATAAAATATAGTACAATGAAATTTGATTAGTGCTATCAATGTATATATGTAATGTTTATATACATATATTTAATATCAGAAATGGACTGGAGATTTGTGGTACAAAAGCTATTCGTTTTCTTGTTATTTTTTTTAAATAAAATAAAATAATTTTAATAAGATTTGAATTAATCTTATCTGTCTCTATCTACCTTAGCTCAAAACTCATGTTGAGTTTTTAGTTAAACCATCGGGTAGGTTGCAAAAGCTTGTACCGCATCTGTAACGTCTGTTTTAATATAATCTTCCATATTTAATACTACATAGGTCTGTGATAACACGACCTGTCTTCCCATTGATTTATTTTACTGTTGTGTTTAATTATATTGAATAAAGTATTACATATTTCAATGAGTAATATTCTTCTCGAATATTATATTTAGTTGGTATTGTTATTATTTTTATATATTATATTAATGTATGTATAATTAGTGCCTCACTCTAAAGAATTTACAATATTAGAATAGTACACATTATTTTTTCACTATTGTACCATAAAACTACCTAATGCGTTACTTTGTTTATATTATATACTTTTTATATGACGTAATCGATAAACGACGGCAACTATTACTTTCTTAATTGCATGCAATCTTTTTATATAAACTTTTCTTTCTCTTTATTTTGTATATAGTTATAGAACCGAACTGTTTAGAAAAGTGTGATATGAGTATACATATGTTTATTTGTTTTATTTTACACATAGATCGTTTAACGAGGAGCACAATATTATGTATAAGCCGATGGAACCATATCGCCTTGTTGAATTTGCTTCCAAATATCGTGTAAAATTAACAATATTTCGTTCAACGGATTCGATTATTATTAAGATATTTGTATATAACGAACGTATACACAGAAACACTAAATATGATTAAGACAGTATTATTTATATTTTTAAGTTCACCAAGACGCTGTAGAGTTGTGTATATAAAATTATTTTTCAAAGAAATATATGATTATAATAAAAGAAAAGACGTATTCCTTTATTTCCGATTAACACTAAATCTGCAAGTACTGGGAAACTCATGCGTTAATTTTAGCATGCAGTGAGAAGTTTGGAAAATATATCTCAAAAACTTATTTGAAGGGAAAGACCAGTTTATTAGGATGAGCTGTGAGAAATTCTAGTGTGAGGGATTCAACTGAAGACCAAAAAAACGTTTGGCTTAACAAAAAATTAGTGAAATCAGTATTTAAAAATAAGACTAAAAAATATAAATATAATGTTTTTTATTTATTCAGTTATATATGTATGTAAATATATAACTATCTGGGGTACTTCAAAACGGTGAAAAATCTACCACCGTACATGTAAGGTGATATCGCTCAAAAGGTTAATATTAGTATATTTATTTATTTTTTAGATTAAATTAAGACCATCGTGGCCTAACAGGTTACCCCAATGCGCCACGATGGTCGAAAACAAATTTTAATTTATAAAACATAAAAAAACGTATATATACATAAATATTATATTAACAAAAAAATTATAAAATATAAAAATTAAATGATACAAACTGGATCAGATCCTCGTAGCTAACATTAAATAAGTCAATATGTAATGCCAGCGTATTAAGGACCCGGATAGCCACAGCTATAGACGAGTCGGCAAGTGCGGATGTCCTAGCCCTAACGGCCATCAAAAGAGGTTGCGATCATGATTCTCGAAAATGTTCCGGAACCCAAAACTGGAATTCCTCGAGAATAGCTGGATTGTCGACAGCACCTTTTAGTAATTTGAAAAACTGCTTAGCGACATACAGCTTTCTGCGAGAACTCAGCGAATCATATCCAAACGCTCCTAAAAGAAAGGCGCTGGGATATAAGTACGGATAATAACCAAGTGTCCTTTTGTAAAGGTATCTTAAATACCTTTTTTGAATTTTTTCCACTAAAAGGGAATATTTGCCTATTCGGGGATTCCAAATTATAGATCCCGATTCAAGAATGCTACGAACTAAGGTGTCATAGAGGATGCGAATAACTGACGGATCGTCAAAATGAAAGGCATTCCTCATAACAAAGCCGAGCATCTTGGAAGATTTATCACAGACGTCGTGTATGTGTAGAGAGAACCTCCATTTGCTCTTGAAAGTGATTCCGAGATCTTTAGTGGAAGTTTCTCTAGTCAAAATGTTACCACCGAGATGGTAGAAATAAGCTGATAGCGAACGGGATCGAGAAAATGACACAGTATGGCACTTTCCGACACAAGGACAGACGGTTAATGGAAGCCCATCTCCATAGTCTAAATCACTTTGTAGAGAGAAGGAGACCACAACAGATCGAATGCATTTATATAATTTTAAATCATCTGCGTACAGAAGAAAACTTGAATTTGTAATTGCTGTATTTATGTCATTAATAAATAACACAAAAAGCAGAGGTCCCAGATTGGATCCTTGAGGAACCCCCGAAGGGGTAAAATATTCTTTTGACAATCAACCACCATAGGTTACAAACTGTCTACGATTGCTTAAATAACTCGAGAATAACCGAGTTAAATTATCCGAGCAACCGAGGTTCGACAATTTTTTTAATAATAACAACCTATGACAAACTTTGTCAAAGGCTTTCACAAAATCTGTATACACGACGTCTACTTGAATTCCCGCATCGAGAGAAGTTGTCACCGTTTTGGTGAACGACAGAAGGATAGTAACAGTGGAACGGGCAGGATGAAACCCGTGCTGTTGGTCTAACAAAACTTGCCGAAAGTGATTATAGAGATATTTATGAATAATTATTTCAAATAATTTAGCAGGAGCTGACAACACTGCGACTGGTCTATAATTCTTTATATATAATTTGTCACCCTTTTTATGAATAAGTAATTTATAGTTCTGTAAAGTTGTTAAAACCGTGAGCTATGAATGTACAATTCATGACTCGGTAATAAAATGATTTTCTATGTATGAACTACAGAGCTTTAAGGTTAATCTTCATAATAATTTATAAAAATATAAAGACAATAAAATACCATTATATTTTTCAACAGCAAATACAAAAAATACATGGAAGTTTGATAATACAATAAAAATAAGGAATGTTATAACTCATGTCGTTGCGAATAAGTATATCAATGCTTTAACAAACTGTACTATTTCAGAGCCTCCGAGCTTTGATTCTCCGTACAGTCTGTCTATAAACGTTATTGGAACTTCCCCTATTGTGTAATTGAGTTGACGTGCTCTAAAAATTAAAAAAAAAAAATTAGTAATTGTAAGAAATTATATAATATCATATATCAGATTGTCCATGCGTTTTTTTCTTACATTTGCAAAAATGTATAACTTTCTATAAATTAGCGATGATTTCACTATTCTTTCGGTGTAACAGTAGTCATTTCAATGATACTATTTAGTAACCGGATATTTTTAACCCTAAATCAACAATGGCTTTGGAGATAAAATAATCCCAGTTAAGCTATATTATGCTTTATGGGTTTCATCTCGGTCATAATGTGACAATAGTAGTTGAAAACAGTAATGCGATGGGCAGGGATGTCATTAAATTTAGAAAGTGGCAAATGTGGTCCTAATAATTTTGACTGGTTGTTAATGAAGATATTAGGGCTGCCATCAAAGCAGGTCCAAGATTAACAATACAGAAGCTAGCACAAAAGCTCAACGTGTCACCTACATCAGTTCATAGACATTTAAAAAAATAGAAACGGTGTTAATTTGCAGAATATAAGTAACTCATAAATTGGCTGAGGAATGTCTCACGCAGCAAATCTCTGTAACAATAATTAATGATTCTAGAACAGATAGAATTATTTTTGAATCAAATTGTTACTGAAGATGAGAAATGGATCTTTTATTTTAACACGAGACGTAAAAGACAGTGGTTGGATGCAAATCAACCCCCAATTCCAATCCCGAAACAGGATTAGACCCCAATAAGATAATGTTATGCATTTGGTGGGATATGAAGGGCAGATTTAATTATAAGCTATTGAATAATAGGCAGACAATTACTACAGACAGTGTGCTCAGTTAATTCGTTTAAAAGCGACTCAGACTAATAAATTAAAGAAGGGTAATTTTACACCAAGACAACGCTCGCCCTCATATATCTAAGTAGATGTTCTTTTTCTCACCCACCATATTCTTCAGACATTACTCCAAACGACTGTCATCTACTTAGATCCCTGAAACAGTTTTTAGGTGGGAAAAAAATATTTTACAAAAACGGATATAAAAATCGACATCGCTTCTAAAAATAGATTATTTTACGAATCAGATATAATTTTTTTTATTAATGTGTGGAGAATAATTTAGTAAAACTAAAAAACGCAATGACTTATGGGACAACGTAATATACAATAGTAAAAAGCATACCTTATGATCATCTCTACTTGGAAAACGTAACCTTTAGAAACGCAACTTTCAATGAGTTTCTCTAAAACATCTTTTTTATACAATCTGTAAAATAAAATGGGTATATTTTTGTACTTCCTAATATATATGAATATTAAAATATAAGTAGAAGTACCTAAATGAACCAGTCAAATCTGAAGCACCGGGTCTCAAGAGAACTTGCGTTATAAAATTAGCAGTTCGGCTTACGAACTTCCTTTTCAAATCCCATCCATTTACGCCTCCACCGTACATATATCTAGTGCCCGATACGACATCGAAACTATACTTTTTCTGCTTATCGACCATGTCTGGTATGAATTTCGGCTAAAATATTTTTAAAAATGTATATTTTGTACTATTACTACATTATTCTATAATACATAATGAGTAAATGTTACGTGATGGCTCAGATCCGAATCCATTATGATGACAAAATTGCCTTTTGCGTGCTTAATTCCGTGAACGTAAGCAGTGCCCAAGCCGAGCTTCTTCTCCCTATGCCGCAACACAATAATATCTCCTCCGTATATATCCTGCAATTGCTTAGCTGCATCCTGCGTCCCATCCGGACTCCCATCGTCGATTATTATGATTTCAAAGTCAAGTTTGCTAAGCAAAAAATAAATTCGTCATATTAAGTGACATAGTTCAATATGACGATATGCATTACACTTACGCTTCTTTCATGTATTTGATGATGAGCCAGACGATGATGGGTAAGTTTTCGCGCTCATTGTAGGTAGGCAAGAGGATCGAGTATTTGTCTTTTTGAGATGCCATGTCAGCTTCGGCGATCACCGGCTCAGCATAGTCCATCTCACTCTCGCGCTTAAATAAGTATAGAGGTAGAAAGAGAAAGAATGTGGAAACGGCGATAGAGAACAAATGCATAGGAACACTGACGTACAAGTTGGAAGGATTCGCAAACATGCAAACGTCATTGTAGTAATAATTATTAAATATAGGATTTTATTTTTAAATTATATTTCGCCAATAGAACGTGAATCGAACTCTTGTTGTGATAACAACTTTTGAGATTTTTCTATCAACAACCTAAAATGGTTTATACTTTTATATTGTTTTTATCAGGGCTGTGGAGTCGTTAAAAAAAAACACGACTCCGACTCCGACTCCGATTCCGATATTTACCAACAACACGACTCCACTCCGACTCCGACTCCGACTCCGACTCCGACTCCGACTCAAAAAAGTTTAATTTTATCAGGTATTTTTGATGTTTTTCTACACGTTTAATATTCATACGCTATACACATACATTATTACGCAATTAAAAATTCATAAATTTAATAATTTAAAAAAATGCTCGGAGTCGCTTATTTTTCACGACTCCGACTCCGACTCCAACTCCGGCCAAAACACCACGACTCCACGACTCCAACTCCGACTCCGACTCCGACTCCACAGCCCTGGTTTTTATCATTCTAAGTAAGAGCGCTGTTGACGCCCGTTTCGCCGTTTGTACACGTTCGCGAACGCCGTCATACGGCGTTCGGGAAAGCACCCAATTTTGAAGTGAGTCGGCTCCGATCGTCGTTACAAAGCGGTCGGACCACGCCGAGCTCAATAAAACTGTTACACAAGCAGACGTGTTTTTGGATTGACCTAAGAACTAACCAGCACGCGTATCCCTACACGCAACAAGCGCTACGTTTTAGTTCTGTTTTAACCACCGATGCGAAAAACAACGCATTTGTGTGTATAATGTCACCCGATATTGTATTTGAAGTCTCTTAAATGCTCTTTGTCTTTCGATTGTAAATACTATTGTATTTCGATTGTATATGCAAGGATTTAGCTGCAAAAAATATAAATAGATTTATTTCAACTTTTTATGATATGATAACCACTGTTGAAGCCTGTTTCGTCTATTGTATGCGCTCGTAATGTCAATGTTTGAAAAACCAGTGGGCTCCGATCGTCGCTACGAAACGTGTTTTGGATTCAGACCTCAGAACCTAATCTAACCTAAAAACACGACGAGAATGAGTTTTTACACATGGAGAAAAAATAATAAAGATTCATCATTTCTCACAAAATCAAATGTTTTCAATTAAACTATGTACCAGATGTAAAGTAACATAGTTGATTGTACTTATTATGATCAGCATTGTTCTGATTTATTTTAATAATGTTGAAGCGGTCGTGGGGTTACGCTTCTGTTTTGTAGTTATCAGCAGTCCGGTTGACGATCTGTGATAGGACGTTTGTACAGCGAACTGTACAAAGTGGCCCTTATGAAATCGTCCGGTACGTTCTTGACACGTGTTGACTGGGATCCTTCGACAGTCGTCGATATTAAACCTCGAGCGCGTGTCCTGGAGATGGTTGCTCGAACAGGAGGCGAGGTGTAGAATCCGTGTAGTCCAGTGAGTGTTGCAGTGTCAGAAGTCCTGAGTAGAATGTGTTTTGTCTTCCCGTGAGCCTTTTAGCGCCGCCTTATAATCCCGGTCGGGTGCGCAACGGTATCCCCACTCCGCGCGTTGCTTGCGGTGGCGGGGATGCGGTGTGGTTGTACAACGCCGCTTAGTTCGGGCGCGCGGCTCAGCGGGACTTCACTTTCACTTATGCTGCGTCACGGACGGTCGTCTCGGGATCCCCATAGTACTCCCCCTCTTAGCAATTTACAGTTGCGAAATTTAACCAAGAGGAGAAGCTGAGGCTCGTTCAGACTGATGTGGTCTCGTGCGCAGCGTGGGTCAGTGCAGATGGAAGCAGAACCAGTTGGTTGATGATTGTGTGGACGTATGTACAGCGAACTGTACAAAGTGGCCCTTACGAAACTCTCAGCTAACGGAAAAGTAGGGGTCCGGGGTCCGTTTGTCACTTGTGCATGACATTTTCCTCCGTGTGCATACTTCTACCTTAAAATATAAAGAAAAATATTATTACTGCAATTAAAAAATATATTTCAAGATACTGGCTGTCCGTTGCTGTATTTTTGTGTAGACTCGTCTGTCGTTGGTTGAAGTTGTTGCCGAAAATGTGAGCAGTATCCCAAACGTTTCGGGAATTTCACTGTTTAGCCAAATCGTGTCTGATTAAGTTTACAGTCGAAACTTAGACAAAGAATTGGTGTTGCTGTTGGAGATGTGTCTCCAAATAGTGTGCGGAGCTGTGTATGTGGCACTCGGAGGTCCCGGCCGGCTAGGAAGTTCCCAGCCGCGTCCACAGGAAGCACTACGCAGTGAAGTTGCATTGCAGCGGGTCGTCGTTTAGTTTGTGGTTGAAACTGAAACGATCAGTCGGTGCTGCAATCCGTTGTTAAGTTTATAGTCGAAACTTAGACGGGCGTTGTCGTTGCTGGAGATGTGTCTCCAGACAGTGTGCGGAGCTGTGTATGTGGCACTCGGAGGTTCCGGTCGGCTAGGTAGTTCCCAGCCGCGTCCACAGGAAGCTCTTCGCAAGCATGTGAAGTTCCCAGCCGCGTCCACAGGAAACTCTTCGCAGTGGAGTTGCATTGCAGCGGGTCGTCGTTTAGTTTGTGGTTGAAACTGAAACGATCAGTCGGTGCTGCAATCCGTTGCTAAGTTTATAGTCGAAACTTAGACGGGCGTTGTCGTTGCTGGAGATGTGTCTCCAGACAGTGTGCGGAGCTGTGTATGTGGCACTCGGAGGTTCCGGTCGGCTAGGTAGTTCCCAGCCGCGTCCACAGGAAGCTCTTCGCAAGCATGTGTGATGGTCATCGTTGCTTGCGGGTTGGTTGAAACACTGGTATTGGCTGGAGAATCCATCGCGTCGGGGTCACCAATGAAGCGGTCGTGGGGTTACGCTTCTGTTTTGTAGTTATCAGCAGTCCGGTTGACGATCTGTGATAGGACGTTTGTACAGCGAACTGTACAAAGTGGCCCTTATGAAATCGTCCGGTACGTTCTTGACACGTGTTGACTGGGATCCTTCGACAGTCGTCGATATTAAACCTCGAGCGCGTGTCCTGGAGATGGTTGCTCGAACAGGAGGCGAGGTGTAGAATCCGTGTAGTCCAGTGAGTGTTGCAGTGTCAGAAGTCCTGAGTAGAATGTGTTTTGTCTTCCCGTGAGCCTTTTAGCGCCGCCTTATAATCCCGGTCGGGTGCGCAACGGTATCCCCACTCCGCGCGTTGCTTGCGGTGGCGGGGATGCGGTGTGGTTGTACAACGCCGCTTAGTTCGGGCGCGCGGCTCAGCGGGACTTCACTTTCACTTATGCTGCGTCACGGACGGTCGTCTCGGGATCCCCATAATGTCAATTCACTAACAGCGTAAATTTAAAGCGTCAAAATACACTCACGAAGTTTTGACTTCATCGTAACAGCTAATAATAAATTTCCGTAAAGTATATTCCAAACAAAAAAAATTGTAAACAACAAAATGTTAATGAACTTCAACAAGTTTTAATATTTTTTGTCTTCAATTTTTGTGTTGAAATGGACTTTTTTTCTTTTTGGAACACACTTTACTTTATTATATTATGTATACTTCATTTCCCTAATAATAATGTGGGAGTCTAAATTTGTTATGGCCAAAACTTGGCTGCACTTGGGTAACACTGGCGTGACGGTTATTCTCTTGACTGGCAATATTCCGGGCATTACACTGGCACGCGACGACTGGCATTCTAGTCCACTGGCACCTTACCGTTTACACAATGCCAGCAACTGAAAGAATTAGTATTACGAAAAAGCACTACTCACCTTGCGCCAGTACGGTAGTGTGGTGAAAGGGGGAGCTGGCGTACCAGCAAAACAAAAATATTTCTTCTGCTGGTGCTGCCAGCTGCCGGCATGCCAGTGGTGCACTGGCTTCTCCAGTAACTGGTGTTAAGTGCTTACACGGTGCTAGTCGCTGGTATCCAGTAACTGGCAAGCTCAACTGGCATTATGTAAATCAGCCTTAAGGCGCCAGTGGACTGGAATGCCAGTCGTCGCGTGTCAGTGACCCGCCAGTCAATTTCCAGCTGGCATGCCAGCAACTGGCAACTTGTAAACCCATTAAAAAAAAGTGCACGCGATAGTTTTCGCGAATACGTTTCTATTTTTTTTAAATTATTAAAATTATATGGTAAGATATTTGAACATTTAGGCCAAATCGCTGCTGTCATTATGTGGTGACGTTTAAACAATTCGTAAATATGCCAAATTCATAACTGTCACCGTTTCTGAAGCGAAATTTAATTTAACATCCGAAAGTGCTACATCTTGTCATCACAATCAAACAAACACAAATGCTTTCGTCCAATGAATAATTTCGCGCAAAATAAAAATGGGCAAAGCCAGCAAAATAATAGTTTGCGGCATGAAAAACGTCGGAAAAACTGCGATTTTAGAGCAGCTCATATACGGAACGGTGAAGCCTCCGTCTGATCTATATTCTACCATAGAGGATATCTATGTAGCCAATATCGAGACAGATAGAGGCACAAAGGAGAGATTGTATTTTTATGACACAGCCGGTTTACTCTCGCCTGCGATCGAAGGCTCACCTTCTTCGAACTATCAAAGCATTCCTAAGCATTACATGGCATTTGCGGACGGTTACGTTCTGGTGTACGACACTTGCAAACCTGAATCTCTATCAGTACTGATGAATCTTTATAAAGATATTGAACGGAACAAAGATAAAAAAGAAGTAAATATAAATGAACATTATTTTGCTTAACTTTGATATATAATATGTATTATATTGTTATTTAGGGTTCTATCATCGTTCTGGGAAATAAAACTGGATTACCAGATCCAAAATTGCAAGAAAATACCATCACAAAAGCATGCAACTGGTGCACGAGAGAGCGTTTGAAGCATTTTGAAATCACCGCATTGGAAAGATCTTCTCTTTACGAAGCGTTTGTATATCTCACGACTAAACTGAACCCAGCTCCTACCAAAAGCAGCTTTCCTCAACTTCCGACTTTAACTAAACTTACTCAAAAGGGTATTCGTACTGATTCATAGTTAGAAATTACACTTTAAATTATTTCAATACAAACTAATCATACTTTATATTATGATATGATAATTTAAATGGATATCTAATCCAGTTATACAATATAGAACTGTGAATTTTTACATAGTAAAGACTTAGCAATTGTACTTAAAATCATAGATTGTACTTTGGTGATATAATATATTTACATATAACTTTTTCAAACTGTTAATATGGGTGAATAATATTTCATTCGTCTTTTGCTGCAATGCAATATTATTTTATACGTATTGTTCTGAAATTTAATCATCCATATTAAATATAGTGATTCGTATTTTTATTCCTGTTATTTAATTTATGTGATATAATTTATGTATTATTTTCAGTACAACTTTTAATATTTGTTTTATATTGAATCGTTGAAAATTGACTTTAGATGTATGCTTTTACTCTATCGTTTGAAAACATGTGTTTTTGAAGCATTTTAGAATATAATACACTTCGAATAAGAAGTTGAAATTTTCTTAATTCATACTCTTCCAATTTTGTATTTAATTTATTTAAAGCGCATTTTAATACTTGGTATCTTTTTATAGATAATTATTTATTTTTATATTTATATTTATATATGTACATGTTTAGGATAGGTATATTTTTATAAATATTAAAATTTACTATGGTATATATTAATTTAATTTTTATTGAATAATATTATATTTTATTAATATTCTAACAACATCCCTCGGTTGTGTAGCTGTAGCATATACAAGTTGGAAATATTGAATTGAAGCAGAAAGACGATCAATTATTTTTTGTACTTATACATATATCTATTGCAAATGTACTGCAATCTTTGCTGATGCAAAAATTGTATTTGTACAAGAATAAAACAAAATTTCAAACATATAGAAGCTTGTGATACCCTCATGTATCTGGGGGGTGTAATGTTATAATTTTCGGATTAATCTTTATAAAATATGCATCTAATTTTTGTGTAAGTTTATTTCTATGTTATTTTGTAGTTAAAAATTCATACATACATATATTGACTTATAATGTGTCAAAAATACATTTGTACTGTGCAATACACAATTGTACTTAAATTTTAATAAAAATATTGTTTTTTAACAGGTTTGTGTTTTTACATCCTACTTTTCGGTTACAAATATAATTATTTAAATAGATACCACTAAAATGAGACCACCTTTCAGCCCATGTGCGAATGACATCTATTCTTCATCACTCTTTATTGGTTTATGTTATGCATTTGTTAAACAATTTTATTTATTTTGTATATCTGTATATGTATATAAGCAAAAAGTATAACAAATACAAATAGTAGGTATATGGTTTAGAAAAAATAGCTTAGTTTTTCTGAGAATAAACAAAAAGGTCCAAAACAAAATCGAATTCACAAACATGCCCAATATTTAATTCTGCAAGGAAGCTATAAAAGTTAAAGTACTTTTTATCTACACGTATGCACTCAACGCCATAAATAATGTTATTTAATTGAAGGATATTAAACTATGATTTAACGCTAAAAGGGCAAAAATATTAGCCCAACAATAACATTATTTTTTACAAATATTAGCTAATATTTGTAAAAAATGTTGAGCTAATATTTGTAAAAAATATTAGCTCAATATATTTTTAGACTGGCAAAATATGCATTTTAAGTATATATGTATCACTTTAGGTTTTAAACTTTTATGGAAAACTCATATATATGAACTAATTCTAAGCAATGTTATACCATTTTCTTTGCCGCAAAAGTAAATTATGTTTTAAGCATAATTACTTATCTTTAAATCTATAATAAGACCTGTAGTTTTGTATGCTTCTCTGGTTTGGGGATTCATAGTTAATACTCTTAAATATACAATATAACTTCAGTCACATCAAAATATTTCGATATGAATCGTATCAAATACTCCATGGTTTGTCCGCAACTCGATGTTGCACCGTGATTTAAAAATAGATACCCTAACTGAAGACTTCGATAAATTATATGCAAAACACCGCGAGAAAATTAAAACTCATAAAAACACATTAATAAAAAAAAGATATACTTAAGCATTTGATGTTTGTATTTGAATTTAAGTTTTGTATTGTCGTAATCACCGTTTCTTGAGATTAGTGGATTTGCATGGTCTTGCGAGATATTTTTATAGTATTTTTCAGTTCGATAATAACAATGTTAGGAATTAAGTATCTAGTGTGGAGTTTTCTAAGGTTAATAATACGGTGTAATATATATTATTTTTATGGCTTTATTTGGGATAACTTGAAGTTTATTCAAATTAGTATTACTCGCGTTACTCCACACTGGACAAGCGTAAACATAGTTTAGACACGAAATGATTATATTTTATATAATCCGAACATTTTAATATATATTGTTTTAGAAATTATATATATTTTTTTTAGTGTTTTCCTGGTGTTTTAAATAACTTCTTGCATTTTAAATATTTTCTTTATCTAGAATTGCTAATTTAATTGGGTTTTAGCAGGGCTGTGGAGTCGGAGTCGGAGTCGGAGTTGGAGTCGTGGAGTCGTGGTGTTTTGGCCGGAGTTGGAGTCGGAGTCGGAGTCGTGAAAAATGAGCGACACCGAGCATTTTTTTAAATTATGAAATTTATGAATTTTTAATTGCGTAATAATAAATGTGTATAGCGTATGAATATTAAACGTGTAGAAAACCACCAAAAATACCTGATGAAATTAAACTTTTTTGAGTCGGAGTTGAAGTCGGAGTCGGAGTCGGAGTGGAGTCGTGTTGTTGGTAAATATCGGAATCGGAGTCGGAGTCGTGTTTTTTTTAACGACTCCACAGCCCTGGGTTTTAGTCATTGCTATTTAGAACATTATATTTTTTTAAAAATACTGTTAATTTATTTTTAATACTGGCAACACTTATTCGTGACAGTTTGACGTTCTCGTTCTGCTATATGGTGTCATATTATAAAATATCTTTATTTTAATTTAAAATAAAACTAAACACTTTACAAATGAATTAGAAATATTTAATAATAAAAATATATTAGATTTGATGTATTTAAAACGATATTTTTGAATTAGGGTTAAGACAATTTTAAAACTTTTTCTATTGATTCAAATTAATGTGAAAAAAAATATTATAGTAAGGGCAAAGTTAATAAAAATGCCAGCTTTCGAAGGAATAACGTTAAGTCACGAAAAACAAGCTGTGGTGATAGACATCGGAGCCGCTTACACAAAGTTCGTATAAATTACACCACATCGCTATTACACCATTTGTACGATATATTTAATAAAGATCCACAATAGGATCGGTTTCGCCGGAGAAGCTACTCCCCGATCCATCATACCTTCAGAATATACGTGTCAGAAAACAAAGACCATAAAGAACGTCTACGATTGTACAGAAGACAAAGATCTGTATAATACCCTGGTGGATTTTATACATATATTATATTTCAAGTATGATATATCATTATAATATGTATTTAAAAATGTTATGTAAGAGTTCATTTATATTTTAATTGTTTTAGACATGTATTAGTAAGTCCGAAAGACCGTAAAGTAGTCATTGTAGATCCGCTCTTCAGTCCTACTAACTTCAGGGAGATGTTGGCTAGAGTTTTATTTTGTCATTTTGAAGTAAATATATTATGAAAGTATTTAGTAGCAAATAAAATTTTATCAGTTATAGAGTAATTATGATTTTAGGTATCGTCAATAATGTTTGCACCTTCTCCAGTCTTTGCAATTTGCCCGTTAGCTGTAAATACGTGCTTGATTGTTGATATTGGATACGAAGAAGCCATTATTACGCCAGTTGTGCATGGAATCCCGATTTTAAAAGCATCAGATGGTCAACCTTTAGCTGCGCGTCAAATTCATGAAAATTTAGTAAAACTCTTAAACTCGGATAATGATAAAGAATTGGATTTATCTAAACGAATCGTTGAAGATATTAAAGGTTGGATTAAAAACAATTATTTAATTATTAAAAAAATGATGTGAGGTTATTAAATTATTAATTCATTATTTACAGTCAAGACATGTTTTGTAACAACAATGGAAAGATCAGATCAATACGGAGAAGGTAATCCACCAGCTTCACCTCCGAGCGTTGAATACCCAATAAAAGGAGATTCGTTCATAACCATATCTGGTAAAACTCGAGAGCTCGCTGCCGAAGTATTGTTTCCAAGAGATAATGATAATCTATCTTTGGGCAATATAATATTGGATTCAATCTTAAAGGTAAGATATAAAAATCATGTATAAAGTGCTACGTCTCTGTAAACATAACAATATTTTTCAGTGTCCGATTGACGATCGCGTAGCTCTTGCCTCTAACATATTCCTGATTGGCGGGACATCGATGCTACCTGGCATAAAATCCAGATTGAATTCCGAATTGAAATATCTAATCAAGCAACCCCTCTATAAGGATAAATGGTACTGGGAGACTTTCAAGTTCCATTCGGGTCCCACAAAAGAAAACTTTGTGTCTTGGCTCGGATGCGCCATTGCCGGCGGAACCGACTTCATCAACAACAGATCGATGACGAGAGAAAACTACTACAAGAATCCCCGAATACCAGATTGGGTGAATCTCATCGACAATTCGATTGATTATAAACCTCGATCCATTACAGATCTTTAAATATACTATGCTTTCATATTCAGATAAAATCACTGAATGGCACTGCTTTATTAATTATTTACTAATTTATTATGCATTTTAATAATAAAAATCAGATGTACGAATATAACTTTTTTTATATATTACATAAAAATACACTTACTTTCCGTAACTTATTTATCGTAAGGTAGTGAGCACAAATTCATAAAAAATACAAGCAATAGAGCGAGGACGGATTCATCAACGTCACTCTGCTCAGCATATGAAGAAAGGTTTCTGCTTTAAAAGTGTGAAATCACATATTTCACACTTTTAAAGCATGAGATTGATTTTAAATAACAACACAAACAAAAACTTTACTGTGTATTTATTGCTCTAAGAATCAAATGATAAATAATCTTTCATTATATATGATTTATTCAATACTGAGGGACAAAAGATTGTGGATCACAAAACAAATAAATACTAAAGTAGCCATATTAAGAAGCAAAACGGTAAAAAAACATATCACAATATAAGAAATAAAAATGAGCCAAGTAAAAAAGAACACCTTTGGCAAATAAGTAAATGGGTTATAATAAAATAAAATAGCAGATACGCCGAATTTGAATAATCTCAATATACAAAGGTCAGATCGTGTTCCAATAAAAAAGTAGTTAATCGCTTACGTCTAATTTATACATACATTATACAACATAATCACCAAAATATCTTCACTTTTGATAAATTTCACGTTTATTAAAAAATAAAATAAACAATGGCAACAATCCTGATGTTTGTCGGCGTAAAACAATCCTCAATAGAGCTGCCTCTACATATATAAAAATATATTTGTAAAAAAAGAAACATTAACATCTTTAATATTATATCTATATGTAAATATATAATATGTATTTTCAATACTTAAACTAAGAACTGGAAACGGTTCTTAAGCTAAAAGACAATAAATATTAATACTTGAAGGCGAAATCGGACGAAGATTTTTTCATTAAGGCACTTGGTCGATTTGAGTGGACGGCACAAGAATACTACGAAGGCAACAGTCGATGGAATGTGAAGATAAATTTAAAAAAAAGATGTATATTCTAATTATCAAAAAAAGCAACAAGAAAAATATACTTTTTTATAATAACAATAAACAATTTAGGAATGATTTTATGTTATAATGAATATTAAATAACAAGTTAAAAAGTGGTAAAAAAAGATGTACTCTCTAATGTAAAACCATAGCGAATATTTTTGGCTGAAGACATTATTTCAATACATCAATAATAATAACTAACAAATACAATAAACTTTTCAAGCATCAATGTCAATATTTAAAATAATCGCTGTACAAATAAAAACATCCACATTTCATGTAAATAAATTAACTAATTGTAAAAAAATCTTGTACTGAATTTACGATTATAATATAAATTAAAAATTACATATAAAATACACTCGAAACTTCTCTCGATATTATTTTATGTAAATTAACCTTTTGTGAATTTGAGCCACTGATATGGAATGATTTTCACCATTATTTGTATAGATAAGTATATAATTTAATACTGATATGTGCATTATATACCAAATATTACAGAATCGTTCTACAATCATAATAATAAAAAATAGTTGATTAATAAACATTGTTTAATAACACGTCATGCGATTTTGGATAAAAACGATAATCCATAAATGTAATAAAGTATTTATATATCACAGTTTAAAGTAAACAAATCAGTCAATATTTTATTTTTCTAACGAATTCACAAAAGGTTAACATCATACACTGCCCTTTTTCAAATGTATACATAAACATTATTGCTTTTAATTGTTAATAATGTATATAAAAATATATGTACAATCATTGTGACATCAGCAATCAATGCTCGGTTTGATTTGGACGACGCTGCCGCATGAGCGGTACAAGGAGAGCCGGACTTCCAGCCTGCCGCAAGAACGGATGTTGTAGGAGCAGAGCGGCCGGAGCCCTCTGCGCCGGCTCCACGACTAACGCCGACTCTAAAAAGCTGATGAGTCTTGCTGATACTCTAGATGCGTTTTTAAGCGTTGGCGGTGGCATAAATCTGATGCGACGCATTGCCTTAAAATTAAAATAAATTAATCAATGTCTAGTTAGTAATGTAAAAAAAAAGTGTGGAATAAAAAATATATTACCTGTAGAGGAGGCTCGTCAAAGAATGGCGGTTCTCCGTCAACCATCTCGATAACCATAATACCCAAAGACCAAACGTCCACTTCAGGCCCGTAAGGCAAACGTGATATGACTTCTGGAGGCATCCAATATGGTGTTCCAACTAGCGACTTTCTCTTCGGTACTTCCTAAAAGCGTAAATTAAATAAATCAGCAATTCCGTCGTATTTTTATCAAATAAAACCATCATACTTGTGAAACTTGAGCGCAGAATCCAAAATCAGACAGTTTGACTCTTCCATCGGCGGCTAATAGTATAGAATCTGACTTGATATCTCGATGGATAACTCCTTGGGAGTGTAAGAATGCGAGCGCTTTAAGGCATTGTTTACAAACGGTCGCTATTTGCTCTTCGTCCATTTTAGCATGCGTCACAATGTCTGTGAGAGCTCCGCCTTCCAAAAATTCCATCACAACCCACAACTCGTCGTCGACCAGATACGAAGCGTACATTTCAACAATGTTTGGATGATGATAATCTCTCATGATGACCTGAATATCATAATAGATAAATCAACAAATTTTAAAACAGTAATTTTACATATGTTGCAATACTAACCACTTCGTTAAACAGTAGCTCTCTCCGTTGCTGTTTTCTCAGATTCATCTTCTTCACTGCCACCCTTCGACCGGTCGGTTTTTCAATGGCCGTACAAACTGTACCGGTGCTGCCTTCGCCGATTTTTACAAATCTACCGAGCATTGTTCTGGGATCTCCCGGAGACACGACCATCTGAAGAGCAGCTCGAAACTGTTCGTGAGTGAGTCTCTGCTCGTGTTTGGTCGTTAAAGCGTTTTGGGCGGTAGCGGTGGGTTGGAGCATCGGTTTTTTATGTTGTACATTTACGGTGTTAAGGTTTATGTCACCGGCTGGAGACGTTCCCATAGGCTGTTGTTGGCCAACGGGCAGTGGAGAGCTGTGCGGATGTTGAGATAGTTGCGGTATGCTCGGAGGACGGCCGTATGGCGAGGAAGACATCGGATTTTCCACTACAAATAAAACAATACTGGTTAAAAATATACAATACTAAGATAAGAATTTGCCAAAAGAACTTCAGCTTAATAAGTTGAGGATATCAATATTATAATTAAGAAAAAAAATAAAGCTGTAATTTCCGAAATCTATTTTTTATTTTATTAACTAATAGATTATACTAGATCAGAAGTTGGCAATCTGCGGCCCATTTAAATTTGTACGGTGGTCCACATGCGATTGACCATACTTGCTAATATGCAGCCCAATTAAAAAATATTTAAATATTAAATTTTATATAAATATAAAAATAAAATTATTCTCTAACCACTTTATGTCTGAAATATTTAAGGTTATTCAAAAAACCTATATTATAAACTTTTTTTAGGTAAATAATAAATATACAACAGAAAAATAAGATTTTTTTTAGAACATTTACTCGAAAAAACACGTTTTTTAGATGTCAATTTAAATGAGCAGCATATAAAAATATTGTTTCATAAAACGAATTGTTTGTGCATTACTGTTGGACCAATTAAATGCGAGCGAGCAAGCATTAGTCAGAAAAGTGAATACCCCATGAATAATTCTCTGTAACTAATCCTTGTCTTGAATATTTACCTTACATAAATGCACAAATAATTCGTTTTATGGAACAAAGTATGTATATAAATGCACATATCTCTTAAATAAACAATTAAGCAGTTAAATCACATCTAAATTTCGTTATTTCTTAATTTGAGGCTGTAGTGTAAAGACAAATTACTAATTAATATGTATTCTAAAATTATGGCTTTTGAATCCAAACTACGTTTGTTGAAGAAGCATATAATGAAGAAAATTTATATAATTTTACGTGTTGTAAATCTGTATCTGCAATTGACACAAAAGACAATCTTTATTGGTATTAATCAAGATTTACAATGTGAAGATTTAAAGATTTTCATAAAAGAGAAGATTAAATAAAAATATTTTAAACCCCCTTAATATTGATATTGACGATATACCACATCAACCACAAATTGAAATTTTGGAGTTATAACAAAGTAAAGAAATGTTGATAGATATTTGCATTGAAAAATATCCAGATAGCTTATCGAAGCTTACTTCAAAAATTTGAGGGATTAATTAGTTTGCTAAAAAGATAATAGAGGATAATAGTCGATAAAATATAAGTAGGTATAAGGAAGTTGAGCTCTATAGTCTATTTATTTTCAAGAGTCAGTGCGCAAGAACATTGTTTAACGCGTAATCATAACATGCTTTTAAATTTCTGCCCTGTGATTGGTCGTTCGCCGTAAGATCAATCGTTTCATTGAGAACGACCAATCACAAGGCAGAAATTTAAGAGCACATTTTGATTACGCGTTAAACAATGTTCTTGCGCACTGACTCTTGAAAATAAATAGACTATAGAAATAGCCGGAAATGGTTAAAGTTAAAAAAAAATATAATTACTTGGACTCTGAAAGTTTCCATTCAATCCGCTTATACTTCCGTGTACGGCATTCTTGTATCCGACGGGTTGTTGGTGCATCATATTCTGATTCGGATAAGGCATTAGATGCTGCTGCGATCCTGATATTCTTCCGTGCGTGCTGCCGTTGTCATGAACGTCCTGCTGGCTGTGTATGCTCGGTGAATTTCTCAAAATGTTATCTTGATAATGGTGCAAAATTGGATTTTCTTGCGGATGCTGGTGGTACTGCTGGCCGTCGTGATGGTGCGGATGCTGATTCGTCCATTCCGCCGGAGAGTCTCTGATCGGTTTCGTAGCGTAAGGCGGCTGATCGCGTCTCAAGCTCGGGAATTGCGGACCGACCGGCTGCTGTGGTGTTTGAGGGGACTCCTCGGGCACGGAGGGCGGAACGTTGGGCTGATTTCTAAAGTCTCGCCTCATCCGCGGCGGACTCGAGCTCCTGAGCGAATTAGATCGCGCCACGTGCGAATTTTTCGGTAAGACTAAACCGTTTTGGTTTTGATTGTGTTGCGGGTGCAAAGGATGCGGGGCCGTTTGAGGTATTCTCGGATCTACCGATCTGTGGTCGTGTCTGACGATCGTTTTAAGATCTAATATTTCAGTCGGTGTGATTTCTGACGGATCGACGAGCGGTAGAGGTCTGTTTGTTGATTTTAAAATCTGAAAAATAATTTAAATTAATCGATTGTTATTTAAAATAATGCATAAATTCATAGTTACGTACTTGATTATTTCCGACGATTGACGCCCATTGTAAAGGTAACCCGACATATTTCCCTTCTCTTTTATCGAATCCGGTATGCACGCGATGTTCGAAATTAGTCGGCGGCGAAATTAAAGGCTTTTTCTTCTTCTTTGAAAACATTATGCACTTTTATATTCTGCAATGAAAAACAAATAAAGCATAAGCTGTTGCGTCAAAGTTGCAAAACATCAAGATTAACGCGCATGCCGCACTATCGAATGGAACAATAGGAAAATGTGGGTTGATTGTAATGCCTCGTATGGCTTCTTTAACTTCTGCGGTTTCATTTGCACACAATAAATTATCGAGTAATCAATCCGTCGTTCTGGAAACTGTTTTTCGTTAATTGTTTTCAGATTTTCGATTGATATGCGGCATTGTACGTGGCGACGGAGCCCACGCGTCGCCGCCTTTCGCAGTCGAAACAATTACATTATATTTGAGTAGCAAAACTGTGCATGGGCATACATATGTATTACGAGTTCTTTACTGTTTTGATGTGACACGAATAGTTAATGAGCAAAATCATATATATTTATTTGCATTAAAGTGGCGCATATGTTTCATAAATAAACAAATTCTATATAGCAAAAATATGTAAAATTGAATCGATCAGCAAGAGCTGTACAATATTTTCAAACAGAATGTTTGGTGGTGAACAATAAATGCAATGATGTGAAGGAATGGTTTTTGCTATGGATCAAAGCTTGGTAACTTGGTGAATAACAGTTTAACAACTACCAGAGATTTACGAAGTGTGAACACTTAAAATGTTGTTCATTTAACAATAAAAAACATTGACAATTGAAATTGCATAAAAATAACATATATATCTCATAATTTAATAAAAATAAATAGCGAAAATATACAATATAATATTGGATACCATATTTCAGAGAAGTTTATAAATAATTTTGTCAAAGTTAATTAAAAAATATATAGTAATTCTAAATTTTGTTGATTAATGTTATATAGTTATAATTTTATGTTATTGAATATTAAAATTTAAGTTTAAAAACGATAAAATGATATCAAAACCATTAAGATATTCTCAAAAATTGCATCTATCATAACTGATAATAAAAGTAAAATTGGATGTAATTTTTAGGGATTATGTTTTAAAGCAAGCATTGAAAAGCAACAATTCATATATTATATTTGTGACAAAATTTGTGTATTAATTAAAAATATAATTTATATAATAAATAAATAAAAACTTTAATATTGTGAGAATAAGATTTTTAGGTCTAATGATGAAATAAACATTTCAAGGCTATGTTATAGCAACAAATCATTTTAAGTCATACCACGTTACAGATTTTCAATGTCACGTTTCTATAAAATAAACCCATACAATGTATTAGAAATATGTCATCCGAATCAAATTCACATCATCATATATGTCAATTGAATACCACACAGCATATACATATATTCATAACATGTAACATTAAAAAAAGCACAACTGATACAACCCATGTCTCCCCCGATTCACCATCGTAAAATTGTACAGTAATACAAATTTTTCCATGTAAATTATCAGCTTTTAATTTACAAAGTTGCAAAACTAAATGATTCACTGCGACCATCTATTGCGCATTTGGTTATCTTATCAGTATCAATCCCTTTTTTATAGTAATTACAAAAATTAAAGTGAAACGTTTAATAGTTTTATATGTATATTATTTTGTTAGCGATTCTAGTTTTTTGATTATAATCATTCTTTTGGTGCATGTACAGTGGAAAAAAGATTTCTCTAGTTCTGGCATAAAATAATTGAATATCAAGTCATATACATCGAGTCTATTGATCATTTTAATATATTTAATAAGAATGTATCGATCATGAGTACATATTATAAATAATAAAAATAATTAAACACTGATGTTTTAAAATATGTATATGTTACTGTTAATTTTTTTTGTAGCTTAAAATGTATACTATCACTAGAAAATGCATGCATCGTGTATGCTTTAACTAGTAAGTGTGAACTATCATTATATAAAATATGTATTTACTCAAATATTAGCTGCATTTTTCAAACTATTCTGGTCAATGAATTCGAGATGGGTTTTATAATCGATGGCATCTAACAATTGCTGAAGATATTCTACAGTGATTTAGACACTGGATCTGATACATTGATGGTGATTTTTCAGTTGTTGATTGTATGACTAAACCGGGTTACATTAAAAATAGATATATAGTGACTAGATTTTCAAAAATAACAAGTTTCCGAAAATAAAAATAATGTTAATAAATTTGCATTGTTTAAATATAAAAAGTTGTAAAAAAAAAACAGAAAAAATACCGCCTGATACAAATCAGAAACCTGGCAATTTGACGGGTGATATAAATCTATTATTAAAATAAAGTATATACAATGTTTTTTTATTGGTAAATAAGAATATGGTAGAGACTAAGAAATCAGGAAATATGATATATATTTTGAAAATATGTATATCAATCATTTATAGCAAGGATTTTCTGCATCCGTTTAGGGTTTTTTTTGTTAGTAACATTGAAAAAATAAATGAATATGCAAGAAATTATATACGTAAAAGTTAATTTGATAAACCCTTGCTTTAAATGTATTAATGGAACGTAAAAATTAAAATGTAAATAAATATCAGTTGGTCAGAACAGTGAACACCCCATGAATAACTTTCTGCAACGAATATATTTAAAAGGAGGATTATATAAATTGACAACAAGATTTACCCTACATGAATGGTTTAAAATACCTATTAAATATATAGAATATTTAACTTAAGGAAATTATTAAAATAATATATTAGATAACCCTATTAGGTAGCTCACTAAAATATTATTCTTTTGCATTCGAAACTTATTTTTGATATTTATACCAAACATTTTTCATTTAAAACAATTTTAAAAATATGCAATTAAATAAGAACATGAAATTTAATTAAAATATTTAAAAAAAATCAAATATTTAAAATATTTTTTCTTTAATATATTTAAAATGAAATACTAAAGAAACTTTTTTTTGATATTGATAACCACACTAGTAACATTTTTTTATTTAAAACAATTTACAAAAATATTATTGTTTAATAAATTCAAGTGATTACAGCCTCAAATTATACTAAATAACCATATTATGGTGCTTAATGAATACTGGTGATTTTCTTGATGAATTCTACATAAGCCATCCACGGTGAAAGGGCTAATGCACAAACAATTAGTTTTATGGAACAAAGTATTTATTTAAATCCACATATCTTTCAAAGTAATTCCCTATTAAATTTAATAGGAATATGAAATTGAATTAAAATATTTAAAAAAAATGAAATATTATTAAGAAGCAAAAATTTCATGGAGAAAACTAAAGCAAACTATATTTTATAAAAGCATTCGAGGAATTTTCCGAAAGCGTCATCATGAAATATATCAATTGTTACAAATTAACATCTTGCATGAAAAACAAAGCACTAGATCCTTATTTAGGTCAAACAAAAATAACAAGAATTGATTATGAGAATAATTGTTAACCATATGATATATAATAGAGGTTAACATATCAAACTATAATGCTTTCTAAATACAGTGGCATTTTTAATTTAACTGGAAAGGAATGCAATTATGTCCCAAAAAACGTATACAATATTTAATAAAATCTTAGCAAACAAATACATAATCATAATAAATTGGATTAGTTGATAAGGCAAGTTAAACACTTATAACGTGACACAGTTACAAGTGTTTAACTTCAATCTAAGGGTAAGTGTTCTACAGTATCGATTTAACAAACTGTACATTATATACGTTATAATAACGTCAGTTAAGAAGACAATTAAACAGGCGTGTAAAACCTAAAGTAGATCACACACCTACAATACTTTTCAAACACAAACGACGGATTAAGCTATTAACCCAATTGTTTGGCGCAATCTCGGAATTAATAAACGCTTCTGGCGTATAGCATTGAACGCGATGCATATCTTCGGCTTGAAGGAAACAAAAAATTTGGCAGCCGTCGTGCCGAAGATGCACCTGTTTTGGCCAAAAGTCCAAAAAAATCATAGTGTTTTGGCCAAATATTTTCTATGTGAAAACTTTGCCTAGGCGGAGGGGGAGTGGGAGGGGCCGCGTTTTTTTGACAGTTGGGGCGCAGCCCGGGCGGAAACGTTCCCGACTTCGAGAGGATCTCACCGATCGGTGGCGAGGCGCAGTCTTCGACGGGGCGTCCTCGAACCACCGATAAACGCACACGCACTGACGCACACACGCGCGACACTGGAACGCGTACGCGCATGCGCACTGTAAACGCGTGCAACCGACACACTATCGACAAAACGGAAGAGCTAACGACCGACGTTCTTATGACGACGCTACTTTTAACGATCAAATGTTCGCGTATTCAACATCGATCTTCAATTTAAACGCACGTTATTTTAGTAAAACAAACTTTCAATGTGCGTTTACAAATTATTCAATGTATAATCTAAAGACACCTATATACGCTACGCACAAATATTATTACGCTTTCTTGACAATTTCAATACAAACCAATTTTAGCAAATATCGACACTAACATAGTATCGTATTAATAAAAAATCCATGGATTATTCAAATAAATTATATTTCTTCTATAAGATTTACTACAAAATTTGTACACATTTGATGAAATATAACTGAACAATGTTATTGATAATAGAAATATAAATAAAGTAATTTAATAATAACAACATTTTTCATTAATTTTAACATAAATATAACTGTAGCTCATAAACATTTATATAGCATATGTAAGTAAAACAGGCATGCAGAACCTTAAAATAACTTGGGTGCATGTTGCAGCACTTGCAACATGCACCAAAGTGAAGCAGCGCCGTGACCATCGCTTATTGTATATTTAGTGTATGAAAACCATTAATATGCAGGGCCGGCTTTAAGTATACGCAACCGATTCACTCGCGTAGGGCCCCACACGCAAAGTAAAAATGTAATAAAAACAGACGTTAATATTATTTTTATAACAAAATTTAAAATTACAATTCATACATAACAGCAATATTTCATTTTCTTAAAAAACATGTCCTCCCCCTCTCCAAATTACGTCCATAATGATGATCACGCGTTGAACAACTTTGCGCACTGATTCTTAAAAATAAACAGACTAGTGGATACTACATATTTGAACCGCTCAGGCGACCGTTAATAAGAGGCTCAGCTACGGCGAAGAGGTGCAGCAAGCAGTGCACGGGTAGCGTACTTTTCTAAATGCTTCCAAAAACTATAAATATGTAGGTATTACATATAAACCTTTTTTGTTCAATAAAATTTATGTCAAATCATACATACTTCATTTTCTGGACCATCTATTGCTTACTATATATATTATTAAAATAATTCAAAACAGGGTCGCTTCTATGAAAATAACCGAAAACATTATTCATAATAAAAAATTCAGCATTTATAAAATTTTGCCATAAATTGTTTAAATTTCTATAGCTATTCTGAAAGTAAAATATATCTAAAGCATTGTTTAGGATTGATTTATGTCTTTAATACACTCTTTTATTTATTTTTTATTTACATACAAAGAACATGAATACATTTGGTGAGCCTGAAAACGAGTTTATTGATTTCAACGCTATGAGAGGTTCGCACCAGATCTTTTATTGAATATAGTTTCTAATAGTATAATCATAAAGAACAGTTTTAGATACTTCTTGACATTTTTCATAAATTTCATCAATGGTTAAATGCTTATTTTTTAATGTTAATGTAAAAATAACAAAGTAAATGCTACAATGTTTGTGCAAAATAACAAATGACGTCAATAAATTAATTCTTGTGCATATCTTTATCTTTATTGGTTCGCTGCTCTAGGTAGAAAGTTTTACAATTGATGAAAAAAACCCATGAAAATGTATCTGATTTTCATAAGCTATATTTATTGCTTTGACAAAAAGGTTAATTGCAGCAGTAAAAAGCATTTAATGAAAATCATTATTAGTCTTCTCATATCACCGGCAAACATTTCATCTCAAAACAAATCACTTAACAATTAGGAAGATATATTTCACATATACAAAATAAACTGTTGAACAATATACTAAAAATAAATAGTAATAATAAGTGAAATTAATCATTAAATATTTGATTTATTTAAGGAAAATAAAATTACTTATCATCGCTATAATTAGCAAAGAACTTGAAGATAAGATAATACATATGTAAATAAAAGATAAAATCTTGTAAATTCATGAATGTATTAAAATGTATTATATATAGTGTACTAGATTATTTTTGTAGCACCTCAAAAACATATTGCACTAATCATGAAACATTATATGCTAAATCTCGTTTCAAAAATGTGTTGGTAAACTGAGAACATGATATTGATTTCATTCTAACAGTCACACATTCTACAGATAGTTTAATGCGCAATGTGATTTATACGATTATAAAACAGTATTGTTAATGTAAAGATTTGTATTTCAGTATCATAAATATACAATTTTCAATGATCAACTACAATGTATAAGCCATGTTAGGGTATTTTATTTAGTATTTGGGTCAAAGCTCTTCCATATCTTTGTAAACTCTGATACTTTTTTCATTTGTAATTCAAAACTTTCTCGACGCGGCTTCCTCCAAAGTTTATGATCCAAATCCAACATTCCCCCAACAATTTCCTATTACAATATTAATTATTTATATATTTTTTAAAGAATTTGTCGCATATTAAATATTAATTAATACCTGTGCAAAATTTCTGGGAAACAATTGTTGATCTTCAATGACATGGGCGAAACCCGGATCCATTCCAAAATCAACCCAAAAATACGGAAGTCCCTTAGGCACTCCTCTACGTATATCTTTACCTCTCAGATCGACTACTTTTTTATTATTGGACCATTCCATTTCACACTCTAAAAGTGCTTTTTTAAAATATATAGAGGCCATATCACCCACGTCTCTCGGAAGAGGAACGCAATGAATCAACAGATGGGGATATTTATTGAGGTATATAGCTGTTTCGAAAAATACAACATCTTCGTCATGTTCGTTGAACATTTTTGTGAGAGCCTTGCGATAATTCTGAAAAGAAATAAAATTTTGAATATGTTTTATTCATATTATAAAATGGTTTGATATTTACTAATATTTCGCTCCATACGTCTTCGTCGATCGTCGTCGAGCAAGATACGTGCGAAACTGTAGATATGATACAATGATTTTCGACGAGCGACATTCGTTCGGGTAATGCCAAATAGCATTTGCTACCCAAACTAATGATCATCTTTTTATTCATCCGCTCAGATTCGACACAATATTCACAAGTTTCCAGCGATTTCTGTATAGTTTGATGCTGCGATATAGCTTTGTTCATTTCCTGCAATTCAGTTTGAGCGTCTGATTTATTCTTTCTGATATTCTCAGAGAATATTTCTTCTAAATCGTCGTTCGGATTCTTATGCTTCGAAATTGCTTTAGCAAAGTCTTCCGTGCTCTCATCAGTATTGCCGAACTTCTCTTGCTCAAACTGAAATTAAAAATTATTAATTAGTACAATTATATATAAATAGGAGTAAAATAAAATATTTTACCATCTGCTTGAGTGAATATTTATCATCGTCAGCAAAGAATCTGACTCTCTCTCCGCTCATCGAATGCGTCTCCATGTTTTTCTTTCCGCCCTTACTTCTAACATCACCGTGTTTAGATTTCATCAAAGGTTTCGTATTACCCTGACTGTTCGTCATCGTCAACAAAACATTATTATCCTGAGACGCTTTAACTTCAGGATGTTTCTTCCTATATTCCCTCGCTTTTTCAATTTTACTCGTAAGCTCAATAACGAGCGCTTTATTTCCCATTATTTCAGCTTTTACAATTTTAGCGCCCAATTTATTCATTTCTTCATCGGTTAAAAAGTCATTACGATCATCGGCAACTTCATTTTGTGATTGAATTTTATCTTTTGAGTCAATTATTGTTTCTCTTTTAGATGAATTAGATACACAGTCTTCATCTTCATATCTCTTTTCGTCCCTCGATTCAGTAGGTTTTTTCCAACTCTTACTCGACGAATGCGATCTATATCCATCTTCCATATATCTCCGTTCATCTCTCGATTCAGTAGGTTTCCTCCAACTCTTACTTGACGAAGAATGCGATCCATATCGATCGTCTTCCCTATTTTTTCTCACATCTCTCGAATCAGTATGTTTATTCCAACTCTTATTCGAAGATGAACCATACCTATCGTCGCGATTTCCATCATAAGACGGTTTCTTAAAGCTAATTTTTTTATCCGCTGATGGCAAACCGGTTCCGTTTTCTTTCCAATAAGGATTTAATTCCCTACTGCTTTGCGCCGGTACGTATGAATCCAGTTGTTTCTTTGTTTTCTCAGGCTTATCAGCTTTGAGGTCATTGCGACTGAAAGTTTTAAAGTCTGATAAATTCAACCATTCGTCTCTGACAATTTCCTTCTTGTCTGATTCTATAATTTGCGTCGGACTAGCTTTTTTTTCTACCCATTCGTCGTTACTGTCATCTGAATCACTGGAAGACTGCAACGTAATATATTAATTTTATATATAAAACCTAACCTACAAAAAATACATACCTCTGATGAAGATTTTTGACGCTTCTTTTTCGATTTCTTTTTCTTGTGTTTCTTGTCTTTTTTGTGTTTGTGCTTTTTTTCGACAAGTTCATCCTTATGTTTTTTCTTTGTTATTATGCATTCCTTAAAACATTGTTTATGATGAATTATTAAAATTCTTAACCAACAAATTAGATATGTTACCTACCTCCTCTAATAATCTTCGTTTAGCGGCAGCAAGAGCTGACATTTTGTTGAATATTCGTTGAAAAGTATAATCACAACAAACACAACCACGCAGCTGTCAAAAATGTCTAACTGGACATTTTGGTCTAAGCACCATAATATACGGGTAATAAAATTATAGCTCCTAATATTTTATTGTTTAATTTAAATATTATTAAGCATAACATTAATATTTAAACACTGATTACCACGAAAAATATCTTATAATTACATTTAAATAATATATTTTTATTTCCTCTTTCCATAGCAGAACAAAACATTAAAAAAATACACAATATAAAAGCTTATCGTATTTATTTATTTTAAATTGATAAAAATACAGGTACAATGACTTAATATATTTATAATTAAATTACACACACTTGCAACAATATACATGTGTTTTATATTTTATATAATGATATTATCACATAATCTATTAAAAATATTAGCATTTATCATGATTAATATATTACAGATAGTTGAATACACATACATAGACATATATATTTTTAATAAAAATACATATTTATCGCAACATTATTTTATCCGAGCAGTACTTTTTTCATCATGTATCCTCCTGCGGCTGGATCCGGCTCTCGACTCTCCCAGCTTCCGACAATGCATTTGGAACTACACAAATATTGCAGTAGAGGCAATCTGTATTTACCACAAAAGTCTACGAATTTTATATGTTCTACACGAGTATCGAAATAGACACCTGAAAATTATATATTGATTAGTATAAATAAATATTATTAAAAATAAAATTTAAATAAAGATTTTATACCTCTGCATTTTGGATTTACACAGCATTGAGCACAATTCAAATATTCCAGTAAAGTAGCTGGTATATCGCCGGGTTTAATAGGCATGTCGTACAGTCTAACCACCCTAGCTGATAATTCTAATAGGGATGGTGGTTGTAGTGAGATATCTCTTACGAAACGAACAACCAGTGGATTATCGCGTAAACTCAACTGTAATAAAATTCAATATAAATATTTTTATAGTGACGCTCGTATTAAAAGTTATGAAATTGCACTACAGCTACTATAAGTAGCAATTAAAAAAATATGCGCTGCAGTTCCGCATTCCTTTAATGAACCGCGCATGTATATTATAATAAAAGTAATTTATTACCTCTGTTAAACATTTTAAAGTTATAATATCCGTAGGAAGTGTTCTCAGTCTATTTTTATGCAGGAGCAGAGTTCTCAGATGATTCAACTTTCCAATACTAGCCGGTAATTGTTCAATTAGATTTTCGTTTAAGACAAGCATCTGAAGGCTTTTCAGCTGTCCCACCGTGTCAGGGATGTCCACAATTTTGTTCCCTCCTAATGCCAAAATCTGTAAGCTACAAAATTAAAATATGATACATAGAAAAAATTGCATATTTTAATTATATAATATTAGAATAGACATCAAGTTTGTGTTATCAATGTTAACCCGCATGTTATTTTAATGACCTTTTTTGGTGATATAAATCATGGCAGTTTTACTGATTACATACTACGTACGAAACAATTTTAATTTAGTAAAAAATATATATTTTTATATACATATTTGAAGTCTTCTGTATTTATCAACAAATTCGTATATAATACAATAACCGGTAATTCGAGAATTCGGAATTAATTGAAGGTCCATGTCGTTCAATATTTGATCTTATGTCAATTATTTGGCTATCTTTTAAATATATGTAAAGCACATCAAACTATGGTTAAATTATGGATTTACGTAAACAATCAATTAAAAAAATGCACTCAGGAGTTAAAAAAATAATTGCAACAATTTAAATCACATTCTAGTACGATTTTTGCCATGAAACATACATATATTATAATATAGATTTATAATGCTCACCTTTGCATTCTCTGTATGTCCTTTGGTACGTTTATGATCGAATTTGCCCCCAAATACAAATATCTGACTGTGGGCAATTCGAGCAGCTGCTCTGGAAAGCTAGTCAACAGATTTCCACTGAGATTCAGTTCTTTGAGATGGACTCCAATCGTAGAGAACGCCTTAGGTAAAGATTCGTTAGTTAAACGATTGTTCTTAGCTATCAAGGAAGTCAGGGGGCAGGTCTCCAAAATATCCGGCAGAGTTTCTAGGCCATTGTTGCTTATATCGAGCACTTTCAAACTAGTGAACATGGCCATGTTAGATGGGAAGTAAGTGATTCGGTTGCCATGCAGATGGATAATCTCGCAGTTCTCGCAGGACTTTTTCTCCTTGGAGTATTCATCGAGAGCTATTTCGACGGTGTTACAGTCTAGCAACTGATTGGATAAGTCGAAGGTCTTCTGCTCCCTGGAGTCGCTGTCGCTACTGTCTGATGTGTAGTTCTCCATGTCGGAGTCCGGCGAGATGGTGGCCACCGGGTCCGGCGGCGAGATGGCGACTGAACGACGGAAGACAATGAGCTATCTGTGTGACGACATTACACGGACCTTAGGCTTTGCACACACAAGCGCAATGTTGTCAGACAGCTTTTGATTGAGCAAGCACGTTCTGTGTTCATGATACACTTACACAGACAAATATGTATAGGCGCACAAAGAAGTTATTGGTTTATTAGCGCTTTTTATATTTTTATCTCAAGTCTTTACTGACACAATTCTCGAGATGGGACTATGAGCCATGGCATTTGCCATGCTTTAGAATAATTGAGATAAACGTTGCCAAAGTAATGGGTCATGATAATTTAAAAACATGAAATAATTGTGATTAGTTATATGAAAGCATTAAAAGCATGCTTTCTCAACCAATCGTTGTATTTACTTTAGTAAGCAGTTTTTAAAAAAGGATACACTGTTAGTTTCTAAAATATTATCTATGTATAGTATACTTTAGAAGATATTTCAATTAAAAATAAACAATACTTAAGATATTTTCTTGACAGAAGATAAGATAAGTAGATAAACCAGCTAATTGTAAATTTTATTTGTAAAATATTATATTTATATTTATTAAATTCTAATGGTGCAGTGGAGTCGCGAGGATCCCTAGAATTCATCGAGACATTAAATAATCTGCGAAAAAAATCTTTCCCCATTTTACTAATTTCTGCTTTGAATAATAACAAAAGAAGTCATTTTTCTTTTGATTGGTGAAAGATTCTGTATTTTGCAAATATTTAATTAATGAATTTCATTTGAAATCATGAATCTGAAATCATTGATCTGAAATTTGGGTCATTTAATGCATTTTAAACTTTTTACTTAATTCGTAGATAGCGTTAATAATTTTGTACACAAAATGATAGCTTGAAGGGCAACGTCCCGCCGGTCGTCGTCTTCCTGTCATGATACCCTGCGCCGTCGTCACGTCAATGTTATCAGAGTGCCGCCTAATTTTTTCCATAATATTTAAATTTACTATGGAAGTGAAAGGACAAAAATCAATAATAAAAACACGAAGAGGCTTATCCCAGTTTATTTAATTCAGCATCCTCAACATTTAAATTATTCTTACGACTTAGCAAATTATAGTAAATGTTGACGAACTAAACTTTAACGCCATTTTATAAATAGTTTATCATTATTCATTAGTTTATTACAGTTAAATACTCCTTTAATAGATCTCTCAAGTATTGTTTATTTTGTAGTGTTGGAGTTTCAACAATTGCACTCTAGGCTAAACATAACTAGAGTGAAATTGAACATGCAAGAATTTTGCATAGTCACGCAGACTTTTAAAGGCCATCAATAACCACAACACAAAAACACTTTTACCACAAGCTTAACACACGGATAACAGTTGTACGTATCCATTGTAATTATCGGATGTGAGCCAACAAATTGTCACATAAAAAGTTACGTGTTCACCAAGGGATTACCCAGAGGCAGAGTTAAACAGTAACATGATTGGTCTTAAATTAACCTTTCTCCCATTTGATTAAGCTTTATCGAAGGACTAGTAAAAATAATGTGATTCTTGGTCACATTACCACTTGCAACGACATTTCGCAAAACTAACCAACTCGACTCAACTGATCACGAGGAGCCAGAGATCAGAGAGACTCACTTTTTTACAACTGAGAGGCTCTACGAATCTTCCTTATTCGATAACGGTGCCCAACACTGACACCTTCCTTTTTATTATATATTGGTATAATTTTACATTTTAATAATATAGTGGCCATATTTTTTATCAACGGAGAGCTAAAACCGTAATCCTTAAATGGTTTCGAGCAGCTGTTTTCTTTTTGTATGTTTTGTGTGCCGGATTACATATGTATCAAATATAATTATTGGAATATATATAAAGACATTCCATGTGAACAAAAAAGGACAAAAATATAATAATTTACTTAATATTCATAATATAACAATTTGAAATTTTGCTGTTGATATCAACAAATTACGTAATATTTTTGTGCTGTATGTAAAGTAGGTTGAATGATTATTACCTGTATTGAAAATCGTTCCGAATATGTTTGTACTAATACATACAAAGTAGAATTTATTTAAAAAATGTTTTTAACCCTTTAGCTGCAATGATATTTTACATTTTATGCTATGACTGCTATGATAACACACAAAATTAATGTAATATTAAAATAGAAATTAAAGTATTAAAAATAAAAAATATTATATCTAGTAATTGACAAAATTTATAAAAAATATCTTAATACTACATAAATTCTCGAATGCATATAATCAATTTATTAATCTGAATTAAATTTAAAATCAATAAATTGATAATATATATGTACATATGTTAAGTTTCTATAATGTAATTATGATATTCACTTTACAGCACATTCATTTTAGCCACGTGTTTTTTATGACTTTTTTTATGTTTATCACTAATAAGTAATAATTACAGTTCATTAACTTTACTTTTACAGTTATCACGATATACAGTTATATCTAATATATTTTAAACTGCTATTAATTTATCATATAAATTCTCTCTAGTATTTAACCAAATTTTCAATAATAAGCATGACTGGGCAATATTTCAAATCAGATTTTATTTATTAGTAATTCAGTCATAGTTTCAGAAACGCATTTACGCCTGTTTACACAGACTAATTAAAACTGATGATTAAACTTTAAAAACTGCGACGCAATTTATAGAAAAACAACCGACCTTTAAACCGTTTATCTCTGAAAGTTAATATGTGAAATTGCAAATCATCTTTAAATGAAATTATACTTTATTAATTATCAGTAACTATAATATATTCTTCGAACCACTCAAGGAAACAATTTGTATATAACGTCTGCATGAATTTATATTTTTTAAGTAAAAATGTTTATGATTTTATAGCATAATAGAAAGAAAAAAATAGATAAACTGTAAACATTAAAATAAATCAATAATAATCACATGATAAGATTGCTTATATAAATTATAAATTGCAGCAAACGTTTCAAAAAAATATGACATTTGATAAACTGAGATACATATTTTTTTGTCTGAGTACTATTTGAATGGTATTATCAAAGTAAATACAGATATAGAACACATCAATTTTAAAATATTTTAAGACTGAAAATTAATATGAAGTCAAATATAGAATAATAAAGATTATTCACATAGCTTAAATAATGCAGGGCACTAAAATAATAATTAAATTACACGAGTAGCACGAGGACTATACACATTTTATCTTTATGTTCATGCATGTAATTCTTACGTTGTATATATAGTATTAGTATAATTATACGTGTAACTAAGTGCTTTAATCGTTTAATTAGTTCTTACTTATTTCGTTTACATGTGAAATTCGGTTGATATAAAAAACGTTGATTTATAAATGTTATAAATCACATATGTTTTCAATAAATATAATTAAATCTATTTGATAATATTGATACGTATATATTTATATGTAGATAAGCATCACGGTAATTAATTATTATAATTATAATAGTGCTGACTATACATCTGATCTTTGATCTTATAATTCATTTTGCTTAGATAAATTTAGAATGACACTATATAATTTTTTTCAAGACGTTAAGATAATATTTTTTTATTACGGTTGTTACTATGAATCTTTGAATAATTAGCAAACTAGTTTATCTAAATTTAATTTATCTTTTTTTTAAATGTTTTTTAGCAAATCATATATAAAACCAGAAACAATACAGCCAAAACCACTTTAGTTAATATAAATAAAAGTGCAAAAGTTTCCCATTAAAATCTCCCTTTAACTGTGTGCCTTTTAAGAACTGCTTTCCCGGCAGAATTTGCTTATAGTTTAAACCATAGATTCTCAAACTTAATTGACTCATCACCTACATTCAACAATTTTCATCTGCCACCTTCGGATAACTCTATTCAGTGGCGTAGCTATTAGGGGGGGGGGAGGCCCACCCCGGACGACACTTGCTTGGGGGCGGCATATTCGCGATGGGATCGTCTAGTGTGGTTCTTATGCACTAAAACATATATAAATCCACGAATAACAAGAGCTTAATAATAATCAATTTATTATTTTAAGAAATGCTGATTTTATGACCCTGCAAAACATGTATGGGGGGGGGGGGCAATTTTAAGGATTGCCCTGGACGGCATATACTCTAGCTACGCCACTGACTCTATTCTTCTATATAATTTAATAATAAATTGTAAATGTAGCAATGCCCATATATTTTTTAAATTTCATTGCAATGTTTGTGCAATTTTAGAATTTTAAATAGCAAGTTTGAAAATAAAACAACAGAATTAAACTTTTAAAATTATTTTGTCAAGTTCGAGACGCACGTGATTTTTAATTATATGTTATGTATATAGTTAACATGAAAATTATAACAGGTTTATCTCAGTATTGTATCAAACTTTTGATATTGTCACCATAATACATCACGCTATCCACATTTCATCCAAAAACACACATATGATTTACTCACACAATCATATTGTAGGAGTTGACAACCAGTTACTGTGAAATTATATATATTTTATTTTGTGCGAAATAGACCGATATGTTTATTTTTATAACCGGATGTGACACAGACGAAATCATTGAAATGAACAAGCGAGACAACGAATATTTTTACGCGCATGTATTGCTTCTCTTTCGCATACGTCTGCATGCGTAGACAACGCATTTACAAAATTATTGCAGTACGAATTTTTGACGTATCTGTTACCAGCAAACTGTTTTTGGAAGCGGTACTCACAATTTTTCATAGTGACTTTTTAAAAATTGAAAATGAACTACCAACCTTCTTCTACATCAGTGCTTCCCAAAGTGTGGTACGCGTATCCCTGGGGGTACGGGAAGAGTTTAGTGGGGGTACGCGCTGCAATGGACTTTGGCTGCGCCTGGTGCAACAAAAGAGTATTCCACTTTGTGACATTTGTTCAGAAAATCTAACAAATGAAAGCATGAAACTTGATCCTAACCTAGAATCAAGGGTGTCATTTCAGCTTTTTCTAAGAGGGAGGGGAATGTTCGCTAGTTAGTGGTCGTTTTTTAATATTTTAATTTCATTAAAATTCATAGTATTTCATTAAATGACATGAATTTTTCGACTAAATTCAAAGGAAGGGCAAATTCCCCCCCTAAATGACGTCCCTACTGAAGAACATAATGCACACAAAAATACAGTTAACCCAAAAAAGTCGACATTTTGCTTTGTCTATAAATATACAATAAATACTTATAGTGTCTAATATTTCTTTTTACAGTTCCTGGCCAAAGCCGTCCACCTGGGTATCTATTAATTCGTTTTACCTTTTATTTATTTTTTAAGGCAAAAAAAAACTTTGTTTCTTATTAAGTTAGCTAGCACTTTTTTTTTTAAATATTCATGTTACCTTATTCAGGTTTTTAAGGTTCTTATTAGTTAAAAACAATAAATACTTGTGATACGTAAAAACCTACAATTTTTATATCTTAGTCAATATATTTAATAATGTGATATTTTTTGAACCAGAATCTTCTACTTTCTGTTTACTGTTGAAAACTTTTGGACCAACCATTAACAGCGTATTTACGTTTATTATAAAATAAGTACAAACCTGATTTTATCTGATATTTTGCTGCTAGATTGGTCAATCATTATTGTAACTTTATTTACATGATAATTTTCGCTTATTTTTAATGTTAAATTTCATTACTTAAATCTAATTTCTCATCTGTGTATGTAATAAAAACACATAGTTATTATTTGAAGATTTTATTTATTACTGTTTCGTATTCTTCGATCGTTAATCAAAAATAATGATGTGTCGTTGACATTGCAAAAGAGATTTGTAATAATAATAATAATAATATTATATAAGTCGTATTTATATTATAATAACAAAAATTAATTTAAGAGATCGTCCGCATTAAAAACGATACCACTTTCATTTACATCAAACATAAAATTACATTATACACAAAACTAAATCTATGAACTAAAAACTGTATAGACTACAATGGTGTCAGGCGAATACAATGACGTATATAGATATTGCCTATACTTTTGACACTACTATTATTTATTTATATAGAAAGCTTATTTGATCATTTCAGAATGAGTTGTAATTTATAATTTTCTATCGGTAAAAAATTGGAAATTGTGTTATATTATATCAAGTGGGGACATATCGAAAACTTGATACTAAGGAAATATATTTACAAAACAAAAACTATTTGGTTCTGACAATTTGCTAAATATTTTAATTATCTTTTCTAATTTAATATTTTAAAATGCGTTTTCCACAATGACTAACGAATAACTTTAAAACGTTATTCGCGGTTATTGTGAAAACCACTTTTAGTCTTGCTATTTAAAAGAGAATAACGTAATTTTAGTTTCTAGATATTTTTTAGACAATATTTAGAGCCCTTATGTGGGCTAGAAAATATTTTGCTTTATTGCTTCTTAGTACATAAATGCGATTGTTTGCAAAGTTTATGGTAAATGATACTACACAGTGAAAAAACAGACTATAAAAATGTAACAATCTTGGAAGTTGCAAAATTACATTAGTATTTCACAAGAATTGCGTGAAATTAATTTTAAATAGCAAATAAGTATTGCTGAATTCAATTTAATAGCAGATTATATGTAATAATGCGAACAATTAGACGAGAAAAGAGTAATATTAGAACGACAAAAATGCGATTACGTATCTTTAAGCCATGCAATATTCTCTGTTAAACAGCAAGACTAGATGTCTTTTGATATATGAAGGTGCTGACGTGATTGATAAAATGATTACGATTGAGCATTCGTAACATAAGATTGCCAACACTCTACCGTATCTTTGATCCCGATCTGATTAAAAGATGCCAAAGCGTATATTTTTAAAATAGCGATCGACAATATTTTTACCGGTCACTATTTTAAACTATACATATACATTAATTAATAAGAGATTGATAAATGAAACACGCGTTTTTGAAATTAGAAATTCAATCTAAAATGTATTAATTTAGCTAATGTTGAATACAAAGATTTTTTTAATATACAATACGTCTATGTTCGACTCACATGATCGGTGCGCAGAGGGACAACAAATAAGATCAACGTGTGATTTTTGATTACAATACACATTCAAACTCTCCGCAATCGTAACTAAACGGGAAGCACGGTATAGTTACGTACACAATTTTATAATATATTTGCATTTAAACAATTTGTGTGGCTGTGTATGTGTGTAAATTTATATCCCAATCCGATCTTATAAATTACCGTGTAAGCATAAGATTTAACTGTGGTTAGAGAGAATTTAATATTACATATGTATACATATATAATATTTTTTCCCCCAATACTTTCTATATTACAAATATATCCTTTAAATTACACATATACTCAAAGTACGATTCATATTTATATACACATATTTTGTATAATTTAATACAATAAATCTATTAATCGGTATTTATATGAACATAATAAATTAAAAATTGGACTGATCCGATCTGGAGCAGAAAATGTATAGTTTTAAACAAATAAAACATTTAAACTCGATCTCAAAACAGATTAGATTTAACCAGATTAAAAACAACAATTTTTGCGATAAGCTGCAACTGTGACAATTGCGATAAAAAAACATATTTTAAGGACAGGTATTGTTTATTTTTATATTCAGTCAAACGTAATCGAATCAAAGACCAATTTTTAATGCTTTATTTGTTTTAAACAATTTTATACAAAAGAAATAAGGGAAGCGGAAAATAAAAATTTACACAATCTTACTCGCTTAAACATTTTTACTCAAATCATTAAATACAATATGGTGAATTAAAAATTTATCATTCTACATAGAAATGCTTCATATAAACATTATACATACTGACCTAACGCATTGTGTACTTAAAAATGAAAAAAAAACACGTTTTTACATTATTGTATTTTTAATCAATCTTAAACGAACTTTCTTTAAACAATTATATATAAAGAACGACATATAAATATATATCATATCTGTACAAAATTTTATAACTACCACACAACAACGAAAATTAATTAAAATAAGTAAAAAATAAAAATAAAAACGACATCGAGATTGGTCAATAGTGACAAGTTGATTTTGTTAATTAACTGATTATTTAATTAATGATCTCGTCATCGCATATTCACAACTATAACACGCGAAGAGGTACATCCAAAAGAAAGTACTTCAGGTACATCAGTACCGGCGTATGAATTAAAACTGTCGTCCTTTTAGACACAACACTATATAAACGACACGTACCATATTTATAAATTAATATCAGATTCAAAGATGTGGATGATTATCGATCTAATTAAAATGGCGCTTGTTACATTGTGACATTACTGGTGGTGATTCAATGAAACGAATAATTGTCCTTCATTGTATTTTATTTTAATTATAATATATATCGTTATTAATATGAATAATTGCTGTTTTTCTAAGAATTAAGCTTTATCAACCAATTTCGGCAAAATGTCGATAATACGATAAAAATATTTACATACACAAGGATGGTTACTTTATGAAAAAAAAAATGTCTTTTCGTACACATTGTATAGGAGTAATACTGCCGTTAATTTTATAGTGTTCGATAGTGTATATAAAATTGGGTATTAAAAAGTATAAAACACATCGATTACGCACAAGCGAGGTGTAAACAGGGTTATAAATTCGTTAATGTAACTCTATTATAATAAGCACGGCAACGATGGATGCTGTACCTGAATATAATAATCTAAACAGTGGTCGGCAACGTTTTTCGACAGTAAATCAATATTGGAACAGACCACCGATCTATATGTATAATTTGCAATCGAAAGTGCACTAACGGATAAAAGTATTGACGAATTTTTATTAAATATACACACATCGCTTAATAGTACGAAATCATACTGACATCACAAGATTGTACACATTGTCTAAAATCAGGGGAATATTGCACATTTGCGATTTTTTGTACCTTCTACTGTTTTAATATATACGCATCCATAGATCAACTCAAACACGTATCGGTGATTAAAATGTCGAAAGCCAAATTAAATAATACAAAAATAATTTTAGATCTAACGCACACATTGTTTATTTAATTAATAATAATATATAAACAAAAAATATACATACGATCATATATGTATATATGCGTGTTTTGTATTTATGTACATACATATATACGCATATATATAATTTTGAAATAAATTATGCATCATCGGAACGGCGAAACATTCAATACAATACATAATAAAAACTACAAAAATGTCTATATATGTATATATATATATATAAATACATATATATCGCTAAATAAAAATGATGATTTCACAATATATATAATTACACGATAAATTAACAGAGACCAGATATACAAATCGTATTCCTTTTTTTAAAAAACTCAACATTTACACAAAAAAAAAAATGATTTAGGAACGCAAATGTACTCTTGATCGGTTTTAAATTTTTTAGTTAACGCACAAATCTTCGCATATAAGATATTTAACATATTACCCTTTTTCCACATACTAATCTACGCGATTGATTTTTTAAATTCGTTAATTCGTCCTGCAAGGCTAATAGTAGTAGTAAAATTTTAACAGAGTTTCAACATTAAACTAAATACGAAAAATAATATGTAGATATATTACAATGTAATTATTAAGGGCAATAATACAGGTAATCGGTATCACAACGTGCCGACACACGTACGAGACTCGCAAGGAAAATATAGTTTAAAAACGGCCAACTTTCTACTACTGTGCATCTTATAATTTTTTCCAACTATCAAGAAGAAAAAAATGATGTTATTAACGTGCCGAGTATTTTTAAATGCATTACATTCATAAACATTTTCAAATGGATAACAATAATTTTCATTAAATTTATTAAATATACTATGATAAAATTCTGAGTCTATTCATAATTATTCAAATAAAAATAATTACACTCGTAATAGAACTATAATTTATTGTGATGTTTCAGCATACAAAATACACAAACAGTAAATGTACTTGTCATTAAAATATATATAGATATATATATATACTTATGAGATGAACAAATTTAACATATATATAGACGCGAGTGTATATATATGTGTATTAATATACATTACATTGGTCAGCAACACATAATGATTCTATAAAACGAAATAAAATTTGCTAACGATCAAATGTGTCCTTAGTTTATATATAATAATAATATTACAGTAGTATTTTAATGATATGAAAACAACATCAGATCAAAGATACCTCTCGGCATATATATTTATATTTATAAATATGGTTCCTGTCACACAATGTCTTACGAGATGATAATAAATTTACTGTATATAAATTCTATAATTTGCATTTTTTGCTATTACATCCAACTATATAAGAAAGCTTGTCGATTTAAAATTATGTTGCATACATATATCGTGTGTAATATACATGTACATACATATATATTTCTCAATAAGCTGCACTCGGACGTTCACAGTGATCGGTGACGAGGGCATAACTACTCAATACCTATAACTTGTATATATTTTCATCGTGTGAGTCCTAAAGAAAGCTTCTTATTGATTTTATAATTTTTCATCAATGATCGTTTAAATATATATATAACACAATAAATAGAAAATTTGTCAGAGTTTAAATTAAACCGTAATAGAGTACTGCAAAATTTACTAGTTGTCACACATACTACGACAATTAACCGTATCGTTATGATATTTTCCGTATTCTCCGAGTTTCCAGTGATTACGTATACGACGATACCACGCTAGTTTAACCGACAATTTCTTTGATCCACTGTTGTGACGTGTAATTCGATTCGACGACAAACACAAATCATATATTATTTCTTTACATATGTCCGCTAAAACTGATTGTCTTCTAAATTAATCTTTTGCATGCTGAGTACACATATAAAAAAAGGAACATTAGATTCTCATTAAAAACATGTGAAAAACGTGTACAATTTAGTCTGGGAGCGTTTCCCAAACGGTCGTCTCGTATATATGTATATATATATATATATATTTATATAAATATACTGCAAAGCGTGTACTAATAATATGGTATAAGGCGTTGCGTCGATTAGAAATTGTCAGGCAAATGTCTCGTTCTGTTTGATTGATTTACAAATAATTTAAGAACCACCGAAACATCGTCATACGTTTGATCGTTCACAACACAAATGCGTCTTCCACTGAAACTGTTGCACTCGACGACGTGGCGAATGAAACACATCACAAACGAAGATCCCGATGCTTCCTAAATTACCGGTCGACTATGCATAAATCATTCCGTACGATTCATCGCGGCTCGAGTTATCATATCACAAGAAACTTTGCGAAGAAATACATCTCCGGTTGTTCAAAGAAGAATGGAATTCCCTATAATATTTACAGCTCTGATGAGTCAACAAAAAATACGTATAGTGGCCTATGGATTTTGCGGCGGTGCTGGATCCTGAATGGCTGGCCTCGTGTCCGGCTCTTCTTGCTGAGAGGTGCTGGCAGCAGGCGCGCTCGTGCTTCCGGCAACGCTGGCCGTGGTCGCGCTGCCCGCTTCGCTCGTGGCGGACGCCTCCGTGCTGTTTGCGCTCTTTGTACCGCTACTACCGCCGTTCATCCATTTAGGTATCAAATTAGCCTTCAATATTGGATTGCTAGAAAGCTCTGCAAATAAACACAGAGTGTTAAAAATCATACATCAATATATTTATATAAAATTAAATCTGAATCTATTACTCTCTATACAATCTTATTTTGTAGTTATTCGTTAAGATTAATTTACTCGAAAAAACATTAGAAACATTAAGAGTACGTAATTTAAATCTACTGATAAAAATTAAGATTTTTGTTTCCGCATTATGTGCTTTCAAAATTAATGATATTGCATAGCTCCAAAAATTTAAATACTCTTTCTGATGAACTGCATATTGATCCGTCTATAAATATAACAAGAACGCCATCAGATGTTTCGCTGCTTACCAAGCAACACTTTTTGTGAAAATTCTGAATCTCATATGTACCTATGTAATAGTAAAAGGTGTTTTTTTAGGTTTGTTTTTCGAATTGGCTACACATTTTCTAGTGACAGCCAATTTGACAGCTGACAGCTGAATTGTGTTCAGTTTGGTTTGCCATTTCACCATGAATAAACTGACGCCAGAACAATGCTTGCAAATTTATTTCGAAAATCGTGGTTCAGTTTGTGAAACTTAACGTGCGCTACGTCCATTTTACGGTTGACATAAACGTCCATCCGAGTGAAGAAAATCCACAAGCCATTATTGAGACGCCGTGATATCCACAAAAGTCACGGTTTGGTGTGCTTTATGGACTGGTGGAATCATTGTATATTTTTTCAAAAATGATGGCGGCCAGAATGTTAGTCAATGGAGAGCGCTATAACTCCATGATTACCGAATTTTTTCGTTTCCCAATTGAATGGCATTAATGTGGAAGAGAAGAGGAAGAAATCATATTTAAACACTAACGACATAAAATTATCTTTCCAATAAAACCAATACCATGATTTTTATGTGTTTTTTTTTAATTTTAAAGTTCTACACCTCTAAAAAAAACCACCCTTTACTTTAACATTGATATCACTAGCCTGAAATTAAAAGCTAAATCAATACGACTAGTAACTTACCCTGTTCGGTGAAGTTGAAGAGTGGCGGAAGTTCACCACCACACGGTAAACACGCTCCCTGTTGACGTAGATCATCAAAGAATGAATGCGCACACGCCGCCAGCGGAGACATGCGAGCTTTTGGTGTGTATTCCAATAATTTAGTTATAAGCAATAAAGCTTGATTTGGTACACTAGATCTAAACACCTATAACAAAAATGATTGTTCGCATTAGACATATGATAATCGAGTGTGACTTGGGAAATATATCTATCAAATATGTTTTTCATCTCATCCTTAATTTCTCTACAAGGTAAGGTATGTATGTATGCATTTAGAACACGAAGTTATTGAAAGTTCAAAAAAAAAACAAGATTAACAAATTCGCTCTCAACTCTCAACGAACACAGTTTACTTTGTTAAAACCACAGTTAGCCGCAAGAGTCATGCGTGTGAATTGACTTCAACCACACACGAAAACCTTAATAAGCATCTGCAAAGATAACGCCGTCAGCGACAAATGAAAATTAAATAAAAATACCTTAGGAAGAGAAAATCACATGAATCGGTGTCAACAGAAGGGCTTCAGACCTATGTACATGATCTTGAAAGACTTTATATTTCTACGTTAATTGATTTAATTAAAATAGAACATTCATTCAACATATAGCAAGATTACTTAAAATAACAATAATTGCCTAATATGCTTCAATCTACAATTATTTTATTGTTAATAAAACGGGCCAGTTTTTAATTGTAATTTTGAGACACAACTACTTATATTTATAACGGCTGAAGCCTCTTCTGCAAATGTCCGATTCAAATATAAAAACAAAAACAGTCAGCAACCAAAAAACATTTCGGCGATGATTTGATAAATGCTCGACTGCATACCGTGCTGTTATGTATTATACGACGTAAAATGAGTAAGACGTGACAATATCTCGTATGATATGAATGTGCGGAGATTGTTAGACAAAAACTCGAAATGAACGTTTGCACCGTCCGCGGCAGCAGCAGCAGCAACAGCACACCAGCTGACTTACTCTAATGCGCTGGCGTTCGTTGTGATGAAAAGGTTGGCTCATTCGTTCCAGTGACAACTGCGAATACACACGATATCCGAAATATGAGGAAGCGGTTTCAAATTTGGAATTATTACTTCAAGATTCATAGAATGATCCTGTATCTAGCACATTCATATTTTACTCGTAAATAATAACATTTACAAAAACACACCACATCAAAACGGCTGCGGCTTTAAAATATGCAAGCTCATCTAATATTTATGTATGTATGTATCCCATCAATTATTACAATTACAACACGGATATCACAGATGTACGTTCGATAGAAAGCTGTTCTCACCTTATACCATGGATGACTTTTGATTTGCGGGAATTTAAATTCAGTGTAATTCGGATTCATCTCGTGAATCTGCTCTCGTGTGGGCGTGCCTAGGACTTTGATAATTTCTACCAGCTGGTCTACGCCCGAGTCGCCAGGGAATATGGGCTGTCCGAGCAGGAGTTCGGCCATTACGCATCCGGCACTCCAAACATCTAAAGAAAAAAAATGAATTATTTTTTATTTTACACATCAACATGTTAAAAATATATGCTCCAAGTAATGAGAAATAACAATAATGGGTTAGCATCAAATCAAGTGAGATAAATATATTTACGTCACAGAAATTTGATGCATCTTTTCCGGTATATTTAATATCTATTACTTACAAGTCTAAAAAAAATAAAATATTTGTACTTATTGGCAATATCATATTTTATATTCAATACACTGTACATCAATTTAACATCTAACACCACAAAAAAAATATATATATGTAAAATAAAACTGATTTTAGCTGTATTTTTAAAGGGATAGAAATCACATAAACAAACAATGACTAAACTTGATCACATGTAGAATATGGTTTTTGTTCACTGACTATTTCTTATACCTTACTAAAAAAATTAAGTAGTAATGATTTTTTCAGTATAAATATGACTTTTTACACAAAATGTTAGTTTGCTATTGAAAAACACAGAGCTGTTATTAGCATTATCACAAACAGGTTTTTCATAGGATACTCGGATCTATTCGAGTATGGTGCTTACACTCTCACAACTAATGCCAGGAATCTACCCTTGTGAGGCTGCCACACGGCAAAATCAATAAAGAATTACTTGGCAACCAAAAATGTAAGTTTTATTGGCCATGTAATTCACCTGATTGACATCCAATAGAAAATTGACGATCAATTCTTAAATCCATCGTATATAAGTGCTCAAATATTAATTTAGACATTTAATAAGAAAAAACAACAACCGAAAAATAAGAATAAACTACAATTGCGAATATGCCTGGAAGACTACTCAAAGTAATTAAAGAGAAAGAAGGTGTTACTGGATATTATTTTTTAAATTAAAAATGTGTGATAATGAATTGTTAATGTAAAAATATTGTTTTTAGTTTTTTAAAATTACATAAAAGTGTGTAAAAACTACAAAAATATGAAAAATTGTTTGGTCCAATTATTTTGTCACACCACTGTAAATACAATAAATTCGATTTAATTATGTATTTAAAATGTTTAATATATTAAACTGAATTAATTCATTATAGACCGCTAAATATTTAGAAAACTTGTATGAGCGCACATTTTTGCAAAATAACGGTAAAAATAATAGGTTTTGTAGATTAAACATAATTCTTAAGCCTTGCAATCGAAAAATTTTCAAATTGGAACGTAGCTTCTTTACAGTTATTTACGTCTTTGTAAAACATCAGATCAGTATTTGTCAAACTGTGGTGAGTTTTTTATTTAATCTACATATTTTAAAAGGCAAGTATGTGTGTATGTTCCGACGTAACTATGGAACCTCTGGAGAAATTTCAACCAAACTTCCTGCACATATGACTTAATATCTGGAAAAGTTTCTGTGAGGGTTAAACATCCCGAGGCCTCTAGGGGTGGGGGATGACATGTAAAAAGCAATATTAGTTTCGCATCCAGTTTTCGGGTCGTTGAGATAAATAGTAACATGCGGAAACCGTTTAAGTTCAATTTAGCCCTCACCCTTATGCTTATAGGGATGGGGTTGAAAGACCGATATTGGTGTCGAATCCATAGTTTTCGCGGTCGCTGAGATGTATAGTGACACGCGGAGGCTGTTTAAGTGCAATATAACCCCCACCCTTAGGCTTCTAGAGGTGGGGTGGAAGGGGGTGACAGACCGATATTGTTATCTAAAGTTTTCATGGTTTAGTGTGAATATTGTTTATTTTGTATTATTATAATGAATATTGATTACTCTTATTGGAGTTTTAAAAAATAACAGAGAATTGGATAGGCGTGAAAAACTATTTATTTAGAAAATTATGTATTTTAAATATTACAATAAAAGTATATTTCACGTTAAAATTAAAAAAAAAAATCGGGTTGAAAAGTTTTAGATCCCGTTATGGACAATCCCCATCTATGTTCTTCACACCAGGTATAAATGAAGGATGACTGTTGTACACAATGAAGTTTGAACGTCTTTGTTTTTACAATATTTAAAAATATGTGCATGTGTGATTTGTCACAGATGCAATAAAACCACTCACCAATAAATCTGGCAACTGGCACAATTTAATATTTTTTTTGTGTGGTATGCTTGAAAACATTTTTCAGTGTGTAGAGGAATCTTGCAAACTTTGCACATGTACCAAGTTGGTTTTCTTATTTTATGTGAGGAACAAAATGCAATCCCTCCTGGCGGGTTTATCTGTCTTTTCCCTAATAATTTTCACCATTTCGTGATATTTCATCGACCCCGAGAGTCGCCCATCTGGATCTGATCGTAGAATTCCTGAGTACTGAATCGTAGAGGTAGTCAATGGCTCCATTTAATCTTGAATTTCTGTATTCAAATCTTTAAGCCACCCATCTGCCACTTTCAGTATAAAGTCACTGAATCTTCCCTCATAATTTGAATTCAATTTTTGATGAATTCGGAAAGAATTAACCAATGCACAATGGAACAGATAAAATACTACCTTCTTTGACCATTTTTTTGTCCTTGTGATCGCATTGTAAGATAAATATTGATCAGCAATATCAACGCCATTCATAAAATTGTTGTAATCTATTATGCACTTGGGCTTTTTTATTTTTAGTCCTGTTTTGCAATCTAGTTTTTCAGAATCGATAATTTCAGCCTGATGAATAGTGGATATCATCCTTACATCCCTTTTTGTATTGGTTTTTCATATTTGAATCAGTATTTCAGGCAGTATCAGGCAGTCTGCGATTTTTTCTTATAGTACCACAGATTCTTGTTTTTCGTGATAATAAATCTGTGGCTAATTTTACACTGTTATAGTAATTGTCAGCATAAACATTGTACCATTTGTCCAGGTATGGCATAAGCACTTCTGTAACGGTGTTGATCAATGGAACTGCAGCTCCAGAATATAATTTAAAATTATATATATAACCAGAAATCGATTCACACACCATTCTGTTCAAAATCCTGTATCCCTCAGTCTAACGATAAATTTTGATTTAGGGTATAAACTTTTTGAAATTGTTCTGTAAAATAATCAATGATAAATTTTACTTTTATCAACCTGTCCGGATTATCAAGCGCATTTTAAACTCAATATTTGTTTAAATCTATTTCTACTCATTGTTTTCGGGAAATACGGAGTTTCAACTTTTTCGTTGTTGCTCCAATATTCATTTATCGAATTTTTTCTGACTAATCCCATTATTAGAATAGGCCCAAATCATTTTTTAAGTTTGGGAATTGTGACATCATACCACTTCCGAGTGTGCCACGTCCTTATATTTGTTTATTGTCGGAATAATATTTATTTGTTTCTTCACAAATCCTTTTAAAAAGGTCATTTCCAATTAAAAGGGATGATACATCTTCTTCGCTCTCTTGGTTTTCTGGGAAAACATTCAATCCCGGAACGCCTTCAAAATCTTGTAAAATTTTTGGTGGGTCGAAATCTGACCAATCTAGATTTAACTCAACGATTTCCTCTTCTGAATCATCCGACGCTAAGTTCATTACACGTGTTTGTCTCTCAGGCAATGGCGAACTTGATTCATCGTCATTTTCACAAAATTCACTTTAGTCTTCGTCATTTATTTTAGGGGTGGACATTTTATTGATGAATATTTTTACTAATACCTTTTTTTGTATGAAGCTTGGTGGATCTAAAAACACACGCTGTGTTAACGGCCTTTAAAAAAATTACGAATATATTTAAATATTTCATTAATTTTTAATTCAATATTCCAATAGTTGAAAATGACGAATAATTGAGAATCCTAAGATACGCTTTGGACAGTGCTCGTGTTTTAAGATTAGGATAATGACAAAAATATTGTGTTTTTATATACTCGATTTGCGTTAACACAGTCAGTTCGAGAGCTATTTCATCATTATTCATAATTGAGAAAGAGATGGCAAGTTTTGGTTTACGCCTCTACTATTAGCTCTAAAGCACGATACGAATGTACGTTCAATGTAAATATAGACAGGAGTAATGATAAATATATCGAACGTATATCCGTATCGTGTGCTTCAAAGCGTAAACCCAGACTTGCAATCTCTTTCACATTTATTAATAATGATGAAATGAATAGCTCTCGAACTGACTGTGTTAATACAAATAGATATTATATATAGTACTCGCAACCGTAAGTTTACAAACAAGTGAGAAAATAATAAACACTTTTCACAGATATGTGAGAAAAGTTATAAAATTCACTAATTATGCTATACATACGAGTAAAACAGACGTAGACTTCAAAATACAGATTGACAATGTCAAAAAAAATATGATACTATCTAATCTTTGTGGCAATAATATTGATGTACAGTGTCAAATATAGAGTACGAATGGTATAAGTCAGTGACTAGTACCCGAGGCTGAATCAGTGTTTTTTTAATTTATATCGTGTCAGAGAGATCAGAATTAGTGATTATTATATAATTATGATTCCAACCGATTATTACAGATTAGCTTTTTCTAATCTCACGAATGAATAATTAAAATAAAATCTAGCTAGCGATATCTATTGATTGTACGTTACAATAAGTCTATAATTAATAGCACTTTGATTTTAGTTTAATGTCTCACTATGAATATGTTTACCCCGTTGTTAACACCTGTTATGTTGCAATGGAAAATTTACAACAAATAAATAAACTGACAATTTGTAAATAAACATTGAGATGAACAGAAAATATGTAGAACGACGCATTATTCTGTAAGATAAATTGTATCATCTTACTGTGAATGTACACAAATTTAATTATTTTTGAATAAATTATCTTGTAAATATGCACAAATTTATGGAATCGTTGATATACACATGTTATTTTATAACGCCTTAGAAACATCAAATTATGTAACATTATAGATACGGGGTTAAAGATCAGCTGTGCGGGGTGATAGAGATCAGCCACGTCAGATTTTACAACACCAAGCAGCACAATCAAACTGGCAGAGAAAATATAAAGTACCTATTTTAGTCGTATAATTTGTGGCGCCAAATATAAGTTCAGGTGCCCTATAATACCGAGAGCATATATACGAAACGTTCGGTTCTCCCCGCACTAGGAGCTTTGCCGATCCAAAGTCGCACAACTTCAGCACTCCGGTGACGGTGTCCATCAGGAGGTTTTGCGGTTTAATGTCCCTGTGACATATACCGAGTGAATGTATGTAAGCGAGACTGCGAAATAGTTGATACATGTATAACTGCAAAAATAAATACACAATTAGATATATACGTAACGTATATCAGGGCATCGCACAATCAAACACATTCTTACCTGTATATAGGTGAGAGGCATTACAAGCTTATTTTTGGAGTAAAATCTCGCTACTCTATATACAGTCTCTGGCATATATTCGAGAACCAAATTTAAGTATACTTCATCTTTCTGTAAAATAAAATATGAAAACAATTTAGTATTACTGTCGTCGTTGACGCTTAAATTAGGGAGCTCAGAAAGCAATCAAGAAATATTTACGTGAAAATTAATAGAACTAAACACGGCTATAATCATCTGTAATAATGATAAACATGAATGGTAAAATTTATACATCAAGAACTATCACAGTGATCAGAATTTTATTTAGATAAGAACTTAAACGAGTATACATAAGTGTGTCCCAACCTTTTTTGCTCGCGAGCCAGAATTTCGATTTTCCTGGCGCCCCAACAACGTATGGCAGATAAGAAAGAGAAAGCAATAAAAGTTGATTATTATACAATTGATTTAACATAAATAATATAAAACACGTAAAACTTTGACGCTGAGAAATGAAACGTAGCTATACATTTATCATGCTCAGCGGTGTGTGATGATATAAAATAAAAATAAATAAAAGCTATAATTTTTAAATTAAAAGTTTAAACTTTCTTGCAACCCAAAACTTTGGTCACGACCCAGGGCTTGGGAACCAATGATATTCAATTTAGGTTTTAGTAAAACACTTGATTGCCTTCACATCTCCTTTATAAATAATGCTTCATAGCTTAAGCGTTTCACTAAAGAATAAAAAAAAAAATAATCCAAAAATTAGTTTAGTTAAACATGTTAAATACGTGATCGTTAAAGTTTAACACAAAAAAATGACAATATGTTATTATGTGTTGTTAAATTTCAAACATTTATATCGTTAGAGAGAAAAATATGTTCTTATTATTCGATTATATGTTAAAAGAACACATTGTTGACTCCGACGGCACAAAACCAACAAAAAATCACAAGAGCCATGAAGTCAGAATGGAAATGAGTTTTGCGAGTAGTTCTTGTTTCGCTACACAATTTGTTACTTTTGATTCTAATCGATTCGACGTATACGCATGATTTCAAACGTTATACACTTTTGATATGATACACTAGCTAGTGATTTGTATACTAAAGTGTCACCGAACGAGTGTAAGCGACTAATCTAACGAAACAACAAATCGCTCTATATTGTAATTACAATTAAAGTAACGTTGCGATTATGTTCACACGCGTATGTGTACACGAAGAGCACGTTTACTCGTGGATTGTATTATTAGCGAGGTTAGTTGTTGAGAGACGTCAAAATTAAAAACAAATTTCCCTAAACCAAGCTAACAAATTCTTTTGTACAAGGGTTCGATTCAATCCTATGTATGCATCATCCACTCCGACTACCTGCATGGCTCCCATGAATCCGGTCATATCCAACGGCACATCTCTCTTGTTAAATTAAACAACCGCAATAACAGAAAATAAATATTAATAAATGTAAAATAATGCGATGATAATAATAAATAAAAATAAAATTAATAATAATAATAATAATACATATGCAACAAATTATAATATTCGATGAATAAAGTTACAATAGATAATAATATTCATGCTTTTGATAATATTGTTAATCACTCTATATAACTTTGACGGCGATTGATTCGATCATACTTACATTATCGCCGTTACAGTAGTAGTAGTATTTCAATTTAACAATGTTACAGTGCTCCAGCCGCCTCATAATTTGTAATTCACGATTCTGGAAGTGAGACAGAACGTGAAATTAGATAAAGCAGGTGTTTGTTCCAAAGTGGTTTTCATAATATCCACTAATGATTTATAAGATATTAATTCAACAGTAAAAACCATATTAATTTGACATTATACAATGATAGAACTAATTTCAGTTCAATTTAGATAGTAACTAATGTAAATGGAACATATTTCTATAAATAATATATAACATTCTCATTGCAATCTAAAGTATCCCCTAAGTGACAATAACAACCAACAGAAATTAAATAAAAAAAAAACTCGTTTAAAAATTATTATATAAATTTATATTAATTTCTTAGCATTCAAAGCATTTTAAATATTTGGTTGTATGCAATTAAGATTTCTTCGGGATAGATTTTGCCCAAACACAAGACTAAAAAATTGGTACGAAATATTAATTCAATTCAATGCCTATGTGAATGAATAAAGTATCAGATCAATAACAAGACATTGAAGCTATTCAAAATAAAAAGTGGTATAACCTAATTAGGCAATAAAGAGAATCTTGATTGGATACTATTTTAGTCCATTCTTTGCCGTTATATCTTATGGATAAAGTAAACAGATTGTATAAAAAATATATATAACAATGTGGGTCGAGCTAACATATGTGTAAGTAGCAATAATTTATAAGAATTACATTCACATAAATATCGAGAGGATGAAGAACAGTGTCACAATCTTCATTGAAATAAAGACCATAAACAAAACTGTTAAGTAGAATTGTCAAGACTAGAAGTTGTTATTGAAATGTACGACGCAAGGTAAATTTTATTGAAGCAGTGATACTATACAATGAAAAAGGGCATGAGATGGATATGAGCGATGCATACCTTAAACCGCTTATCTTGTAAAACTCGTTTAATGGCAATTAATTCGCCCGTGTCGCATAATTTTGCTTGGTAGACTAGTCCGAAGCTGCCGTTGCCGATGAGTTTTTCGGCGGTGTAGCTGACTTCTTGCGGGCGGTCGGGCCCCTGCCCCGAAGTAGCGATAACGGTGACCACCTCGGATTCCGATCCATCTTTACCGGCTGCAATTGAAAAAAATTCGATTATATTTTCGGCTCGCTGGAAAATTTATCAGCGAATCAATTATCGTCCTCCTGTCTAACGCCCGCGACAAACATTTCTGTCCTCATGCAACGCGGTGTTTATTCGACCGATTAGAGCACGTTTAACGTTCGATAATGAAGTTTGCACATTTTTATTAGGGAATAAAGAACGTAGAAGAATGTAACCATGACGAAAAATTAGATACAATAATATGAAACGATGGATTATTGGCATTGCTGTAAAATTATGATATAGAACGATAGTCAAGGATTTTTTATTTAATCAACTCTTAATCAAAAGAGGTGTAAGGTAAATTATTTTTATAAACCAGACCCTATATTTTTAAAATTATTTTGAAACACTCGTATTTACAAGGTAAAAAATATTGAATAAATATAAATATTAAGACAACGTGTTAATTATGGTATTTACGTGTTTTGATACATACTTTTATAAATATAAAAAGAAAAATGTGAATCCTTGGCAAGGTAAGATTCAAATAAGGTGGACTTATTTATAATGCAGTAGTTTGTAGTTGCACCTTGTAAAATTAAAATAGCAAAAATGATTTACCACTTTTGTAGGTTAATAATTCATACTAGTCAAGCAAGTCTGTCCCTGAGATTTAATAATAGTCATACTTGGCTCGGTAAGAAATTGAAGAATACTAATTTCGAACTAAAACTAAAATAATATAACAAATAGCAGGCCAGCACTCGTCGTCGTCTTTCGGACAATGGAAAAAAATATTGTGAGGTTTTTAAATTACAAACAAAATACATATAAGATCAGGGAATTTACCTCATTTAAATCTCATAGAAAAATCTGTAAAGATGCCTTGAAAAAGATTTTTATTACTCGAGTTTTGAGCCCCTAGAATTTTCGATTTTATTCAACAATTATAGTTAATATAATATTATCAAATAAATACGTTACTGTAAATACGCAGTTTACCATGTGATTTTGTTATATGAAGTTGAAATGACGGAACGCACAAGTTTGTATTCAATGTGTTAATGAAACACTATCAATTTAAATGGAATCGAAATATTAAAAAAGCGACCACTGACTAGCCACTGACTCAACTTTCGCCCCCCCCCCCTTCCTGGAGAAAGCTGAAATAACGTTCTTAATTCTAAACCAGAAATTCTCGGGTTATCCCTAAAAAAAATCTAAAAAAACAATCTTGAATCATTTCAGTGAAATTATATCGGAATACATTTTCATTGGTAGATATATATTTTATTAGTGAAAATATAATTTATTTGGCATGTACAAGTAAAATTACATGATTTCAACTTTTTCATATGTAGTAATACATACTTATCATTATTTATTTATATGCGATGTATAAATGTTACAGTGAAATTATATTTTCATTAATAAATATATATTTCTACTAGCGAAAATGTAATTTAACTAAAAAGCGCTAGTGAAATTATATGCTGCTTTAAAATTATGAAACTTAATTTGAATGTTGCGAAACATTTGTTGCTCAAACCAAAACCTAACCTACACGAATTAACCAAACCCAACTCAAGTTTTCTATCATTTAGGTCAAGTCCAAAATACAAAGTGAGCCAACTCAACTCTCAGGGGAAAATATGTGGAAGAATTATAAGTACAGATAAACGTCGCATCTTGCATATAGCTCGATAGTTAGCCTGCACTTTGATATTACACAGTTTTAAAAATATAGCTATTCTTACCAATATTACTATGGACTTATGTGAAAGTATTGGTTAAAATGTATTCAAATGCGAATTTTGGTCAATAGGAGGGCGCAAAAACAATTATAACTTCTCAGAAATCAAAAATTCACGTCAAAAGCAATAAAATCGTGTCGGCGCTGTCGCAGTGGGAGCGCATGGTAACGAGCGTCCCCACTACAACGGCACGGTTTTATTGCTTTTTAAGAGATATTTGTTCTTCGCGCTCTCCTATTGGTCAAAATTCGGTTTAAATATGCTTTTTTCGATTCTTACTTATTGCAAGTCGTAATATGAACGCTAGATAACCGAGCGCTTCCACTGCGATGGCACGATTTTATTGCTTTAGATGTGGATTTTTGACTTCTGAGAAGGGATATTAATTTTTGTGCTCTTCTATTGGTCAAAATTCGGTTTGTATATGCTTCATTTAATTCTTACTTATTGCAAGTCGTAATAAAGTCTTAATATGAACGCTAGATAACAGAGCGTTTCCACTGCGAAGGCACGATTTTATTGCATTTGACGTGGATTTTAAACAGGGACCCCTTGACTTTGGCCAGAAAAATGCATGTAATACTATGAATCTTAATGAAATCGAAATACTTTCCCTGGAAAAATATGGAATGACATCCCTGTATAAGATTCTAAATATTTATTGTTTGAGATATAATGTAAGAGATACACCCTTTTATCATCAAAGTGACGGGTTTTAAACACTCATTGAGATAAAAACCGACACGAATTGACCTATTCTTAGCACATCTCGAAGTCAGTTTCAATTAACACTAGCTGTTAATTTGTGGCAATTATTCTAATAATAGGTGCTCTTAGTGAACCTTATATTTTTCCAATTAGACACGCTGCCAGATGCAAATCCAGATAGACAGGTGATTCGAATCCAACGAGTAAAAGGGTCCATTGTACCTGGTCGAGGGAAATCCCACCACAAAAAACTGACGATCCAAAGACAATGCTCGGCCATCGCACACGTTGAGTCACAAAACACACGCGCGAGGTAGTTTTTGTTACAATTCTCGAGACTTACAAAGTGCCCTCTTGATGCGCCTGCAGAACCTCGAGACCACGGAGGGCTTAGAGGCAGTCGCGCCCCTCCGGTGCACCATGGCCGGATGGAGGTGGACAAAGACGATCAGAGAGCGGACAAACAGGAAGCGACACGCGTGCGGTCGAAGCCGCTACGGCGGCAGGTGTGTGCGATCCGAGAGAGATCCGAGAGAGCAGGTATGCTATGTAGTGGCGATCACGTGACGCGTCTGACCCGCCGCGGGATCCTTCGGAGACTACCGAGCGGCGATTATTATCACCTGCTCGCTCGAAATATTATCAATATCTAACCGATGACTAATGAGCTCGTAATTCGTGGAAGACGGAATTCTTAGAAAAAAAAGCGAAAGGCATAAATGACGCAATAATTAAAAATGACAGTTTGAATACTTGAGAATTAAGTGACGCGTTTAAAAGTAGCCCGGAAGTGAGCGCATGTTCAGTTATTCCGGATATATACAACTTACTCTACGTCTACAATAATAAATCAACAAATATTAAAACTATTTTTTAGTTGATTTAACATATATGATAAAGTCATGACTTTAATTCCATTCATTTTAGACATATAAAAGAAAGTTAGTTCATCAGCAATTTTCTCCTTTGTATTGTATACTATATATATTGAGTCATCAGTATAAAAAATATTTTAACCAATTCGATCGGTCACGCGTGGTTTTAAAAACAAACGAACGTATCTTAACCTTTCTAATGCCAAACGCCACATACGGAGCTCTAACAAAAAAACTATTTAGGTGTAGTCAACTATGAAGAAACGTTAAAAAAATTTAATTACTTAAATAGAAGCTGAAAGGAGTGTCACTAGTCACTTGCGCCTTTGTATTATATGAAACGTAATTTTTATAACAATTAATATTTGGAACAAAATTTTTTTTAAAGGATAATTGGATGATGCAATAGTATATAATACTATTGCTTCATACAAACATCGTTGTTTTGTTACTATTTATAAAAATGTTTATTTGATTTAAAAAAAAAAAAGCAAAATTAATTGAATAATGATTTATAGTGCGAAATGCCCCAAACTATAAAAACATCAGATGACTATAAAAACATTTAACAAGTTTGTAACACTTGAAATATATTTATTTTTTGTTTCTAAAAAATAGGTTGCATTGAGGTGACGTATTACAAAAAGTTACTTTGGCACATAAAGGGTTAAATTTATAAAATATGGTTAATGTGGTTGCGTTTTTACGAGCGATTAGCGTGAGATTATGAACGTATATACACGTCAGTGAAATATTAGTGTAATTGTGTTTCAAATGTGAATTTAGAGATCATAACCTGTCAGATTAACGCAACGAACCTTTTCTCAAAATAAATTTCTTAAAAGCAAGAAATTAAAAATTGAAATAAAGTTGGCAAAAAATAACCCTTTGTTGCCGAAATCCAATACATCGATTTTTGCTACTTTGGCGAGAATTGGTGGATCCATTGATGATTATTGAATTAAAAATAAATGGATGTTTTTAATGGGCTGTATTTGTTTCAGGGAGCAAATCACATTTTCTATTATTATATAATACATCGATATTTAGATAGTGATCCCAAAAAGCTCGTCAAGCAAAGGATCAAAGTAAATGTGAAGGCTGGTTGTTGTTTATCCTAAATAAGAACATTACTGTAGAATGGTATTTGACGAGAAGTGTCATGTTGGAGATCGAATCAAATTCGAGATTTAATTTTCATTGTTACCAGTATTGTAAACATAATTAAAATAGCCATATCCTTTCAAGATGAGTCTCGGCGAACATCATTGCGGATTCATTGTTTAACTTTAATTTAATTTATTTTAATTATTCATCACGAAATTCATTCGTGAGATATAATATAACTGATAGGCACTAGTGAAATCATATGCTGCTCTAAACTATCGTGGCAAACTTAATGAAAGTTATAAAAAAGTAGTTAGTTTTGGAACTTTCATTAGGTCAAATTGAGTTTGGTTAATTTGTTTAGGTTAGGTTTTGGTTTGTACAGCAAATTTAGGCAGCACATAATTCCACTAGTGCATATCAGCTCAATTATATTTTTAAATCATAGTTGCGGGGCGACACATCACCTGTTAATGTCGAAATGTTGGATAATCTATCTGTGCAATTAACAAATACAGTTTTTCTGATATTTACCAGTGAAATTATAAATCAATTGTTAGTTACATTTTAACTGATCTAGATAGTGAAATTATATTTATTATAGTAAAAATACATATTCACTGTAACATAAGAATATGTATTGAAATATCGCTAATAAAAATGTTTAATATATAGACATATCTCATACAGTATTAACAACTGCATACCTGTCAACTTCAAGACAGGTTGACAGGTATACATACTTTCATAAAATTAATATTGAAGGATTAAAATATTGATAAGTTAGTATTTAGATAGCAGTTTATTAAAATTATGAGTCATTTAAACGAAAATAACCGTATACCACATACCGACATTTAATCAGTCGTGGCATAAATTAAATTAAGGAAGAATATTTCGTAAAGCATAAAATAATACACACGCGCAACTACGCACAATCAATACAGTCGCAAGACTTCAAATGTAAACAAGTGTTAAATGTGATCTTCTCAAAAACAACATTTTATACTCGATGAAAGTGGGATACTTTCTTTATCTGCTCCGCAAATAGTACAGATCAAACACGATACTTTCTGTCGTTGGTCATGCGTGGTCGAGCCGGATTTTGATTATTCACATTGTAGCGCGTTTAAAAGTAGCCCGGTCGTATGATCTATCACGCGATAAGAGAGATATCTTAGCACTTATCGGACGCTGATTAAACACGTCTCGTTCGAAGACCGACACTGAGTAAGCAATAACAAACAAATGATCGACGAAACAAAATAATCGTCGCAGTTGCAACAACAATAATAAGGACACCTCAACCTTATACTCGGAAGACAGAAAAGCACAGCACAGCACAGCACTCATGATGATGAAGATGGGTGTAGTGTTAGTCTTGTTAGAAGTTCCTTCGAAAGCGACACGCATCACCACCTCCCCGACTTCCCTGCTGTCGTTCGCATCCAGATACGTACCGCGCCTGAAGCATCCGAACAGTGTCTTCTTCAAGGCGTCCATCGTCCTGGGCAGCACCACGAAGACGGCGTGCACGACGTAATCGGCGTAGATCATGTGCAATATTTTGAAGAGGGTGAAGGGCACGCCGACCGAGGGCTTCGCCTCCGCGACGACAGACATGTCGCACTGCATGGTCGCCTTTCGACGACTCCTCCTTCGCTACGATGACGATACAGAGGCAGGGGGAGGTGACATGGTGACGACGACGCCTTATCTCGACCGTCGTCGCTGTTGTACTTTTTTTCGTTTCGATCGCTCTTCCGTTGAGCGATATCGTATGTGTGCGCGTTAACCCTCGAGCGACAGGTGGTTGGATGTGCTTCGCTGCTGCCCGTCTGTCAATAGAGCGCTCACTGATTCGTCGATATCGAGTATCGGATAATGCGACCTTCGAACGTAATTTAAAACTAAATTAGCTTAGAATGGCTGACGAAATACGGGCTACTATTAAACGCGCAAGATGCTTCTTACACAATATTGTTATTCAAACAACTGACAATCTTTATTTACATACAAACCATAGCAACATATTGTTTCATATTCCAATATTGTGTTACACTGCAGCCTCCTTTCTACAATTCATTTAAAATAGCAGGGAATAAAGTAAGATCAATCGCCGTACATGTACGGCGGTTGATCTTTCACTGCTTTAAGGTACCCCATATATTTATATATTATTAACTGAATAAATATAAAATAAAAAAACATTATATTTGTATAATATTTTTTAAATTCAATTTGATGTAAATTTTTTTACCAATAAATTAGAGTATGTAAATGACATAACAAAAAATGTATTATAATAATTTTATAAAATATTATTAAGAGCCTCTGAATTGATATAAAAAAAATATAATATATAAAATATATGTAAAATAAATTAATAAAATTTAATATTAGAAGAGGGTTAAAATAAATTAATAAAACACACTAATACAAAAAAGTAGTAAAATAAATCAAATCAATTACACGTTGAGAAGCACTGTTTTTTTCTATAATTGACTATAAATAAATAGCAACAAAAATAATTATGGAAAAACTCACTCCCAGGTGTTAAAAAATGTGTTTAAATTAACTCACTACTCAAAGGGTTAACATGATGCACAATGAAGAAATTCAAATGAGCTACTGAAAGGAGGAAGAAATTGCCGTTAAAGTTATTAGGTGTAACTTAATAAATACTACTGAATGATCTTTTTTTTGAAACTTCACTGAAAACTTGAAAAATACAAAAAAACATATCCTCTTATACGTACTGCAAGTAATGACTCAAACAGCTAGTTAATTGACATTTCTAGGGAAACGAATGTGGTGTAGTGCATTTTTCCTTCTATTGAAATTTTGTAGTGTCATTCATATAAGGAACACAATGTCACGCATTATCAGAAAAAATATATTGATACCGTAACATACATTATAAAATACAACATTATTATCATGTACCATGAATAATTAAATGATTAATAATAACTTTTGTTTAAATTATAATACCGTTGATTTACGTAGCTATGCTATACTTAAAACTTAAATTCCTAACTGTGTAACAATTTCCATGCTAAGGATAAACATCATAATTTTGTCGGATTTTTCGAAAACAATTATTTCGAATAGTCATTGAATTTTTATAAAAAATTGTTTACCTTGAATAATTCATTGAAAACGAAACGTTTTCTGCGGCCGTGTTTATTGTACCACAGTAAAACCAAATACTCAACTGTAAATATTTACTTTTGTATTATAATCAAATCTACTATTTTATATTTGTTTATTCGTAACGGTGCCGTAAGCAATGTAAAAATGCAGTGAAATTTTAAAATGTGAATGTTATTCTAATAATCTCAACAAAAGTTTCTCTTCTTTACAATTTAACATCATAATTTCGGTTAGGTATTCGAATTGCGATTTCAAATGTGGTTGAAAAGTATTATATACGTACGTTAAATTTATAACATATACAATACTGTGCAAAAGTTTTGGACTACCTGATCAGTAATATTATTTTATTAGCAAAAGAATCTCGGATTTTTATTACCAAACGATTTTTTTTATTGTTGTGAATAATCAATACATCTGTTTAATTTGTTTTAGATACAAAAGTGGGGACTTTCTTCGAAATAATGCATTTTACAACCTGCCGACTCCGAACTCTTAATTGCTTGTTATTGAAAAATAAAAATTATTCTTGCCTATAATACATTTGTGTTTGTGTCTTTGAGAGCTAAATATCATAATTGCCAAAATTATAGAAAATTAATTTTATTAGTATTTATTTCAATTTTTAAATTCGTTGTATGTTTTTTTTTGCACATTTTTATATAAAAATGGGAAAAACATCCAAAGATGCCAAATAATAACCAATCATAAAGAAGGATTATTTTCAAAAAAAGTTTCAAGATACGCAGTGCAACATATTGAAAAAAAATAGCAGAAACATATTCATTTGAAGACAAAAATTATTGATGACAATGCAGCCAAGTATTTAAAAATAACAAGCCTAGAAAAAATGAAATAGATAAAAATTGGCCAAAGATCATCGCTCAATATAATCGATCCGTTGAATTTCGTCGATTAATGAATATGATTATTAACTCTTGCGTGTTATTGCATAGACGTCGACACAAACATCAAGAATTTTTATTTTTTAATAACATGCAATTAAATGTTTGGGGCCGGTCGTAAAATGCATTTTTTTCTACAATTTCGAAGAAAGTCCACTATAATCCATAAAAATATCGACAATAAGAAAACATCGTTTAGTAATAAAAAAACAGTGATACTATTAAAATAATGTTACGGGACCAGGTGGCCCAAATCTTTTGCACAGTACTGTATATTTTATTATAATTATTCCGTTGCAATGAGGTCAAAACAGCCAGCAACTATAAAATAAGTAGTAAGACACTAGACTGAAATCAAAGTCTGTAAATAAGTGACATCTAGTTTATTAATTATAAATCACTATTACAGCTCATAATCAATAGATGTCTCTCTAACTCGATTTTATTTCATTTATCACAATTAATAAAATCTCGTAAAACCTAATCTGAGATGATCCATCGGAATTATAATTATATAATAATCATTAATTCCGATCTCATAGACGACATAAATTAAATATTACTAGGTTCCATGTGGGATTCAAACCCCGGTCTTTCGTATATGTAAGTTTTGATTATTTTACTTTTGTATTGATGGTACAGCATACAAAGGTCAAAAAATCTCATGATCACAATCACATGACCGACGCGGTAGTAACGCTAATGAACGCAGTGCCCATAAAAGCCATTTAGAGCCTAATCAAGAGCGGACCTTTGCAAATGGGTAAATATATGCATCGCATTAACGCCTCGGTTAACCGGAGTCGCACATTCGCGACAGGTTTATCGCGCATGACATAATCCATTATGAAGTTTGGGTTTGGCTTGGCAATTACTGTCAATTTTAATACCGGTTGCACCTTTCGTACAAATTAGCGTACTTGCTTGCCGCTCGGTTTTGTGAGGGTTTGCTGCACACATTCGGCGCTATCGTCGAGTGTGTGGGTTTGATAATGGAGATAACAAATATTTAAAATGCGGTTTAAGTGTCTTTCGAAAACTGTGTTTTAATTTACAATTGACCCAAATGCTACACACAGGTTAATGTTGTGTCAATTACATTGTGGGATTATCGCGATTCGGAATTGAATATTCCGATCGGGAATTTAGCTTGTAGTGTAGTTGACCTAATTTTTAAATATAGACACAAACAGTGTATATTTACACGCTTATAAATATGCTGTTGCGTGATTTGTACAGAATGGTGTAAACACATCGGTGTTATTCCTCGAAGGAAAGCTTTATTAAATTAAATAAAATAGCAGTAGTCAGCTTGAAATTAATGTGCGATTGCAAATCAATGATTGATCAAAATATTTGCAATCATGAATCAAATTGTTTCACAATCCGCACTTTGCATTGATTACGATTGACTAATTATAATAAAAATGATTCATAATCATAAGTACACATTACAGAAATTAGTGTAAAAAATGTGCATAATTTTGCTGTCCTAAATCGTTTATACGCGTTCTTAGAAACCGGCAACTAGATCAGCGTTTGCCAACCTTTCGGACCTCACGGACCACTAAACTTAAGATGTTGAATTTATTTCATAAAAATAATATTTCGACATTTTTCCGTGAGGGAGACTTAGTGCTCGCCCGCTTATTGTTGCCACGAATAGTTATGACGATCTGGAGAAGTAGTTGGATTAGTCTGTTTTTTGTACTTTTATTACCGATACGCGAAGAAAGTCGAATTAGAATATAAAAAAAATTTCAAGTATATTCAAATGAATCCGCGGACCACTGGTTGACGACAGCTGAACTAGAATTGTACCAATATGCAATTCAACCTAATAAAATAAACGACAAAATATGTCGTTAAATAACTGAGGTGGCAAAGCGTAACGAGTCACCAAGTCCATGCGTGATTCAAATTGTATTTTCTCCGCCTGAAAATTAACAATACATAGTCAGCAGTAAAACGTCGATTGTTTGATAATGTTCATCAACGCTTTAAATATGAGATCATTATAAAAATATGTCAGCTTTTACGTCATCGTGTATACATCACATTTACATGCACAATATACCTTGCGGTATGTAGATACACGACAGGCGTGTGCATGCTATGTTACACATCGATCGATAATTTGTAATTCTGATGACAAAGGCATGCCGTTGCCGGTTGCATCGCTATGTAAATTTGGAAACGTGAAGATTTCGGTTTAGTGAAACGCGGCACAGGGCGGTTCAGGAAACACGTGACTCGACATGCGTCAGAGGGCGGAGATCGATAGCGAGAGGGCTGGGCGGGGCGGAGCGCCCCCGCCGGCCCTTACGCGCGCGAGGCCCTACGGAGAGTCCAAAGGCCCGGAGAAAATTACGTCAGGTCAGTACCTGCTGTGCGAGGTGCAAACCGATCGTCGGCACACTAGCGCGATTTTTTTTGCTGATACATTAAGATTAGATTAGATTGTAAAAAAAAGATTTGCTTAAAATGTGACATATCATTGGAATGCGATATCGAGGGATTCAAGAGCAAGAGCGGTATCTGTGTCTAGTAAAAGAAAATTAGCTCAGACCTTATACCATGTTCGCGAAATTCCATAAGATTGTATCTCTCCGCAGCATTTTTTTGTGAGCACACAAATGAATATATAGTGTTCAATCACAAGTATGTTATAAAACAATAGAATAACTAATATCAATGTAAAGTAAATAACATATGAAAAGACAATCAGTCAATTTTAGAAACACAGAAGTTACTGAGGGGTGGTATAGACAATCAGCTGCAGACTGTAGAGCCTTATGAGCCATCCAGTCTCATGAAGCTTGCCAGGTGCAAAGATTTTTTGCGATAACTACGAGGAGCTGGAACAATCTATGTGCGATAGTGCACATATTTTAGGTGTACACAACGCAACATAATTATTAGAAAAGTAACAAGACAATAATATACAGTAGATTCCCGGATAACACGTTCCCTGTTAGCACTATCACCCGAGAAAATCTGCGATTCGTCCCCGACAACACGCTCCCACTCCTCGAGAGCACGAACTAAGTCACATTCGTCCACGTAGAATGATTTGGTGCGGTATGGCATTGAATTAGTACATCGGTCTCGCTTGCTCTCACACCACGTGCATTAAGTCTGTATGTTCGTCTTTAACTGCCGTCCGATATGAACTTCTGCGTGATACAGCAGAGATTATTATTACTATTTATTTTATGCCATGTTTAACAACGAGAATAAAAACAAATTTTAGGGGAAAGTTATTTCCTTAGAAAGAAAAATAAATATTTTAAATAGGAGATTTTTTTTGTAATTTTAAGAGAATTTAATCAACATGTAGCGACGATTAGTACAATTCAACATAAAAAATAAAAATAGAGATAAATCTATCATCGGATCCTCTAAATCTATAAAACGAATTGCATGCATAAATAGTAGCTAGAATGTAAAAATTGCTCATTTAAATGGATTGAAGATTGCAACGGAAAGGGCTTGCCGTTGGCTTCATAAGATTCTCATGTAGTCTGGACGAAGTACCGTTACAAGAAATAGCATGCTTTATCTCTTTCTTCGTTGCGTGCGACACCCCTCCTACTTTTATTTCTAGGGGATCGACGTCAGTTCTGGATTGTAAAATGAATAAATTTGATTAACCTACAATACCACTAACTTCATTCTATAATTTTGCTACTTATGTATCTGATTTTTTAATTTTGCAACGAATTTCAAAGTTTTTTTAAATAAATTTAGTTATTGAAGTCATTAATAAATGTGTTCCTACTATTGTTGTTTCCAAAAGCAATAAAATATTTGTATTTAATATAAGAAGAGCATTATTATATAATAAAAATAAAATGGTGAATATTTCTTTAGAAGCGCAGGGTAACACCCCCTCGGTGTATGGCTGAGAGGCAAATAATAGTGGATTCTAATTAGAATGTAACGGTAAACCGTCGAGCTCGATAGGGAATCTTATGATGCTTACCGTTGAAGTATCAACTGATAAAACAAAGGCTAAAAATATTTTCTCATATAAAAAATTGAAAGGAGTCGATGAAAGCGATGATAATTTGTCGCTAGTTGTGGGTGAAAAAGATTTCCTGCACTATACTTTTTATATAAAGTTTTAGCCGATGTAGAAACTGCAATAATATTTCCGGAAATATTGACGAAAATTGTAGAAGACGGTGGGTATACAGAAATTAGAAATGATACGTTTAATGTCGACCGTATTATGTCATAGGTTATTGACTCAAATTTTAATTGGTTCGGGTCGAAGAACTCGTGCACAATAGCAATTATTACAAGAAAAAATACTATAAAAAATATATTGATCCATGTTGATACGATATGTTTGAATCTAAGCGCTTACTACAATCAGTACAGCCTTGATCCTACATTTCCATCGTGTCAAACCCTTGGTTTTTATTACATTGACAATGAAACGGAACGGCAATTTGATCTGAGTGCCAGAAAAACGAAACACAATGATTGGAATTATTATTCTATTCGAATATGCCATTTCGCACCAGATGTCTACTGAAGTGAGGCTATAATTAAAGTTGTGCCTATGGCCCGCATTGAATCAGGTCAAGAAGCAATGAAGAAGACAATCTTAGATAATCTCAAAATGTGCTTCAATTACAATCAACTGAGCTGAACCGATTGCTGTCACATGACGGCATTGTTTCTTTATAAGAGAGGTTCTCACATAACCGATTGTTTAAAACAATAATGCATATTAATTCTAAATCGCCGTTAAATTAAAGTGTAATAGTTGATGACAATCTGCCACCCTAAACGATTTATAATTGAAAAAAGACACGCAAAAATTAATGACTTCATAAGTTCCGGCGTGGGGTAAACATTTCACCCCAAAGGTCATTTTAAAATGGAAGGGCGTATTTTTTATCTGACCGATGGTTAACTGCATCGATAAAATACCTGTTTCGGGACGTTCATTGTACATAATTGACAAGATAATGGACAAAGAAGAAGGTACCGGTCAACCAATTCATCAATTACCTGAATTACAATAAACATAAATTGCCCTCGAAATTTATATAATGCTAAAATAAATGCTTAATATTATGTCATGAGTGGAAGATAAAAATATATCAACAAAAACATATTCAATCTGAGAAAAAATTAGATACGAATTGAATATTCTTAGTGCTCTAAGAACATAGAATATAACTAACCATGCATTCGTCAACACATCATCGTGAATTATGAGTGGTCGGTCAATTAACTTTGATGACGTACCGTTACCATCTATATACAGGCCTATAAGCTCAGCGATATATTTGTTGTGACGTCACGAACGTCAGGGCAAGCGAGAAACGCCACGTTAAAAACATATAAATTCGAAAAAAACAACATTAATATAATAAAATTAATTTTAACTAGTCTGAATTTATAGCAACTGATGAGTAAAATAGCCGCCACTGATAGATCACCAGCTCTTCCGCTTTAGAAAATATTCAACGAAATATATATTTTGTGTTAGTTTAAATTATTTTAAAACATACATTTAAGACTCCCTTGTTTTTTGAAAAGTATATTGCTAGGTTACCATTGAGCTAAAATACTTTTCACCAAATTACCGGCAATGAAAGATAAAAATTGTTTTTAAAAATACTCCATTTCCTTTCCAGACGGCAATTCCGGTGCAATTTACCCATTCGTTCGTTCACCGAAGGACAATTTCCTCTTGGTCCGTTAATTTTAACACGAACGCGAGCACATCCTGCCACATGTGTCATCTGGATTTTCTCGGTACTTCTCTGAAAATCCGCACCGCAAATAGTTATACAAAAAAACATACAATTCGATTTCCACAGACAAAGAAAAGCGCAACGGCCGCCTTTCACCTGGGCTGTATTCAGAGAGAAACAAGCCGAACAATGCTCACAATGATGAATCGGATTCGGTTCTGGTTTTTGTTTCGACTGCGGCACGTGCAAAAGGGCAATAAGCGCTTTTCTTTTTCGGCTTTGTGTTCGCATAATTTTCCCATCGTCGCCGCCGGGTAATTGATGCGTTCGAAATTTTCCACAAACGACGGAAAATTATATCGGCTCGGCGTTCGTACGCCGGACAAACATCCACACAGGTATAATTAAACACCATTAATTCCTGACGGAATCGAAATTAACGACGCTCGCTTCGTCATCGTCTTGTTTAGCGAAAATTCGCGGAAACCCATTAGCTTCTCCGGCTAATATGTGTCGAAAAGGCAGTTTTTCTATGAATTGATTGGACAAACACTGACATCACAACCACAAAACGGCCGAATGCATGAAAGAAATAGTACCCGGATTTGTTTAAAATTTATAAATAAAATCGAGCATCAAAGCTTTGGATCGTATTCACGATGAAGACTGTTTATAAAAGTGTGAATACTGCAACAAGCGATGAACCGAGTGACCATCTGGCATATATAATACATACACATACTTAAAAATTCATAACATCTGAATATCAACAAGGATTTGATTAACTAAAACTGAAATTATATGCTGTAACATATAACTATAATTGATTATTATTCATCTAAAAATACACGATAGCGGAACCAATCTTTAATATCGTGACTGGAAGGAAGTCAAAGGTAAAATCAGTGGCGTAGCTAGGGTGCGATCCGCCCCGGGCGGCACTTGCTTGGGGGCGGCATTTTCACGATGTGTGGTTCTTAAACTGATTGAGCTAAAAAATATATGTATATATTCACGAATAGCTAAGATGAATATGTGAAACAATAAACAACAGTTTAACAAATGCTAATTTTATGACCCGGCCGGTTAAAAAATACCGCTCCTATAGATAAAAATATTTTTGGCTGGCCCGAAAATTTGGCCAGTTTCTTAGAATTGATAAATTCGAAAATACACCAGACGTTATTCATTGCGTGCTAAAATAATGAAATGCCTAATAACTGTTTTCTTTTTATAAACATATAATATGTGAAGGGTATGCAGCGTAACTTTTGGCATATTGAAGATATGCATTAGGTTACATATTTTGTATTAGATAATTGTATGGGGGGGGGGGTTAAGAATTGTCCCGGGTGGCACAAACCTCTGTTAGATGGAGAACACTCAATCGATCAATCGATCAAGAACACCAGACAGAATTAAAAATCTGTCAAGTAGTGACATCTATTTTATTAATTATAAACTATTATTGCAGATTACAATCAATATATGTAACTATGCGTGCCTAAGCTCGTTTTTTTAATTATTCATCCGCGAGATTAGGAAAATATTGAATATATTACGATCATCTAGCATATATGTATATACTATAAAACAGAAAATACGTCAGTGTCTGTCACAAGAACGCCTCTTAAACGGTGGACAGTAGCGACGTGACATTTGCACGTGTCATTCTAGCTGCTAGGTTAACTGTGCTATTTTTAACTATCAACTTTTGAAACGATGTGCTGATAGTCGATGAAGTGCTATTGCAATACGTGCCAATGAGCCTGCTGTAGAATCTAAACAGTGACGTGCTGACGACCGATTAAGTGCTATTGCAATACGTGAAGACAAGAGACTAAAAATATTGTAATAAATTCGTAATATCAGAATGAATTAAGTAACTAAATGAATCCAGAATGAGTTTGAAGGCGTGTAAAAAAGCAAATATACGATGAAAGATGCAGAGGAAGTTTTCACGACGAGATTTTTTAACAAAGTGACGGAAGTAATACGAATAATACGATTACATATACCATTCGATAACCAGGGCCGCCGAGAGCGAACCAGGGCCCTGGGAAAACAATGATTCCGGGCCTCACAACAAAAATGCAATTTCATATAATTTTTAACATCGTCATATAATTACTTGAATAAATAATAATAGGTATGAGTTAACTATTTCTATGCTATAAATAAATATATAAATTAACCACTGTTGCGACATATTTTCTGAAATCATATTTTATCAAAATATTTTAATTAGGCATTAAAAATTATTAAAAAAATCTACTCATAATATTTATCTGAGAATTAGTAATGTTTTCTTTGTTGCTCAGTGTTGCCATAAAATCGTTTTTTAAGACTTGTATTACAATATTACGAGTGAGAATCTAATGAAGCACATATAAACCGAATTTTGTCCAATAGGAGAGCGCAAAAAACAAATTATCCCTTCTCAGAAGTCAAAAATCCACGTCAAAAGCAACAAAATCGTGCCGTCGCAGTGGGAACGCTCGTTACCGAGCGTCGCAGTGGGAACGCTCGTTACCGAGCGTTCCCACTGCGACGGCACGATTTTGTTGCTTTTGACGTGGATTTTTGACTTCTGAGAAGGGATAATTTGTTTTTTGCGCTCTCCTATTGGACAAAATTCGGTTTGAATATACTTTGATCTGCCCTTTTATATTAGAAGTACATAGTAATATCGGTAAGTATCGCTATCATATTTTTAAAACATAGTGTAATATCGAAATGCAGAAAAAACTATGGAGCAATATGTGAGATGCGATGTCTGTCTGTACTTATTATTCCGCTTATTTTCCCCTGAGAGTTGAGTTGACTTGGTTCGTATTTTGGACTTGACCTAATGAAAGTTCTGAAACTATAATTAATTTTAGAACTTTCAAATTATGTTTTTGAACTGTAAATGGACGTTTCACAACTGTTAAATTGATTCATAAACATTTTAACGCAGTATACTAGCGCCTATCAGTTAAATTATATTTTCGCTAGTAGAAATATATATCTACTGGCGAAAATGTATTTGGACTTACTTTACAAAAAAAAACACATTCACTGTAACATTTATGCATCGGATGTAAATAAATAATGATAAGTATGTAAATATATATAATACTACATATAGAAAAGTTGAAATCATATAATTTTACTAGCACCTGCCAGAAAATTTTTATTTTTACTGGTAAAAATATATATATATATATCTACTGGTGAAAATTAATTCCAATATGATTTTACTAAAATGACATATTTAAAAAAAAAATTTTCGCGATAGATTCAGACTGTTTTATCTAGATTTTCTTTTAGGAATACCCACATGAAACTGTTTTTTTTTTATTTTGCTGTATAAATCAAGATGTCAAATTACTGATATTACAATTGATAAAAACATTAAATTTATATAATTCAGCTGGTGCTTTGCTTTTTCTTTGTTCTTTCCTTATGTATTGCATCTATATTTTTAGATCGAATACCTAAATTTACTGCTACTAATTTACATTCGTTGAATGTCTAATATTTTTTAAATGTTCAAAAAGCAATATAGTCAACAATAATTTGCAAACAAATTTTTGTATAACAATGTTTATTGTGAAAGTACTACCTAGAAAGTGGGTGCTTTTGAAGGCAATGTTCCGCTCCTTTTATTTTTTTATGTATAAAAAAGGACTGAAGGAAATTATACCTGAAATACATCAGTACATATCATGCTATGATTTTAGAGTCGGGCCTCTCAAGAATAACGGGTCACGGGAATTTATCCTATCTTGGCAGGCCTGTCGATAACTAGACTATTATTCTGATGCACATTTAAAACTTTTTAACCAGAAACTCAATTATACGGTATGCCTATACAGTTTTCGTATCAAACGAGAAAGTAAAATTTCATAGATAGCAGACTGCAGCTAGCAATTTAAGAGCTCAAGTGCGGTTTGGCACTTAAAGAGCGCCACGGAGGCCAGCATCAAAATCGATACGCAGCCTCGAAACTTTGTCTGCATTGCTATAAGAGCCCCTAAACTGTAGAATAAGGTCACATTCGGTGGAACGTCCGAGTGCTGAAGAATTATTAAGATCAGTGTCGCGCAAGTCACGCGAGGACCGCGTTACACCGGCACACAGGCAAATGAACTAATAAATTTATGAAGCACGCCGCTGCACGGGGGAAGCACGCAATTAAAGATTCAGACCTTGGGGGATGAAAAGCGCGCTTCGATCCGAGATGAAGTCGGTACGTGCCGAGTGGGCACCGTGAGTAAATCGTACAAATAATGAAAAGCAAAACCCGAGGCCGGATAATTGCGTCTCGTTTGATCGACCGTACACACCTACCTATGCGGTCACAATACACGTGTAATAACCGGCGTCCTTGACTTTGGATCGGAATTAGAAGCGGACCGCTGTCTAAATATAGCCGAAAAAGTGAAAACGGCTCGCGAATCGTAGGCGAAAGATAAAAAAAACAAGTAACGAGGGCGTACTCGATACGAACAAAACGAATAGTTTGGAGCGCACGAAAACGAACGATGGATTCCAGAACATTAAGAAGGAAAACCTCCAGTTTGGGTAACGATCGAATAGTTAAAAGGATGATAGGATTAGAAATGGTATATATTATCCAGCTGTCTTCGATGAATAATACATATTCAAATCAATTACACGAAACACCTTGAAATCGATTCAAAAAAAGAAGTGAAATGGGGTGCGAACCAGCCCCGACCGTGGACGCTGTTAACGCGGGACCTGAATGACCTCTCAAATGCCACTTGAACCTTTCCCGTGAAGCACCAGAGCTCTGATTTCGTCCCGAAAAAATAGCACACGTCATGCGGGCGTATACAAAAAAATACTCATATAGCATTGGGAACCGCATACACAGCAACAGCTCTGTATCCAAAGGTAATAAAAATATAAATCACAATATTGTTAGATTTTTTAAACAATTATAAAAACGTTAGAACACGCGATACGTGCCAGCAAAAAAATAATTATAGCAATGTACTTTAGAAGTCTAGAAACACTATAATAAAAAAAAAGTGTTGTAACTAATATTAATTAAAAAAAATATACATAATTATGATCATCGATACGATAGTCAAAATATTGCAATAATACGAACTTTATCAAAAACAACAAAAGTCATGGAAAAGTAAATTAATAAATGATTTTTGGTGCTAGCACTGCATGAATGAGTATCACGCCGGTTTCTGACGTGCCCGACTGCCAATGTAACTCGCGACAACCCAGGTAGGATGTCGGGCCTAGGCTCACTTCGCGCAGTGTATCAAAGCGAAACCAGGACTAGATAATCACTGTGGTTGCTTAATTCTTTGACCGTGGATGACACCTATAGATGTCAGTAAAAAATCGCCAGTATGCATTAGGCACCTAAATGTGTCATGAACTTTGAGCATTCTTTTTGTATAATTTAAGGTTGATCTTCGAAATAATATTTAATAGGCGCTCCCCTACATATTAGCAAAGTGCGAAATAACGTTCAAAAATACCAGCGGCGGTCAAGGGGTTAATATACCGACATTTTTGAGCTTTATGTAAATGAAATGAGTCCATGCAATAAAAATCATCTGCGATCCAATTATTAAAAATGATCACTTGTGCATATGTTAATGGACAAAAATTTGTATAATTCATGAAAAATGCAAGCCCGTTGCTTCATTCATGAATGTAAGAGGAACTGTTTTGCTTATTTCGTGCATTAAGCAAAGTAGATAGTAACGCTCCAGTGGTGTTTTTTTAACAAGAAAATATCATTTCATTGTATAAAAATAAATCAATTAATAATTTTTATTTTGAATGACAAAAAAGTATTGAACTATAAATATTAATATTATGGTCGATTTTTGATCTCTTATGATGTAACTGTTATACAGATTAATTGCGATAGTAGCGCTTAGGTGGTGTTTGTCGTAGCTATTTTTGACAGATTATGAAGTCAGAACAGTAAAAAAGTTATTCATGTGGTGTTCACTGTCCTGACAAACGCTACTATCTAATCCAACAGTTACATGTTACATTTTTATTTCATTGAATTACAATATATTTATTGATCTCCCGGTATAAGTAATGCGACCAACACAAGTACATGGACCAATACTATTTCATAGGAGCAACAAATTTGACCCGTTCAATATATATGATGTTTCGCAACTGTCAAAAATGACATTTGACTTAATGCATGCATCAGGCAGATAATTTGCCTAATTCATGAATGGAGCAACAGTTATGCATTTTTTATGAAATAGACAATTTTTTGCCTATTTCACGCAATAAGCGATTTTATTGATTCGGTATTATTATTTTTACTAAGAAATTCCTGTAAAGACTAAGGTTTAATTATGGATCATTATGCATTATTCTCACCGACAGTGATGAAGTACATTTTTATACCATAATGGTTTTGTAAATGAGAGATATTACGAGCTTCACTCAATTGACCGCAATTTAATCACGAAATATCTTTGATCCATATTTATTAGAATTAAAATTATATATTGGGACAATATTTATGGCTTGTGAGATACTTTCTTCCAAAATAAGAGGATGGAAAAAAGTTGTGATCTTATTAACAAGACAGGGGCACAAATTATTTGAACAGAAATAATCATGGGTCAATAAATATTTTAATCTAAACTAAATTAAAACTATTTTTCAATTAGTCACCGGTTAAAAAAAAATTTATATGTATTTGTTTTTACTATTCTTCTAAAAGACTGATAAACGCGCTTAGTCCTTAGTACTAGATTACCGACAGATAAGATTTATTTTGAACCTCAGCAACATCATTTTATTAAAAACAATGAAACGTGCACTCAAATCTTTTTTTACATGGATTTTTTTACACGATTTTGAAATAACACGGTACAAAAAATAATGAAGAAATATTTTCACTATATTTTTACACGAAATATTTGTTCTAACACGATTCCCAGAAATTCCAATTCGAAAGAGACGAGCTATTTCTTTGGATGATAAATTTTGGACCATCTTGGGAGAGGCGAAGTTGCAAAATTTGTTGGTAAAGGTTTTGGTCTGAACGAAGCTACTATTAGAGCAATTAAAAATAATGAAGATTCCATCCGAAAATCAGTAATTTCTAGATCAAAAATTAGTTCCAAAAAGTCATTGTATAATCGAAATGTTATCTTAGAGAAGATGGAAAAACTTTTTCCTTAATTAAAATATATAACGTATATATAATACTTCCAGAATTGATTTATTTGGTTTTTATTATTACCTTTTTACACGATTTTCTATACTACAATGTTGTTATTTTTTCAAATAACACGGTTTTTTAAATTTAGGGAACCAATCTTTCATTTTTCTATGTATTTTATCACTTTTTTACGCGGTTTTTTGTAGAACGTATCCACCGTGTAAAAAACAGTTGGGTTATATGCTTTTAAACTCAAATAAATAATACAATCATTTTAACTGTTCTGCAGAGTTCGACATCAATAAACACACATTATTTTTACAAAATGAATTTACACACTTAGTGAACCAAGTGAAAATAGAAAACATCTTGATATATTAAAAGCACCGTTTAATAGTGGAGAACGATACGAGAATTACTCGCGTAATTGACGTCTAATGTAGTCAGTCAAATGAGGTGAATCGATCGCATAGGATATCCTAGAACAAAACGACGACTGTTCTTCTCTGCCAACACTGGAAAGCGATTGAATTGATTCGATTTGCATTGTTCTTATTGTAGTGTTGTTAACTCACAAGCAAGGCTATGGCAAAGTACAGGAGACAAAAGTGAATATACACGATCGAAATTGCGGAAATTAACTTTATTTCGGATCCACACATCAAATAGACTAACGAACAATAACGTATTCTATGTAGATATATACAATCGTCAAAGACTAAATTTGACTACGTGAAAGGACTACAGTTATATTCAATAAAAACAGATCTCCCAGATATTGATTGAAATATAATATTAATGTAGCAGCAGTTAGGGGACTAACGCTTTGTTTGAACCAGGATGTGGAGTCGCGAGTCGTAAAAATTCGACCGACTCGAACTACTTTTTAACCCTTTTGACCCCTACCAATATTTTTTTAATGTGTTTAAAGTCGGTAATATGAAGTAAACAAAAGTTATTATGCACCCAAATATCAAATACCCAACGACAGCCGACCGGCTACCGACTGGCTTGGTCGCACGTACCCACAATGGCGCGGCACTAATCCTAAGAAATATTTTTATAATTATTTTTTGTTCTTTTTTCTTTGTTGTTATTTACATGAAAATAAATAATTAAAATTAAATTTAATATTTTAAGATTATCTTATCGAAATTTTTAAATTCGTAGTCGGGAAAAATTTCCAACGATTCACAGCCCTGGTTTGAACAGATAATAGTGTGATATCTTCGGAAAAATCAATATTAATTTTTTTAATGAGCTGAGAAAATGTTCATAGAAAAAACCAGATGGTGTCTTTATCATCCATATTTAAGGCGCGAGCAGTGATGCGACATTTGCGGTAAAATTCAATATTCCAGCAGTGCCAAGTTTCAGAATGTTTGACCTTCGCTTGGATTCAAAACGAATATCGTTCCATTCGCGGAGCGTCGCCTTATAGAAAGAACTTGGAACGGCCTTGTGCAGTAGTAGCGCTTAGCGATTTGGTGTTCTTATTGTCTGGATACCACCTCTACGACCTCGGCGAGTTTTCTTTGTGCTCTTCTCGATTCTAATTTTTTGTACGCCATGGGGTAGTATGCAAATTAGGGTCGAAGTCACGTGAACGGTGAGACTAATTCGCATATAATAATCGAGCGGTGCCGATCCCCTTGAGGAGTCGTTACGTATGAAAGGTTCCGTTCGAATAATTACACACCGGGAGGATTACGGCGTGACGCCTTCGTCGTCACGTTTGCTACATGCATGCATGATACGTGCTGCGAATTTTGCCTAACGGGACGCTCGGGAGGTCCTGCGGCGTTAAATCATCGCATAATTGGATATGATTCTGCTGCACAAGGTGTCAATCATAATCTGGATGACTGATGTGCTGGCGTTTAGCGTTGATGGCACTTTATGATATAGTGGCGCTGCGTTGCGACGCTAGGCGTAAATGCGACCACACCCCGAATAGAAGAAGGCATATCGATTGAAAACACGCCGAATGGCGTTGAATCGAACTCAGCAACGAGTGGACAGATTCGATCGAGCCTTCTGCGTGATTGATGAACATTATCTTCGACTCGCACGCAAGAAGGGAATTACGCACAAGAGAATCTCTTCGGACAAAGCGGTCGTTTTAATTACTCGACCTCAGCGAATGGTATACGGATCCGAGAGCGTCGCACTGTCGCACTCCAGTATAAATATAGGCGACCTGCCACGCATCGCAACCGCGCTAATTGCCCGCGCAGCGAGCGGTCAGTTTTACAGAATCGCAGTATCTCCCGATCGGATCGATTAGTTCCAAAAATAACTCCACACACAGAACGTAAGGTTAAACAGTCATTTCCGTTCGGTTTGGCGGCTTCTGATATGGGTCGTGTGTGCGGCGGAGGTGGGTCGATTATCGATGCGCTAATCTCCATAGATTGAGACAACACACAACGCGCCCAGCAACCGAGACACACGTCAGGTGGAAATAGAATACGCCAATCGACTCGGTAATAATTGCTTCCGTGGGGAGCATAACGCGGGATACGTACAATTCGCCTGTCTAATATGCTCCGCGTATTCGAGTGAATAATCCGATTTTGAAAGGTTTCACTTGATTTTGCAGAAAACGATCGAGAAACGAACAGTAAATTTAGCATGAATAAAATAATTATATTCTCTAGAAATATAATAATAAGCATTTAAAACCATCAAAAGTGCTGCCTGCCATCGTTTCCTATGATGGCAGCACTGTAAATCAGACAGCTGTCAATAATCGCGTGCGTTCAAAGTATCAAATGTTAGTTTGCAACAACACATTTACGAAATGGATCGCTTAATCACTCCTCAACGCGTTAAAATTGTTCTACATATTCTGTACGAGCTGTGTATCGAAATTTATGGGATGATACTGAGCGAACAATTCGCAAAAGAAATGAAAAAATATAAAGTGACTGGAAGCGTTGGAAATATGTTAAGGCTTGTCAGGGTTCGTAGGTCGTTTCGATTCATCGGGGTTCGCACATTTTGGGCATTTTTTATGGCTCCCTTTGCCACATTTTGCATCTGAACACACACTAGAATTTTCAATCGAATATTCGAATTATTCGTTTATACTATTTTAATACAAATTTAAAAAACTATTAAAATGAAACAATTTGTATATTTGAGCAACACATGTAGTCGTTTTTTTTTCCAATATAATATAGTGATTAGTGCCGCTCCGAAATCCATGCACCTTTATTTTGTTCCGAAATGCGAGTCAATGAAACACTTCATCTCAACAACAAAAAAAAGCTTTTATACATTCAAAAAACATTCATGAATGATATTTTTATCTATGACAGAAATTCGCAGTATTCATTAACTGAATGAAACAAAATGTTGGAAAGGCCCACTCTTTATTATTGTTTATTGCTTTTCTCGGAAACAGGTATGCGTCGCATTTTAGGGCCCATACGCACTGTCGGCTAGCCGCCGGCGACTAGCCGCCCGGCGACTGTACTTTATATGGTTTTAAATGGGTGCATACGCACGCAGGCGCCGAGTCGCCGGAGCGTCAGGCGCGATCCTGCGCAGAGGTGATGCACAGGCGACTTGCCTGTCGCTGCAACCTATAAAAGCATGGGTTTAGATGAGTGCATTCGCACGAGGAGCGACTTTCGAGGCGACTTATACATCATTCACAAAAAATGGCTTCGACACAGAAACGCTCATCGTAGAAATTGAATCCTTAATCGTTTACAATAATTTTATATGAATATTGATAACGAAAAAGAAATATTGTGAAATAATATGCATAATTATTTTATATTATTTCTTGCTTCTCAATTTAAATTAATTTTATTAACATAATACAGACACATTTATAATTGCATTTGGGAAACAAAAAGCGTTTCATACAGGAAAATTCAATATTATATGTAAAATAAAATAATATTTTTTTCTCTTTAAAATTAATATTGCAATTTCTTCGCGAATGTACTACCCGACCTCGAGTCGCTCGGCTTAGCCGCCTAGCCTAGCTACCTGCGTTTTTGAGCAGGCGGTCCCTAGTCGCCGGCGGCTAGCCGACAGTGCGTATGGGCCCTTAGTGAACTTCATGTTATGTTTTTGTATTTGTTGTTTTAAGACGCAAAGATTATATTTCAATCAGTTCAATAATTCGATCGCGATTAATTTATTTATAATTATTCAATTTATATGCAAATCAGCACAAAACAAACGCCGAAACGAATACGATCTTTATGTATATCAAATTCGCTATATTATATATAATAAATTAATAAAATTATGTATTTAAAATGTTCCATCAATTTTACTGAATTAATTCAATAGCAGTTGATCTTAATTCTGGTGATTTGAAAAAGCTAAAATGACGTACCTGAACGACGAAAAGTATGTAATAATAAATTAAGCAGTTTTCTTTTGACGCCCTAACTGATCAGTAATTAGCACAGCATTGTGTTATGTATATTTTATAAATTAATGATTAATTAAAATTATTATTTTTAATTAAATAATATTTTACAGACACTTGGTTAAATAAATTAATATCGGTGAAAACCGATAATAAAATACGTATATATTCGAATACTTCATCCATTTTTTATTCAATATTGAATAGTTTAAAACAACAAATAATTGAGAACCCTAATCTACAAGATCTGAAACTTTTTCAAATAAAATCTTTTGTGATGAGGAATTGTATGTTGTGTTGATCGCTTAACCACAGCTTAACGCGTTAACGTTGTTCAATGGTTTTACATAAATAACAATTCTGTACGAGCTGTTTATAGAAATTTACGGAAAGATTATGATCAATTTTATCGTCCTACTGAGCTAACAATTAGCAACGTAGTGAAATAAAAGAGACAATAGACAGCGAAAAATATACGCAAATAGAGTGTTAGAGCAGCAGGAAGTTTATACTGATTTTTCAAGGAAAATCTTCTTTGATGAGGCACATTTCCACCTTCCTGTGTATGTTAATAAGCAAAATTGCAGCATTTAGGGCGAGGAAAATTCTCATGCGATTCACGAGACCATTACAAAAAGTGGGCATTGTGGTCAGGCGGCGGCATTGGGCCTTACTTTTTTTGAAAACGATGAAGGTCGGACTGTAACAGTCGACGGTGCGCATGATTACCGATTATTTTTGGCACAAAATCGAAGATATTGATGTGGTTCCAACAAGTTCGCGCAATTTGCCACATTATCTGGTACAACCAGATGGTGTGGAAAGTATAATTATATAATAATCACTAATTACGATTTCCCACTGACGACATAAATTGAATATCAACTGCTGCAAAAGGTTCAGAAGCAGCCATTTAATTGATATTATTTTTCATAATTAATGATACAACAAATTAAGATATTCTTAAATTTGTTTGATTTAAAAAAAAAGTTGGATCAAATTTTAGAAACACATACTAACATAAAACTGGGGCTTTTAAATACCGGTATTCCGGCTAATTCCTCAATTATCATTGAATCAATACCGGTAGTCCGGTATTAATAATAATTTAACACGATTTCTGCTTAGTATGGCAAAATCATGTGATAGTTTCTCTAATAAATATTTGTAAATAAAAGGAGGTTGCAAAATCTATTTGCAGTTTCGAATTCAATTAGTGGTTTGCAATCGCAAAATACCATTTTCCGGCACGCCTAGCATAGTGCAGTAAATCAGCTGTGCGAAACCCTTATGCATCCCGCCTACTGATAAGAAATGTATTACATTTTATGTTGTTTGCGAAAAGAAGGTCGAAAAATAATTAACTAAAAACTATGTATGTGTAGTGTCGATAGTTTGTTTTTGTGTTTTTTTTTTAGAAACAAAGATACAATGATGCTAGTCGACTTACAGTAAAATGAATAGTGCATTTACTGACAACATTGGTTCCATTAGAAGAGTGTACACAACTATATACATGTCACAATCAGCTTACCAGAATATTTTTTATACATTATTATTACTGTTTGTTCGTACTTTTAGAATGTTTTCTCATCATTCGTCATCAAGGAGAAAAATTGATAAGTTTAGCTTCCTAGTATTCGATGGTTTTAACTGTCAAAGAGGAACTCTTTCGGTGCTGGCTATATACAATTCACTTTCAATATGGAAAATCAGTATGCTGAACTCTGCGTTTACTGGCAAACTCGAGCCTTTTGAAAAGGTTCGTTTGACACAAGCCTCAAGTAGACAATTACGTAACGAATCGCCATTGAAATTTCGAACGTTGTTACAGTCACTCAGAACCAGTCGTGCATCTCGCCAGGTTAACGCACCCGCCGCGAGCGCGATACTTGGCAAAACGGCTTTTGCATACACTGAATAACGGTGGTAGCTGTAGTAGATACACACCGCTGCGAAACCGCGAAAGTCCGCCGCTCTTATCGAAACCGACGGTAGCGGAAAAGTGATAACGGATATGAGGTGTGTGTGTACATATGTAATGCGGCAACGATTTTCTTTTGGCACGCCAACGTCGCGTTTCGATTGCAATTTGGTAGATACCATCGCTTCTATTTGTGAATTATTTAAGTATCAGTTGTTGGTCTTGGACGACTGCTCGCGGTGGCGAGACCTCGACCGTGAATTTTGGCAAAATGGTGGTCGCGCACAAACACTGCACTGTGAAAAACTTTCGGGACACTGATGGCACACGCACCGCAGAGCAGTCGGTCGAACTTGGTGCACAGCTTGTTGACTCCGTTTGCCGCAGCTGATATCTTCTGTCGGGATGACATCCTGCTTCCTAGTCATGGCAGGACGGAGCAGCGCGCAGAACACTGGCGACGGCGAGAGCGCCCGCGTGGTACTGAGGCCCAAAAAACGCTCAACGCGATACGCTCCCACACATACACATAGACAAACACACACATACACGATCGCGTTTCTTTGTTGCAACACTACACTGACAAACGTATTTTCATGCGATGGTAGTGCTGTCTATATCAACAACTACATTACAATATCCGTGGTAGATGAAATTAAAGATACTGAAGAATGCAACTGTAAGCAATGTCACCCGCACGTAGGAAGAAGTGATATTTTTATTTAAAAAAATATTTTCCGTTTATCTCGCGTCAGGTTTAAATACTTGGTAATGCCATTCTGAATATATTTTCCCTTTGAAAGCTTTCGCCACTTATGGCATACGATAAATCACTGTCACTTCATAGTATGAAATCGCTTCAACATAATCACAAAGTAGTAAGCGCATAATCATAAAACGATTCAGAATCTTTTATAAATAAGCAGACTGATATAACAAGCACGGTAGATAGGTGTTAAGACGACTAACCCAACGACTACTTGGGTTCAATTCCCACACGAAAGTTTATCGTGTCTAAGAAATCAGGATTTGCGATTACAATAATTCGTATCAAGGGATTGATTAAAATCGATCTAGGTCAGTAATGGCTGACTAACCATGACACGCGTGTAGACATTTTGGGTGACATTTACTAAATATTATTAAGCGAATTTCTGAGTTACCACTTAGTATAGAAATGTCGTCCAAAGGAAATTTATTTTGAGGATACTATTGATATCGGTTGGTCATTATTACTAGATATGTTAATGTACTTAAGTACAGTACAAGAAAAGTCTATCAAGTTAGAGTCAATGCCAATAGTGCATCAGGGAACGAAATATGTAAGATATGATATGCCTAAAGTTGTGTTAGTGACGACAGGTTAGGATTTGCAATACAGGTAGTACCGATACCGATAATACCGTTTTTTTTTCAAGCTCGTACATCTTATTTGTTGAAAAAGATAAATCCGTGGCATAGAACTAAGCAAACGATGATGCCCACATTGCTTGAAAGCAGAAGCGGAGAATAATAATTTGCAGTATTTACATATTTTTTATTCTATAATATAATAGAAATGACATTATATTTACTTTCAACACGAGTAGAAATAAATATGTATATGTGAGATACATCTTTCGAAAATAAATATTATAAAGATAATCACATAAATCTGTTCTAAAAAAAGATGCCACATTGAACAGATTTACAATTTTGTACCTGACAAAAAAAAAAAATAATATAGAAATATATTAGCCAGAGGTGTTCTGGCCCCTGTATAAAAACTTAAGAGGTCGATGAAAGCCGATATTTTATGTTTTCCTATACGTATTATTCCAAAAAATAAAAGATTTGTGGCCCCGAATTTTTAAAAATATATTTTTCGACAATGTAATAAATGAATGAAAGTGAAAATAAATGGAACAAATTTGTTTTCATTCATACTCGTATAAAGTATATGAAAGATCAGCGTATAAAGTATTTTTAGAAGTACCTGAATGTAAGGTAGATTGTTTCAACGCTTCTTATTGCTTGAAACACGAAATATGTATAGTCAGACAGATAATTGTTCATAAATGTTGGTAATGTAAGTCAAAATTTGACCAGCTTGTTTATTATATGTTAAGAGATTATTACATCTTCATTCAATATATTTTACAGAAACTGTTTTGAGACCTGAATCCTTAAATTTTTCGCAAAATTCGCAAGCATGTATTAACATTCAACAATATATTACAGAAAAAAGCATTCAATTTGACTTTTAATGAATGAATGGACATCTATCAGATAATATATTGAATAATTCAATTGAATATATAGCAAATATAATTCAGCGACAAAAAATCACTAATGTGAAGAATTATTTATTTTTGCTTTTTTAATAAATAAATATATCAAAAATATAACTATTTTTTTACTAGGGCTGCAAATAGTTGTGACACGCTATTCACGTTTTTTTTCTTCATATTTTTGACCCACCGAGCTCAAAAGATTCGCCGTCATTGATCTAGGTTCTGCATGTATGGTACAAAAAATCAAGTGAGTTAAATATAGCTCAAGAGCAAGTACCACAAATATATAAGCAAAAAATCTGCGCTGGAGATAAAAATATATAGTTTCCTAGAAAATTGACACACAAACCTCGGTGTTAACCGCACCATTCTAAATAATTTAAGGAAAAACTTATGAGTAATTTAAAATAGGATGATTCAGAACTGCTAAAAATAAAGTAAAACACTACGAGCTTTATACGAGATATTATCAAAAAAACCGTTATCTGTACAACGCGAGCACAGCTAGATTTTATTGTTGTTGAAGCAATTTTACTGATTACAACAAACAAAAGGTAATCGCTGGCATAAGTAATATTTTATTTTATTGTTTGGAGGAAAAGGTGGATAAAAAATCGTTTTAGTTAAAAATGATGACAACACGTCGCAACATGACAAAATGAACAGACACGTTTGTAAGTCACCGAATTTAATAAAATAAAAATATGTTTGTTATTCCAGGTGACAAGGCAAATCCTCTCGACCCCTACACACTAGAAAGAGGTCGCTCTCTCGTGCTGACGTATATAAAACAAGCACAATAGATAAATCTATGACTAATACCTGAAGATTTGGGTTCGAATTCCATATGAACATTAGTGTTTTTCAATCACTATATTTTATGAAAGATCGGAATTAGTGATTAGTATATTATTAGATTTTCCTAATCTCACATATGAATAATCAAAAAAATCATAGTGACATATGTATATGAATTGCAAGCTGCAATAATATTTTATAATTATTAAAATATACTCACTACTTACAGTATAACGTATTGGGCTAACGCCCGTCTTGTTACAACAGATGAAAGAAAAAAAATTAGCTAATAAATGCAAATGTTATTAACCTTTTCCGGACAAAACCTTTCTTCGTATTTAATCCACTGCAGTACAATTTATTTAATCACAAAAACAAAGCTTCGTACCTACTATTTATATATACATAATTTATTTAGGGTATACTCTGAACCCGTTCCAGATGTTGGGACCACTATTTGAATAAAAACCTACCCAAGAATGCAATGACAAAATAAATAATGTTTCGCTCTATCCTTGTAAATAGTATTTAGTTAATTGGTCACTTTTGTAATACACACAACACCAATGGTTCTTAACATATTTTTAAAACATCATTATGATTTTTTGGTCCTTCCATGAAAATACTATAATATTATTGTTCGTTCATTTATTTTACAACTTTTTTATTGCTTGTGTTAGACCTAATTGAACTAGATAGATATAATTTTTGGAAAAGTATATTGGTCATAATACAGATAATCCAATTTGAGTTTCCTATGATGGCAGCAGTGTAAATCAGACAACTGTCAATAATCACGTGTGTTCAAAGTGGCAAATACAGGGACGTCGTTTTAACATTTTCCAGGGGGGGGAGGCAAGAGTTGGTTAGTCATGGGTCATTTTTTTAATATTTCAATTTCATTCATATACTTGATATTTCATGAATTTTTTAGCTAAATTCGAGGGGGCGTCCCTGTTTAGAATCTATGTTAAAATCAATAAAAACGTGCCGTCGCTGTCGAAGTGGATACGCTCGGTTATCTAGCGTTGATATAAATACTTTTAATAACAATATTACAACTTACAATAAACGAGACTCGAATGAAGCATACCTAAACCGAATTTCGACCAATAGGAGAGCGCAAAAAATAATTATTCTTTCTCAGATGTCAAAAATCCACGGCAAAAGCAATAAAAAAGTGCCGTCGCAGTGAAAACGTTCGGTTATCAAGCGCTCATACTACGATTTTTTATAATATTACAAATTTAATGTAGCACATCTGAACCGAATTTTGCACAATATGAGGGCGCAAAAAACAATTATCTCTTCTCAGAACTCAAAAATTCACGTCAAAAGCAATAAAATCGGATAAATAAAAGGGATAATTGTATTTTGCGCCCTCCTATTGACCAAAATTTGGTTTGAATATAGTTTGACCAACATAGTAATTCACACAAACACATCAAATGTTCGATTAATATGGTTAGGAATACCGTAATATATTGATAAAAGTATCTCTAAGTAACTAATATAATAAAATACTCAGAATTTTATCAAGTCATTTAAAATGGATTAAAAAAATTGAAAAAATAGTGGGCATGACATACATGCCTTTGGACATCCAAAGGTTAAGCTATTTATAGTTAATTGAGGAAGCGACGTTTCCACAGCATGTATGGATCCAACTGATCATGCTTTCTCTAAACTTATATATTAATATACAACCGTAAAGGTCCTTTTAACACTTACAAATCATGACGGCAAATATGTACGAAATAATGTAGGAACAAATACATATATGAAAACAACATTTTATCTTAATAAGATCCATTGTTACACAAATATACATCTTAACAAAAGATGGCCTCTAAAATTGATATGTTTCATAGGGACGCGATAACCAGATTATTAATTGCATCAAAGGAAGGTCAGTTTATGTTCAGCCCAACTTTACGTTAAAATATATAGAGCGCGTGATGTGAGCGATTTCATTTTTGCTTTGCGGCTGGCGTGCTTCCATTTGAAGACCTTGACTGGAAAATGCATTCACACATATTGACCCACCCAAAGTCCGACCTAACCCAACGGAAAATGCGCGAGTGACGCATTGTTCATCACATTTCCTGATAACAAAACACGGTATCATAGACACCAAAACGGGGGGGGGGGGGGGTTCGCGAATTGTACGATCTAAAAATCTATACATTTGCTTTGCGCAGTTGCCACGCTACGTGCTAAATTTTCGAAAGAAAATCGCCTTTTCCCCATTTGTTTGTAGCTAAAGTGTCACACGATGTACAAGTAGAGCGAAGACGATCGCTGATCTCTATTTCGTCTTCGTTGTGGCGCTGATGACATCTGTGTTTTCTTTTTCATTTATTTTACGAATAAATATATCAAAGGAAGATACTGAAGTTGTAATCTGAGATAACTTGGGTTTAATCATTAAGGAAATAGATCGATCGAGATGATTTAAAAAAAAAATAAACATTTCTACTAGGTACGTATCTTGCTAATAAATCCGACCCATCTTTGCGAAATCAAACACAAGGGATTGAATATTATATAACGTAATGCCTGCACTACACTGGAAGTTGGCCAAGGTTGGCCAAGGACGGAGAATACAGTGGATTACTTCGGAAGAGTTCTGCCCGCTCTAAAATCTCTCGGAAGTTGTCTGAGGTTACCGAGAACGGGAGGTAAAGTGGGGGGTAATTCAGTCGACTTGGCCAGCTTCGAGCGCTTCCGAACATTGTCGGCAAAAGGACCGAAGTCGGAGCTGCTCTTTCGAGCGCGAGCGGTGAGATACTTCCCCATTCGCTCTCTCGCGTTTTAAGTGACGAGTGAGAGAGATAATGATAAGGTGTTTCGCAAACTAAGATAGAACGAGTAACTCGGTTCAATTTCAGTATGCGCGTAGGCGTCCTATGGTTAACACGCATGTCGAGCGCTGCATCGTGGGCACGTGGTCAAGTTATAATACTACATGCTTATCGGGGACTTCAACTGACTCTTACTGACATTTTTAAATATTTTAGGGCAGCAAAAGGGAATAATTATATTTTTGATAGTATATTCTTCTAACAGATATCGTTATTATATTTGTTTTCATATAAAATTAAATAATTAAAAAATAATTAGTGGTACTTGATTTTGTTAAAAAAAATCGTTTCGAATATCCTTATGTATTTTCCTAGATCGGTTTATATAAATGTCACACCATAACGAATTCTTATTTAGAATCGATGGCAACAAATTCTAGGATAGTCACAGATGTGGTGTTCGTATTCTGAAGTATCATTTTTATGCCTTATGGCAATTTGCAGAAGCCGACAAAGATTTTGCGTAAATTGAATATTTACGACCGAAAAGTTTTCATTTAACTAGCAGTTTCACATCCTAATTATTATTCTGCATCAACAACAACTGCCGCTCCTGTGGCATCAAGCGCGGCCGTCGCGAATTGAAAAAAAATCTGACCAACCCTTTCGGATGTGCGTGACTGAGCGTAACGTCAAGTAGTCTGTGAAAAATCAAACTTGGTGGCACGGTAAAGGTCGCCGCGGCAAAACGGCGATTAAAAACAAAATGAAACAATAAAAAAAATGGCGCCCGCAAAATCAGATTAGAGGAGGGCTTTGAGCTACGCGCGTGCTGAATTAAACCTATGACCTCAGCTGAAAAACGTCACCTTTGAATAATTACGAAGCAAGGTCGAACGCGGCCGTTTTTCGAAACGGCTACGTACACGTAACTACGGACGACGGAACGGACACGACCCTGATCGTGAACCGCCAGCGAGCTGAACGTGACTCACACGCACACAGAGAAACGCGCGGTTTGCAGATACTTCTGCAGACGTTATTAGCGCACGTTCGCTGAGAAAAACGAGGAAATTCCAAGAACCGTCGTTTCAATTTTTGCTCTCGTTTTGCGCTAATAGAATCTAAATGCCGTTGTCGAAAACGGGATTCTCGTTGAGGTCATTATGAGACGACTAAGTGTACTAATTTCGCGAAATGCAATAAAGGCCGGTAAACCCTTGAGCGAAAATTATATTTTAAATCAATCAAGGCGTTATTAGCCATCATTTTCTTTAGCATGAAAGTAGGACAATTTGATAAATGAGCGCGCTCCCACGCTGTGTCTGAGATTCAATTAAGCATAGCTTTTTCTACGAAGAGGCTCCTTATTGCAGAATAGCGCATAATAAATCTATCCTTAGATGTTCCTATTATAATCTGATACAATATTTTTTTATGTGAAGCATTATTTTGAGCTGAACCTTATACATATGGCTCATTAACATATTATTGTTTTGTTATCATATTCATTTTTAGCATATGAGTGTGACGCAGCTACGTGCATAATTTAGCTAGAGTTTAAAATTGTTGCCTCAATGAATCAATAATCTGATTTATATGTTAAATAATGCGTTGATTAGTTTTTTCTTAGCATGTATCGAATCATATTGATTTGATAGGACTAATGTGTGATACTATATAAGTCATGAAAACTATTGAATATTTTATTTTTACGCTCACCTTTACTTTGTTTCGAAATGCGAGACAATGAGACGCTTCTTCTCAACAAAAAATGCTTTTACGTCTTAGATAAACGTGAATAGAATGTTTACCGGCGGTGTCTACTATGGCCGAAATCACAACGAAACAAAATGTTGAAAAGGTCTGCTATTTATTATTGTTTAACGTTTATCTCAAAAACAGGTGAAAAAATTATTAATATATTTAAATATTTCATCCATTTTTTCACCAAAACTCCCTTCCGATTAGGGCTGTATGCACAGCAAAAATAACATTTATTTTAAATACGATTTAAAGGCCCATTATATTTGTAAATTACAAATAGCCGAAAGGGTATATATTATGCATGGAGCATTTCACAATCGCGATCGATCTTAAACTGAACTCGGCAAGTTCATGTGGTACAAACCGTTTTTCAGTAATTCGACAATTTCGTACATAAAAACGTAAACGATTTCAGTCTACATGGACAAACTGAATTAACGTAAATTAATTATCCTTTTTTATTATATTAGCATAAAAAAGGCACAGAGTTTGTTTTGATTCATTCAGGCAAAGATACATCTCTTTGTTCCAGAGACTCCTTATTTGAAGCAAAATTCTAAAATATCACCGACGTCAATCTAGAATTCTTATTTTTGACAAACAACATTATTTTTGTCGTCCGCGAACAAGATTTATTCTCAGTCTACGTCATTATTCAAAAGAGGGGCATGCACATTGGCATTCTGCCAATCTTTCCTGGGAAACGTACGTCACTCTGACTCAAAGATCGACGCGTTACTTATTGTCCTATGGATATTTGAAAAAAAAAACTATCGACAACACCTTGGTTTTTCTCGAGTTAAGAGATTTCAAGGCATAGACTTCTAGAAGATCCTGGCGTCGGAGACAGAGACACAAACGAGCGACCGAGCGTCAAACCCACTCACCGAACATATTTACGTTTTGTTTATTCATAATTCGCATTATTTTTAGACGCGTGCAAAAACAGAAACGGCGGCAATAACTCGGGCCCGGCTCGCTATTTTTCGCGACCGAACCGGTTCGAACCGCTTCATAGGACAGCGAGCACGCTTCGCAAAGTTATAGACTCTAGGAGCCCTTTCTTTTTCTATATCCACCGCACAAAAACCGGTTTGCACCGAGGAGCTGGACGGATCCGCAGGAGTACCGAACGCCAATGATTATTTTATACTAGCAATAGTATACGTCAAATCGACGATTGTAATCAATCCGCGTATCTGTTACTACGTTCTCGTGTACGTTGCGGCCTTGGCGATAAAGCGTCAGTGTAAAAAGCCGACCGCTCGGCAATTCTCAACATGTTTAACGTTATGTACTGTGAATAATTATGTAACGAAGTCAGATCAGAAAAATATTCTTAAAGTCGTCACTATCGCGCCGCGGAACACTTTCTTGTATTGTGCTGTAAATCAAGGTTGAGAATTGCACAACGCATGGTATTTTTATAATGTAAAACTATCAGTTAGAACTGCGATGACTCAAGCGCAAGATTCATTAGCAGCAGGTGTCTCTCGGAAAAAATCATTGATGTAACCATTATAAATAGCAATTGCAATTGATAATGACTATCAGACGGATTTTTAACACAGAAATAGTGTTTGCCTTGTTTCAATTAAACTCGAATAAGGCGTCAGAAATAATACGTTTATGGCATGCTAAAATAAATTTCTACTCATATTCTCGACAGCTTTCTAGCCTGGACGGGGCTGGTCAGGATCGTATAAGAGTTAGATACGGTAGATAGAGACATATGTGGTATCATCTCATGAATTCTATAGATACTACTAATTTTAGACAAAAGCTTATTGTAGTTTTTATCACAAATCTGACCGTCGTGATTTGACAAGTTTTCCCAATGGATCATGATGGTCGTTACAAGCAAGTTTTTCTAACATTTCACATGCATACATACATACACAATATATCAACTCAAATACATGCCCATGAATGTACATAGGTAATCCATACACACACTCTTTAACAAACATATTATTATTAAAAATTCACGCAAAATGTTAAATTATACCACTCAATTTAAAAAAAAACAATTATGGTGCATACTTGAAAGAGATGAGCAACATTCCCCATATTTTTTCCAGCTCATTGGATACATAGCTATCACTGAAAACATCATTATGTTAGGCAAGCTTGTGCAAGAGAAGCGTTCACAAGCGTTGAGTTCCTGACCGCGATGGCAAGAATAAAGGATGTGATCGCGACTAGATGGTACTCATGGTTTACAAATACGGATACGATCCGTACCCGTTCTTATAAAGATATCTGATTTTCTTTGAATTATTTGCAACAACTCTAGCTTCTCCAGACTATGGAGCCATATTCGAGGACGCTACGAGCTAGCGTTATCGAACTAGAAGCAAATGACACATTATCACGAATGTCAAGCATTCAACCTATCGTTTACGATATTATTGTGGGAAACTCACGTGAAATGATCGCGGTCAAGGGTGATGAATTAGGTAATTGAATGTAAAGAATGGGACCACACAAAAGCCCTCGTTACGTCTAGAAAAAAGGGTTCACATCTTGGATAAATCAATAAAGTAATACTATTAAACAAATCTTGAGACTTCGACATCTTTACCATCGCTACAGTTGCGTAAAATAAAGGGTCGTCTCTGATCATGTATCAACCTATAACTATGCTTTGATAAGCTGTGCCGGTGCAGATGGGAGTATCTGACCAAGATGTGTTGTATTTTCGTGCTGGCCATCTGGAAGTGGTCGATCTCCGGCCCTGGTCATGTCGCTGAGTCACAGTCGCAAGCAGGCCGGGCAGACAGACCGGGCTGAATAATTGAAGAGACTCAGTAGCATTCGATCGCCGGCGCGACTGCGTGCCGCTCGGTTACGTCACCCCCGTTGCGTCCACCACGTGGCGAGAGACCGATCCATACGTACTCAGATTTTTCTCTCATTATCCGCGCCATAAATCATAGTTCGACCTCGCTGGTGCGATTTTGCGCATACGCCCACGCGACCCACCGCCGGGTCCCCTCTTACCCATCCGAGAGGGGCCGTGACATCTTTTCTCTCGTTTGTATGGAACAACGACCACACCGCCGAAAAAGACTAATTATCTGGGGTCTTAAATAAAAATTTGGCCGCCGCACCAGCCGAATGACGTCAGAGATACGCTGCAAGAATGCACCGAAGTGTAGTGTCGGAGCGTTTGACCTAAAATATAGAATACGCACTGCAGTGTTTGAATGTTAAGATTTTCGGTCGCACTGTGCACAAAGGTTGACTCAGGTGTTTCGGCAGTGAAACAAGGTATTTTCGTATAAATAACTATGTGCGGCGTGTGTACACTACTTTCGCGGTGAATATTTTAAGCTTCGAGTATTCGAGGAAATTTCGCATGCATATTGAATGGTTCGCAAAAGCGGACGAAAAACCCAATTAGTACACCGACTATAAATAGCTTTATATTATACGAAATTGTGCCGACCTTTGCCGTACAGGACGGTCCCTTTTATGCCGGTATTCA